>NW_010972931.1:4140051-4402650 GCF_000737465.1 Haliaeetus leucocephalus
GTTGTTCCCGTCGTGGGGTTTTGCCGTTCGGGGAAAAAGAGCAAAAGGCAGGATCGTCTCTCTTGGCGGAGCGGCGAAGGCTGCGATGGGGGGGGGGGGGGGGGGGGGGGGGGGGGAAAAAAAAAAAAAAAAAAAGAGGAAAATCTCTTTATAAAGGAGGAGGGTTGAGTGGGGTGAGAGGACTGTGTCCGTCAGAGCTGGGGGGGAGGAAGGGGGAAAGACGTCAGAGGGATGGGGGACGTTGGGGGGATGTGAGGATGAGTCAAGGGAGAGGGATTGTCGTGTCATGGCAGGGGAACAGGGTTAGGAAGTAAAAAAAAGGGAATGAGGGGGGAGAAAGGAGGGAACGGGATCATGCCAAACCGACAGGGAAGAGGATGAAAAGAAAGAGCTGATGAAACCAGACGAGAGCTGGAGGAAGGGGGGAGAGCAGAGGTCGGGAGCGGGAAGGGAGCTTTGCGCTCTCCGTACCCTCCCTGGCACCCATCCTGCCCCAGCCTTGGGCCTAACCAAGGGCAAGCAAGGTGCTGGGCAAGCACCAAGCCAAGGCACGGCTGCGTGGGGCTGGGCAGGACCACCTTTCCCCACAGCTCCCTTCCAAACCTGATTGAACGTGCCAGCCGAATTCCCCAGCTGCGGGGCGGCTAGTTGTTGGGGCTCTCCCTTTTTTTTTGCCATGCCTCTTCTAAACCTCACCGGCCGAACTATGGTAGTATCGGCTTTCCCGTGAAAGGACTCTTGCTCTCTGTCTCCAAACGATGCTTGACAATGAGCCTCGATGTGCTGAGAATAAGGGTACACGTGCAAAGAGGACCCACACGTGCCCTTGCCCCAGTTTTTACAAAGGGAAGATCGTGCTGAGCTGTAGCAGGCGCTGCCCGCTCTTGAGAGGCAGGTAACGTGGGCCACTGGCTCATGAAGGATAGAAAAGTAGAAATAAAAAGCCCACAGGAGTGCAGAACTGAGATTGGTAAAAGAACTGATGTAAAGCAGAAAATAGAAAATCATCCTAGACTCAAGAGGAAAATGCAACGTGGGAAGATGTAAGAACAGCCAGGAGGACGGGGGCAAATCAGCAAAGCTCGGCCCGCTGCAAGGAACGACCCAAGGGCTGGCACTTTCCTCCTGTTTGCCAACTGCCCGGCCAGCAGAAAGGCTTCGGCTGCCTGCTCACCGACCGCTGAGCACATCACACCAAGTAACATGTTAGCCCCAGCCATTCATTACGTCCATTATATGCAATAAATTATGATTGCACGCTCATAAATAGTGTGCGTAATACTGCTTTCAAGTCCCTGGGCTCGGTTGAAGAAGCCTAAATAAAGGTGGCCAAAGAATTAAAGGTTAGAAATGTTATGATTTTTGTCAGCCGGTCCCAGGGGTTGTTGAGTGATGCAACATTTGCTTTGGGAGATTGCAGTCAAAACTTCCTCCCAGTAAAAGGCAACGGAGACACATTTTAGACACAGGCAAGCATCGAGGCGCCTTCTAAACAGAAATCCTGTCATAAGTAAATACAATATAAATAGTAAGTAGAAGTCAGAGAACCTTGGAAACAATGTTGAGGGTGTTTCAATTAGGAATAAATAAACAAGTTCCAGCAATTAAAATGTAATAGAAAATGCTTGGATGCTAAAATGGATGTTAAATGAAATTCACAGAAAGTTTTAATTACAGTTTAGTCTATTTTTTCCCTTTTAAAAAAAACAAACCTATTATATTCCTTTTCATTACTATTATTACTATGTTTTATTATTATTATTGTTAGCATTACATATAAGTTTTACTTTTTTTCTTTTTTTTCTCCACTGGAGTTGGGGGGAGGGAGCGAGTGGCTGCGTGGTGCCTAGTTGCCAGCTGGGCTTAAACCCATGCCCTAGAAAAGGGTGAAGCTCCAGAACACCTGCAATACATGGACTTAAACCACAACACTTAGATTAATACTTAAATTAAACCCCAATTTCGGTCTTCACTGAGGACTATAACAAATTCCTGTTGTCCTTAGTGGGCAACATTAGCACCTGTTTATGGCACTGGAGTGGGGAAACTGTTCTTTTCATATCTAGAAATAAATTAATTCTAAATTAATTATATTTTACTGAAATTCATTAAAATGAATCCTGAAAATTTATTATTTTTTATTTGCATAGCCTCTTTTGACAAGTTTTGTCTCTTCGATACTCAGGAATGGTTTGCAACCTTCCACCCAACGAATCAACTGCACTGGCCAAGTTTTACCTTACACATGTATCTACTCCTGTAGTTACTTAACCACAAATAAGTGAAACCATACGTTCTCTCATAAGATGTTCATTTACGCTATAGGTTGCTTGAGCTGATACGGCTTTGAGTTTTGAAGCTGCCTTCACCTGGATGTAGCTGGGAAAGACCGAGACAATAATTTTAGTGAGGTGTGAACATTAGCTGATTTGATAATTTACTATCCCTTCTTTGCTCATCCACTATTACTATTTCAGGTAGTTTTCCAGTGCTTTCTCTTGGGAAAGGACCCTGCCACAGTAGATCCCTGTGTGCATTCTTCCAGCTGCACCCCAACAGCATCCATCAACCACAGCCATACCCAAAGCTCGTTTCTCATGGTATCTGAGGGTGTGCACAAATGAGGACCAATAAATTTTATGGGTCTTGGGAAAAGATGCGCTATGATGCTAGAGATACTGATTGCAACTGCAAGGCAGATTCCGGACTAGACCTGACCACATTCCCAAGGAGAATTACTTTTGCTATCAAAATGCTTAGAACTGAGGTCATCTTTTCCAGGAAAGAGGCAGTCCATTGGCAGTTTGTGGCTTCTAAAACAATTATTCTTCATTTGAACATAATTTTCTTTTTTTAAAGAACATAGCTTGAAAACACACTGTTCAAAAAAGAAATCTTAAAGCATAGTTTTCATATTTAAGTAAGTTGGCACAGAAGCTTGCATTTACTCACCTTGAACGTACGTGTTCAAGTTTTTCTATCCTTGGTGGTGGTTCGTGGCTGCCCATCACCACGGGCTGCCTCGTAGAAGTCTGGCTCTGAACAGAGACAGTAGTAGAGTTGATAACCCCATAGCGGGGCAGTCCGAAGTTGGCAGGTAGGGTGGGTCGACAGAAGATCCCTTACTGCTCTTTCATTTTAGGTTAAGTTAGATCAATCAGTATGAAGTGCTGCAGAGTAATCTGATGAATACTGGTGCCTTGGCAAATAAAGTTTTGGAAATAACCCTGCATCCTCACTCCTGCCTGCTGCAATATTCCAAAGGCTCATCCTGCACTGGGCTACCTGGCTCTCAATTTTACCTTATAGGCTTTATGAAACACTGATGAAGGGTCAGGTTTTACTTTAATTAGCCACAGTGCAAACCTGGAACAACTCAAACTAAGCTGCTGAATGCACTTGAGATTTACTCCACTAACAGAAACTGGCCTCAAGTCCTCTTTCTTTTTTTTGTGGCAATTTTTCAAATACTAAAAGGAATGTTTATTTCAGTGACAGTCAAATCCTTTGGATATTTTTGTGGAGAGTTTGTGCAGAGGCAGGATACCTATCAAGGAGCAGAAGGCTAAAGGTAGCGGTCCCTACTCAGATTGTTTCGGAACAGGTTTTCATCCCAAATTAGATGGCTTAACTTGAGCTTTTACTTTTCCGATCAGTCCTTGCTCTGCAGCTATATCTGGTACCCTTTCCTCCTTAATTTCTTTACACAGCTATTTTGTGGAAACGATGGAAGTTAGCTTTCATGTACAATATTTGTCATTTTTTTAAGCAAAGATGTTACAATATTTCCAAAGATTTCTTGAGCCTACATATAGTTATTTGAACTCCCTTTTGGTAACAGTAAAGATTTTTGCATTTTAAACCTATGTCCATCACTGAGTCTTTGCTTAGAAAAAGGTCAGGCTGGATACAACTCATGGAGCTGATCAAAATAGAAACATTTGTTTAGGGCCAGTTAGTTAGGCTAAACTGCCACCCAGTTTCTTTTTCTTAATGTTTCCTGCTAGTTGGTCTTTCAGAGGAGTCTGAACAATAGGAAATGTGAGGGACAGAAACTGAAGTCTAACCCCAGTGAACATCTATGTCAAGGATTGTAATTCACAGTGTTTGAGAAGCCCCAGGTTTAAGTCATGATGTAAAACCACTAAGGAATAAATATCTATCTGGCTAAATATACCTTTGAGGTAAAATTCTATTTTCTGATGGATTTCTATGCTTTAAAATTTGCATGGTGTAATTATGCATTTTATAAGACTGGATTACAAGGTTACTTTAAAAAAACCCAGCTTCCATAAAAAAAAAAAAAAAAAGGCAGGGTTTTGATGAGCATTCCCTTAGTATGAAAGCTTTTACTACAGCTTACTTTAAGGTCTGTAATAAAAACTTTCCTGAGACAGATGCTACAGAAAGGTTTATGGTAGAATTATTCTAAAAAAGGGCCTCTCGATCAGTTTGTGGGTTTTGGGATAGTATCCATCTTAGATTCCCTCTGCAGTTTCTTTATTAACCATGGAGTCCCCAAAGAAATTATCCATCCATTTGCTCAACAGTTCAGAAAAACCACCTGGATGAGAACTCTTTTGGAAGATATATATTTGATAGGTATTAACCGTCCCTGGTTACCTTGCGGGAAGATACAGATACAGCTGCAGTTCTGAGCTTTCGGCGTTCAGGATTCCAGACAGTGTAGATCACTGATGTGACTCTTTTGATAGTAAACTGGATAAAATGTCAAAGAAACAGTTCTTTGTTTCCTACTGTGGCAAATACTACACGTGACATATCGTTTAATACTGTGCGCCATAGTTTCTGTCAGTCTACAGCATTGAAAAAAAAAAAAGAATGATAAGACTGTAAAGTTTAGTACTTAAAAACATAAGAAAAGCAGAGTTAAGACTGTGTGTGAAATCTTAGTACAGTTCTCCTCTCCACGTACTTTTTATGATAGGCTTTAGCTGCGTGATCACGCACTAATATTTCCCTGAGATGTCTGTCTTTCAGTAAGAGTAAATCTTCACTATTTCCATTTATCTTCCTCATTAATCATGTGGCCTTCCACATTACACTTCATTCAAACTTTGCCATGAAGACAAAACTGGTGATTTTCTCCAGGTATTTCTGCAGTGCAGAGTATTAGTGCTTCACAAATACAGATAATTTTACCTACAGAGCTCACTAAGGGAATAGATGGCATTTTGTACAGATTTATATACTTAGAATACAGCTCCAGTCAAGTTCTCTTGCTGCTTTATTCAATGTTTACGCAAATCTCAGAAGCAACTGATATTGTTTTTGCTGAAATGCTGAAGAAAAGAAAAATCAATATTCAATCTAAAAGTCAGACATCTGGTGTGAAAAATTTCAGCTGGTAGCCTGATGCCTGGCAAAGTTGTATGCAATTAAAAGTAAGGCTTTTATTGTGAGAAATTTCAGGCAACCTGAACTGAACTAGCTTTTCAACACCTGTTGTAAGAAAGCTGTCATAAAAATTCTGAAATTAAGGGTTTGAAAGAGAAAATAAAATGCGTTCAATTTTTTCATTCTCTGACACCAGCTGTATTGCATTGTTCCTGTTTAGTGTAAGAGTGAATCAGATAAAAAATATACACTGCTTTATGGTGACCTGCTATATTTGAATTATACTAAGTGTATGATTAAAATGAAGCAAGTGAGGAAGTTGGGTATTATTGTCATTATTTAATATTGATATTGTCAGTTGTTCCCAGAAGCCAGTCACATCAAAGCTCCATTGCAATAAGTGCTACGCAAATGTATTGTAAAGTGAAGACCCTGATGCAGAAACTACATGTTTTCCTTTAGGCTTTTCTGCATTGTTGATCAGCATCACTGAACAACATGAGGAGTAAGCAAAACAAAATAACTGTAACAAAATAAAGCTATAATGCAAATTAGTGATTCTTAATATAGGACATAATGCAAAATAACTATTTGGCAAGCTATTCGGAAGTAATGCTTGTCATTCTTTTGATTTTTGAAAAAGATGGCATGTTAGGACCAACAAAGGGGAATAGACAAACCAAGGATCCACCTTTCTTGGGCATGCCTTGAACTAAATGAGCTTTAGCTGATTGAAATGCTTATTGAATTTCTGGGGAAATCTATCCCCGAGCAATAAATCTGTCTGAACAGAGACCCACCATTTATCAAACTTACAGCAAAAGGCCTTTGAACTGGTGGACAGTTGGCATAGGAACACCCTGAGTTAGGCTAGCATTTCTGCCACTTTTAATTTGCGTTGTATGACGACTTACAGTGTGTCAATGCCCAATCACGTACCCAAGAGGGCAAGGAGCATGCCTGCATGGGCATTATGACCTTGAAACCACATCAGTACTTCACATCCCCACGGGAAACAGAAATCCAAATATAACCCAAAGCTGAAAAGAGGAGCGTGGAGAATGGAGGGTGCCAGAGCTTCAACCCAGAAAATAAAGTCACAAAGTCATGAGTGAGCTGATGCAGAAGAGGGCCACAGATCTGTTTGCACACCTTGGAGATAGTCAAGTGCCATATCACAGCAAACAGGGAGAGCAAAGGAGGGAGAGAAGTTTCTGAAACACTTCTGGAGCTCTTACTGACTATGTGAATATTCTTAACCCATGCTGAAGATGGCTCGTAGTCCTAAATTTGGCTTTGAACTGAAAGGGATGCAAGAAAAAGCAAAAACTAGCAGGTAAGTTTAAGCCAGTCTCAGTTGTTGTTTACACTCTGCTACTTCGCTCTGCAGTGCCAGTCGTGAGGGCTGCACGTTACTCTGTCTGAATTCAAATCGTCCGTTATTTACCAGCCAATTTCCTGTTGCTGTCTCAGAAAAAAAAAAAAAAAAAAGTAGGAATTGAGAAAGTATTTCAAGAACATTAAGTTTTCAAATTTAGTTTAGGAAGGGATTTTTTTTGGTGATAGCATGGAAGAGATCTTTACAAAGGCAGTTTTAGGCGAATTTAGAAAAAAGTCCTTCTGTACCTTCCCTGAAAAAACCCAACCACCCAGCTTCATGCTGCTTCAATCTTTGCTCTAAGAGGACTTCAGCCTTTACAGGAAATCTGTGAAAAGTTTTTGTAAAGCCTCTGATCACCAGTTCTTTCTCATTATGAACTTCACCTGAGCAATATATCTTTTATAGATCCATGGATACCACCTTCTACTAAGAAATCAGAAAGCAAACAGAATTAAAAGCAAAAAAATATGATAAAAATGTTAAGCACTAAATGAAACCACACGGAAATTGTATTTTGTTAACTATGAGCTGAAGATACTGTATAAATTTTACTTTAAATGTTACTATTATTAATAGGCATGGTGCTTATGTTCTTACTATAGATATGTTTAAATGAACCCTGTG
Source organism: Haliaeetus leucocephalus (assembly GCF_000737465.1). Classification (NCBI taxonomy): domain Eukaryota; kingdom Metazoa; phylum Chordata; class Aves; order Accipitriformes; family Accipitridae; genus Haliaeetus; species Haliaeetus leucocephalus. The sequence goes on from NW_010972931.1 coordinate 4,147,415, forward strand.
ATCATTTTCAGTGCATAGTTTTGATCAAGTAGGAACAGGCAAAAAAAATTGAATAAAATCCCATTGAGATTTAACCATGGGAATTTCCTTGGAAACATCTAGTGAGGGCAGTGTGAAAAACTCGTCTTCCAGGCATCGCTACCAGTGACTAATCCTAACCGGTATAAAACCATTTTCTCTATGGCACTGGGTAGACTGATATATCAAAAACTGGTGCTGTTTGGACTCACTTTCTCTTCACTCATGTTTATACACTTTGGCTAAAGAATCAATGATTTCGTGAGGAAAAATCTGAAAATATTGATTGGACTCTGTGAGGATTTTAGGATTAGATAAATCAAAGCTTTTTTTTTTAAGCAGCAGTAACTTTTGAGTAGTATAGCTGAAATATCCATGCAACATAAGTCAGGTAACCCCATCTGGGCAAGGATTTCATCTGTTGCTATGTGCATGGTCTGTAATAATGAAAAAGTTGAAACTAGTGTCAGCCAATTTCAGAATACTGAGAGAGAAAAAAAATATATCCGCTTTAAATTAGTTTTTAATGCAACTCTTGCCAGAACAATTTATGGATCTCCTGTATAATAGTTACAGGAATCTAAATAAAGGCTATACCTGCCTAGCTTGTTGTGAGAGTCACACAGAATGATTTAAGCTAGCGTGTTTTGTTTCACAATGAAAATGAGGCAATGGAAGTGAGGCATATGTAGATGGTCAGTCATTGACAGGGAGTAGCCTATTAAGCCATGATATCTCTGTGCTTCTTTGCACTTCTAAAGCTTTCAGAGTAAACATGAGACTTATCTTCTGCAGGGGTTTGAAATTTATTCTGTCTTCAGAGTTACCCAGTATCTCTTCAAACATCCATATCAGTTCACTTGCTCCACTGCTCCATTCCTTCGGGAAAATTAAAGTATGTACTTACTTACTGATGTCTTAAAAAGCACGCACAAGACAAAGTGCACGGTCGAACAGAGGAGAACCAAAATAGTAATCCTTACTGTAAAAGCCATTTATACTGAAAAAAAAAAGTGTCAGCTTCTCAGTGGCCAATGAGCTGCATACAGTCATCAGGGCACAATTCAGAGCTGTTTTCTGAATTCTGTGATCTAATTTATAAGTGATCTATGAGAAATGCAATTTGGTCTTTTGAAATTAAATCATCTGTCTAAATAAAAATGGAAAAGGTATCATTTCACTACTGTTAAGCCAGACAACTTAAAATAGTATTTGCAGCCAAAATGAAAACAAACAGTAAAATAATTCTGATTTTATCCCCTCTGAAGTCATTCTTCACATCAGCTTCAACTGATAGGAGATGATTTTATAAGCACATCTACTTCTACCAGGAATCTGTAAACAGGGTTTGTAATCAGTGTGGGAAAATAATATCATAGTAGATATATCCTTGGAGGAATGTGAAGGAAATGTGGGGGGGGGGGGGGGGGGGTTTGGGTTAGTAAAAACATTAGGCAGAATACATAGGAGTTTATAAAGATACCGTTTAACTGCATGCTGTACAGTAGTTAAATCTCATTAAAGATGTCCTGAATATATGTAAAATTGTCAAATTGGAAAACCTGCACATTTAATTACAATACTTCTGGCCTGAAATACTGTCTGGTTTCACCAGGACAGTCCTTTTTAGCCACAAGTTATTATTTTAGGACTGCTGAGTGACCTCAGACTTCACAGGAGAAGTACACTGGTTTGTATTTTTTTTGTTTACTAATGCACATTCATAAATATTGTCTAACACAGTACCATAACACTAGGTTGAATTTGACTGGAGTATTTCTGCTTGTTTTAGAACAAGTTTGCTGAAATGGATGGGATTTAAAAATCACCTCTAACTTCAAGAAAAAAGTCTTTTTTAAAAAATCAAACAGTAATTTAAAAGGATTTGGAATGGAATGGGAAGACAACTGGATTAACATCATAACCTTGGTGTTTTTAAGGATACAATATAAAAATATTTATCTCAGTTCAAGGGCTTCAGTAAAACTTAGACACTGCCTGTGCATAGGCACTGCCTTGTACACAGATGTATTTGACACAAAACATAGTTCTTTCTTTTGTGTTTATCACTATGTCATTTGTTTCAGTCATTGCTGCTTACATACAAACATCATGTTTACCGTATCTGTAATGAAATCTATTTAAAACATATTATTTCTGTGTTTTGATGTCCATTGCCACTATATAGTGACTGGGCTCTGCTTTCAGTAATTCAGGTCCTCCTATGGATAACTAATTGCTAATCAGGCTAATCTGGTGGATTTCAGTGGTTCCACTAACAGGTTTACAAAATTCTTTAAATCAGAACCTCAGCACCTACAGCTGTCTTGAAACCGATAAGTCAAAGCTGTAAAATACTTCAGTGAAAAGTTCTTGACTGTGGACAAAAATGTCTTAGCTCTTCTTTTGTGCAAGAATGCTTTCATCCAAAAAGCACTTTTTTGTTTCTGTGTTTCTCTGATCTAAAGCATTTGTACTTTAAATGCAGTCAGAAAGCATTTGGCACACAAATCCATTTTGATAAAATTCTGAATAATGTCTCTTTGTTGTGGTTTAACCCCGGCCGGCAATTAAGCACCACCCAGCTGCTCGCTCACTCCCCCCACCCACTGGGATGGGAAGAGAATCAGGGAAAAAAAAGTAAAACACATACGTTGAGTTAAAGACAGTTTAATAGGACAGAAAAGGAAGGGAAAATAACAACAACAACAATAATAATAGAATATACAGAACAAGTGCTGCACAATACAATTGCTCACCACCCGCTGACCAGTGCCCAGCTACAGTCCCCCCCCCAGCCAACTCCCCCCAGTTTATATACTGGGCATGACGTCACACGGTATGGAATACCCCTTTGGCTCATTTGGGTCAGCTCTCCTGGCAGTGCCCCCTCCCAACTCCTTGTGCGCTCCCAACCTCTGCTGGCAGGGCAGTGTGAGACGCTGAAAAGTCCTTTACTTAGTATAAAGACTGCTCAGCAGCAACTAAAACATCAGTGTGGTATCAACATTCTTCTCACACTAAATACAAACCACAGCACTATACCAGTTACTAAGAAGAAAATTAACTTTATTCCAGCCCAAACCAAGACACTCTTGTAGCTTCTGTGTATCGGTAAGTCCATAATCCCAATTCAGGGGGACTGCTCCAGGGCCTGGCAGAATTACTGTAACTGACTGCAGTGAAATTTGGATCAGGATGTAAAAAAATGGTGAATTAGAGAAATAAAAATGAGTCCCAAAATGCCACAGATTTATTACAGAATTATTTATTTATTACAGTTTGCAAAGTATAGTGTAAATGGCAAAAAATATTCCAGGTTGTGAGACAGAGATGCTTGATAAAAGAGCATCTGATTTTGATGATTTTGATCAGCAAGAAGGATTTTGAAAGAAGACCTTGGAATTGGAATGGCCAACGTTGGCCAGAAAACCTTGTACCTACAGCTACTTATCTTCTTGGGCTTTTGGTACTGTTTGCAAAGGTGTTCTGTGTTCTCTGTGTGTCAAAAGCCCACACTTCATAGTCATAATTGCTGTCAGTTGATAATCTTGATGTACTCAAGGAAAGGAGCACACAGCCTTTTAAGATCTGTGATTCCTGCAGACCTGGGTCATAGCAGACCAAGAAAGAATGAAGCTTGCAGAGTCTTCCAAAACTTCTTTGTGGATCTGCAAGAAGCTTAGGTGGTTTAAAATATGTAATTGTTACTAAAGCAGTGGTGCAACTGACACTGTCAGAACAACTTTCTTTGGCAGTTTTAATTCAGTCCATTTTTAATTAGAATAATTACTTCTATTGCTTTATTTATGAAAAATATAAATAACTAAGCTCACATTTGTGAATGAATCCTTAAGGTATTAGTGCTTTGACACATTTGGGAAGCAAATGCAAATAGCATGAAAGCTGGTATTTTTCTATGATTTGTTCATTGAAATTGAAGCTGGGAAAAACGATATTAAAAATTGAAGTGAACCCAGTGACAATTCCATAGATGCATTTCACTTGGGGAATTTGCTAAAAATGTGCTTTGGAGCACGATTTTGGAAAGGGCTCATAAATTAGCTGAGGTGAAAAATTAAAACATAAGAAAAGAAAAGAAGCTAGGCTCCATTACCCAGTACTCTAGCAGATTTATTGAGAAGTCACCCTTTCAGCTAGTGTTTTTATAACTTAAACAAATTACAAGTAAACATCATATTTGTATGTGACTTTTCATGAAAGCAATGTTTCAAAGTGATTCATTATTTATTACATACTCTGTGGTATACGGGCTATCCATCCTGCAGCTGTTAGACGTAATGAGAACAAGAAAAAGACCTTGTGTGCTTCAGCAGAAGATAGCAAACCTGAAGTAACTTTCAAACAACATGAAAAGAAGGCTTTTACACACGAAACTGGTGAAACTTATCACAACAAAAGAGGGGCTCTTCTGAAACTCAGTAGCCCTTCCCGCTTGCCTCCTGACTCTGACTTAGTGTTTCAATATATGTGCTTTATGGCTGTATACTGTTTTAAAATGCATTTGCATATAAGTATTTGAAATGCAATCTCTCCCTCTCTGCTTAGGGTAATCCCAAATACCAGCGTATGGAAGAAAACTGAAAGGCACATATTTATCTTTGTTCATGAATTTTCCTCATTTTTTTAACTTATTTTTGTAGTTTGTAGATGGATTTTGTGCTGGAATTCCAAGACATACAAATTGGCACAAGGGATTACGTTGATATTTATACTACTGTATTAATTATTAAGCGTCATGGTAATTATCAATTCTTGTACTTATAAGGATTAATATAGATTATTTAAATTAATTTATACATTTTTTAACCCCATAATTTCCCTGACTTTCCAGTAAGACTATTATTTTTACTTGCCCCCCCCCCGCAGCAGCGGGCGGGTGGGCGCTGATCAGCACCATGGACAGAGGCGGCGGGGCCGGCTCCTGGGACACGAGCCCATGGAATGGCCAAAGTCTCCCAAGGGACTGGGGGCCTAAAGCAAATCTTAGCCTATCCCCGGCATCACAGATCAGGTCCAGGCACCCAGATAACCCGTGTGTTGGGAGCCAGGAGAGAAAGATTGCTGCGTGTGATGGTCTCGTGAGCTCTAAGAGCTCAGAATATACACTGCAATGAAAAATGAAGTAAATCGCGCTTTACCAGCTAAAGAAACTGCTCTGACACTGTTAACTCTTTGAGGTAGGACCTTATTTTCCCTTGTTTTTCAGTCTGGCATATTGCAGATACTCTTGAAAACTATAGGGAACATCTCTGAGCAAGTAATATTAGTCATGACCCCCCTACTTGTTAGGTAACAACCTTTCAGTTATTATGGACTAGACCACCACTAGGCAACTGAACTGCAAAGTTTCCTGAGCAACATCAGATGACAACATTAGTCAAATTAAGAGGCTATTTTTTTCTCTTCCTCCCTTTCCGTGGAGAAGAATAACACTGGACGGTATCACTGGGAGGTGGGCTAGACTCCCACAAAACAGAAATGTCAAAGCTGCATTTACATGTGACACTGCATTTATTTAAAAACCAAAACCAAAACCAAACCCCAAATCCTGTTAATAGCATTAAGTTCTCATGATTCTGATCCAAGAATGACTTGGGATATAAATTTTCCATTAGGTGAGTTGAAACCCTGTATCAAACCCAGGTACTGCAGTGGCAGTAGATAGTGCTGTGGTTCATCTGTGACAATCTTAACAAAAACCCAAGCCTTCTTACCTAACTTCAGACACCACCATCATAAGCATCTTCATGTGAGCTAGTCACTCCAGACTCCCTTTATGGTCAGTGAAGTGTGTGTTCACCTGAAGTGAAGGGTGCAGGTCACCTGAATCTTTGAAGACATCTGCTAAGGACAAGACAAACTGCACTCTGATTTTTTTCCAGTGGTTAAAAAGGGACACCGGGGTGACTGCTTCAGAAGTAGACACATTCACTACAGATGCCTGTTTTTATCCAAACAGAGCCCTTGAACACTGACACTAAGCAGTATGCAAGCAACTGGGCAAGCATCCAGAAGTGCCAATGTCTTTGGGAGGATTAAATACCTAGGCGTGGGGAGGCTGCTGGGAAGCCCCACACAACCCCACACTTGCCCGGAGGATATGCCATCAGATGATAAATAGTATCTGACTTGTTTAAATACTTCCACTCATACTGAAATACAACCTCATGGTGAAAGTCCACACATTAAACTTTCTTTGTATGCATTTTATATCTCAGATATAAGCCTCTGACAAAAGTGTTATATATGAGACCATAACTAATTTAGCTTTACATTCTCCTCACTATCTTGGATGCTGGTTGTACTTCACTAGTTTATACGATTTTTCAACATCTTTTCCACTAAAAATTTCAGTCAAAACAAATGAAATGACTCAAGAGACACTGAAAGCTGAAAAATATGTCTCAATTCAACTACCCCCCCTTTTTTAGGTATCTACTATTGATACAGGAAAAATAGAGTGAGAAGATAGAGATAAAATTTACATTATAGGATAGAGGTGTTTAAAGGAAAAGTATATAAATCTCCCTCTTTTGAATTAAGATCCTGCTTTGAATGAAACCTCTTCTTCCTATTAGTCCAATGAAAATCAAATGCAGAAAAAATTAATGCAGTGTTGTCCTCTTGAATCTGCAGACAGCCTGAAGCAACAGTTCTGCTTCAGGAAATGGGAAGGATGCTCTAAACTCATCCAATGAAGTGGATAAATGATAAAGGCTGAAGGTGAAGGCTGAAAACGTGCTACCCAATTTTAGGTGTCTGACAGAGGTACTTGAGCCAAAAGTTGAGTTTTTCCTAGGCTATGTATACAACCAAGGAAGACAGATGGTTTCCTCTAGAGATGGGACTGGAGCATCTACTAAGATCTCTGTCTCCTTCACTCTTCAGGGAAATTTTACATGATTAAGCTCTTTCTGTAGGCACTTCCATTCACTGCCAGAAGTTATACACACACTCCTTTTCACCCTCCTCTCTGCCCCCCCTCCATCCAAATTAGTAAATGAAAAATCATCTCAGTAGATTAAGTTGAGGTGCTTATCCCACAGTTCAAAGCCATTGCCTAAACTCCTTATGTGCCAGAAAGGAGGGCATGCAATTGCTATAACTTTCAGCTTTTCCTCCGGCAAGAGGGCAGTTTCTTTGATGCAGTCATCAGCTTTTCTGATGCCATCAGATTTTAGTTGCCCACCTGCTACTAAAACCTTGCTATGTAAACCCAGTACAAACAAATTTCTTGGTATAAAAGGGATTGAATAATGTGTTGCCGTATTTGCCATAGTCAGGAACACTTATTTATAGTGCCAGAGATTTTACTAATGTCTATGGTATGCTTAAAACTGGAAATCTGATAATGACCCAAAGTACAAGAAACATTTATTTTTTCTTTTGCAAATGGAAAAAGCCCGCTGTCCCACTTGATGTATTCATAAATCTCACATTTAATACTGGAAATACATTACTTCTTTATAATAAGGAAGTTGCTGTGGCATTTCCATTCTGTTATCCAGAGCACCTCTACAATTCTTGCCACAGAATTTAGACCCACCTGGGGACATCAGGGATCATGGAGCAGGTTTTCATCTTCTCTCCTCTCCTCTCCTCTCCTCTCCTCTCCTCTCCTCTCCTCTTTTCCTCTTTATGTGATTCTCCTCCTAACAATATTATTTCCTCTCATTGCAGAATAGGGCATAGCTGTGCTGTAATAACAGCAGATCAAGAAAAAGCAATGGCCACATTTTGGTTCCCTGCTTCTACATTGCTTCAGGGGAAATTGTTTGTGACAATCTTATTTTATGTCTAGACTGCATCCCACTCTTCAATAGCCAGCCTACGCTGAGGGGCCATTCCCCCTCCTGCTTTGTCCTCATTCTATTTATTGCTAGTTCAGTCGCACAGAGGGAAGAGTCGCAGACCACAGAAATATTCTTATTTTATGTGTCAGGCTCATAACACTGAAAGCTGATTTGATGAAGTTAAATGGTATTGTACTGCCCTAGACCAGTGCATTATGTAGGTGACAGATGTATTAAAAAAAAAAAAGTCAGCTGTTTATTTATGGTTTTCCTAAATACTACCCACAGCACAATGTACTCTTCAGTTATCATTTACAATTTAGTGTCATAGGTAATTTACAGACTAACATGTTACCACTCAGGGAACTGAATGCTTACTATTTGTTTAAGCCCGTGGAGCTCACACCTCACGTGTCAGACCGTGATCATGCAAGCTGCCTTGGGTCAGGGCAGACACACAGGTGCCATCGTGGGGCACAGCGAAGGGAAGAAATCCCCCCTCAGACAGACGTGCTCCCACTTTGGCTCTGGCTTTGCTCCCATCTGCTATCAGGCTAGACAAAAAGCAGAAATAACATACCTGGATAGTTGGTGTTGGGTATGTGCCATTCTCTTACCCATTCTCCTGGTCAGTAAGCGGGGTACTCAGCAACCACCGGACCCAGCACCCCAACCTGCGGTATATGGAGGTGATGCCAAAGTATGAGTATCCCCTGAGCAGGCATGTCGTCTGGGCTACAAGCTGGCACAGACCCAGGAGCAGAGTTCAAGAAGGCCCTCACTGCAGACTATTGCATAAAATTTTGGTTATTCAGGAATAAGGTGGCAATATTACTGTAAATAACATTTTTTAAAAAAAGTCAAAGAAGTGGGAGTTGAATGATTTAATCACTTCTTGTAATTTTCAGTGCCTTTTAATAGTAACTGTAACAAAAATACAGTTTTGTTTTATCTTTATTTTTTTTTTTTTCCAAAGAGAAATACACTCTCAGCATTTCCAAATTGAAATAAAGCTAAATTGTGGTAATGAATCACTGAAGTATGACCCCATAGAAACAATGAAATTAATGTAACCATGAACACAATGATTTTTTGAAAGACCGAGCAAAATCACTGTCAGCAAGGAAATTACTTCATATGGATCTGACGCTGACTTTTCAGTTTTCTGTCCCTCCCCCCATACTTTTCCCCTCTTTCATCTCTTTTGAAAGAGCTACATGGAAAATGTAGCTCATTGTTAAATGATCTGAGAAAACAGGCAGAAAAGAGAAAAGGGCAAGATAATTTCACTTGTATAGATGAGCAGACAGAAAAACAATAACAAGGCAATCAATTGAGCAAACAGAGGCTGTGGCAGTAACACAAATGATTATGTACACACCATTCTCAAAATGTAAGATGCAAATAAATTTGTCGGGGAGATATTAATCAAGAGATTTTTCTTATCAAACAGGTTTGCTTAAAGAAGGACTTTTATCCATGCCTATAAAAATGCTAAAATGCTAACCAAAACCAGTAATCTTACTACTCTATGCAAGATTTGTAAATCTGAGCAGAGCCCTTTTCCCCATTCAACTACAGTTTTAGACTAGATCTTCCACTGCTCTGAATTACCATGCTGCCATGGCATTCTTGGTACTTTGTTGACATATATTACCTGAAGTTTGGGTTCTTTGTACACAGTTTAGTGATGGTGAAGGTATCCAAATAAAGTTTGGAGGCAAAGTCCTATCTCTGTTTAAGGTATGAACACAGCCGGGGAAATGCAAATGTTCCTGCAGCCCATGAAGATAACAGGAGCAAACAGCCAGCAGTAGAAGCAAGCATATGAAGATTATAGTGTAATCTTATTTGTAAAGGTATGTTTACAAGAAGGCACTCCAAGAGGCCATTTAGTCTGTTTTCCATTCTGGTTTAGCCTTTAGCTTCTGAATTGGCAGAAATTTCTCTTAACAAAAAATCTTCAAATGTGGTTAAGTACCTCTTAGATCTGGTTTGTTCCGAGGAGGTTCAACACACAGATCTGGTCAAATTTAGTAGCAGCTGATCACCTAATTCCTTCAGTGCCACTTGAAAACGGTATTGATTAGGAAATCTTCAGAAATGCTCTTCAACATTGAATGCCTGGCATCCATAAATTTAAAAATTAATTTACTCTTTCAAGGTTTGTCTCAATTCACAAAACCATTTTAGTACAAAGCAAAGACCCACTGAAGCCAGCAAATATTAAGATTATGTTTAAAATTAAGAACATAAAATCAAAGGAAAAAATGTGGCCAAAATTCCAAAAAATCCCATGCCTTTCTGCAAGGTAGGATTAATTATACCTAGATCTCCTCTGAAAAATATTTGGGCAATATCTGCCCAAAGATCTGCCAATGATTTGACAACATCTCCAGGCAATCTATTCCAGGGCCTGGGTCTACTATTCGAATCTGTTCTCTAATGTCTAACCATAATCTTCGTTGTTGTTATTTAAGCATATTGCTGCCCACCAGTGAAAAGGAAGTTCTTCCTTCCTAAGACAACTTTTTATGTACTGTAATGTGGTCATCTTCTTTTATAATTATTTTAATTTATGCTTTTTTTCCTCATAGGTAAAAGTCATATGGCCTTTGGTCATTCTCTGCTTTTCTCTCTTTGATGAGTTCTTATCTTCCTCAAAATTTTGTGCCTAAAGCAAAATGCAGTACTCCAGTAAGGTTTACTATCATCAGAGCTGGGTCTATCAATCAGGTGGATTATTTCAATATCTCAGAGTCTGTAATCTTGTTTCAATATTTGTCAGAATGGTGCTTTTCCTTTTGCAGCTGTATCGAACAGCTATATGGCTTGCAGTTGGTTTATAATTTTAATTCTTTTTTCCTCCCTTTTTGTTTTTTTGTTTTTTTTTTGCATTTTGTGTACCTCAGTATATACAGCTAAAATTCTCTACTGAATTCAGTGTCAACTTTGCCATTGTTTTCAGTGGACCCTAGAATTTATTGCAATATAGCTCAATAGAGAAATTAATCATGCGAACATTACCTTGAAACTTGAGAAATTTTAAGCATCTTTCTAATTAAAATTCTTTGTTAGCATCCATAAAATACCATATATGTATATATTTACTGCACTTTATACTAAATGCTTGAGAATGATGGTTTTTAGTAGCACATATATACATTTCAAAGCAAGCTACTAGTTTATATTTAATAGCTAGATATTGTTATTCTAGACATACTTTCTAAGCCTGGAAAGTGTTACAGAATTACAAAGAAGTTAAGTAGGAGTAGCCTCATTTTACTAGGAAAAAAATTCGTGGAAGGGGCAATGTGTGTCCTTTAGATTTAATTCTGTGATAAAAGCAGAGTAGTGGACCACGGGAGAAGCAGCCCGCATGTTGATAACACACATAACAAAATACAAAAAGGGCAGCTGGCAAAGATAAGCTTGTTAAAGATGGTCAGTAAAGGTGCGTTAATAACAGCAGTTGCCAACTGTGTTGAAAATAGCTCTCTAGCACATAATATCATAAGCATTTCTCAGTCAAGAAAAGTAACCTGGTGATTGTGGCAGGAAGGCTTAAGTGACTGTGGATCACAAAAAAATTGACAAGTTGTAATTGTTCGATCACACAGAAATGTGAAAGTGGCCTCTTTCTAAAATGGACTGTCAAAAAAGCATTTGCTCTGAAGTCGTCAAGATATACTTGGTGATTCTCAAATTCTTTGAGAGATCTTATTCTTCACAATGAAATATGCTTCCTTCATTTCAGCAAGACTGAGAATCAATAGGAACATTCATCAAGTTATATATCCAGGAATTGATTGTGGTAATCTGTTTAATTCCAGTTTAAGGAAGCATTTTATGGTGATGCACTTCACAACAAATGGTCTGACTTCCTGGCATCTATTAACACTTCTCAGTAAACAAGCTGTACAAATGGAAATGGCCTTATGGACGTTTAAGGAGGGTGCTCATATAACCTTTGAAATAACTAGAGCAAAGTTTTTGTCCAACACATGAGTGTTAGAACTTGTGTTGTTTAATATTCGACTCAGTTTCCAGCCCATTCGTGGGATGTATATTCAACCATGAGCATACAACATGCCTGCTCACATGGTAGGGCATTGCTTGCTTTCCATTGCTGTGCTGAACCTACCCAACTAGTATGATCCATCTCCTCTAGGCATTGCTAAGTTTTAAGAAGGAGCTAATGAGCAATATTGTAATGTAGATTTTAGAGCCGTTGTGAGAAGAAAGAATCACAGATGCAGTTGAAAGCTTCTTTTACTTTTAAAAAATCAGCTTTGATTCTTGAGCTTTTTAATATTTTCCTCTCTTTTCTAAAGGCATTTTATTCTCGAAAGCTGAACACACTCCCATTAGCAACATGTTCACTCAAGAGCATCTGGGGAAATATTTTTGTTGTATTAAAAAAACATATAAATATTCCCCCATTTGCTTTGTGGGAGACAACACGTAGCAGCTGTATCGTGAAACCTCACGCTTTGCAGAACACAGTCCATCAGAGGAGACGCGTTTTGGTCCATCTGAGAGAGAGATGCCTATAAATCACCAGGTGGTAATAGGAATTGTCTGGGAAAGCTCAGCTTGGCAGCAAGGGATGGAGGCGCAGAGGAGAACTCGGTGGGAGAGCCGATTCCCTGCCCGTCGCTCCGCTGTGGCTCTGGCACTGTCACTCCTTCCCTGTGCCCCTACAGCCAAACCTTCCCTCTTTTTATTTTCCTGCCCCAGGAAAATGTTTCCCCCTGCCCTCGGCAAGGCTCCCACCTCCCCAGGCAGAGATGCTTTTGCCTCAAGCAGAAGAGGCAAAGAGGGTTTGCTGACACCCTGTTATAGAGCTGCCCGCCTGTTAATAGGTGTGATCTCATCAGCGGGGTACCCCCGAAAATCCATGCTGCTTTTCTGTCAGGGACATGCGATGCTCGACAGAGGTGAGAATGAGTGTCTCGGTATCATAAAATGATTTCTTAATGGAGGTTCAGACCTTGGAGGTGGTGAGAAGGGTGCGTGGTTAGTGTGTGACACTGGATCTGATTGTTTACCTGGTTTATATTAATGGAGGTGGGAAGCTGCTAAGAGAGCTGTGATTAGCTCCCAGCTGGGTAAATGTAGGTATCTTCCAAACTCCACTAGGATAATTCAGCTGCTTTGACAATTCCCAAAATTTCTGGAAAATTCAGGTTTTTTTGTAGCCATCTGGTGATTTCTTCAGCTTTTATTTAGCATAGAAGGCAAAGCTGGTTTAGAATATTTTTTCTTTCCCAGGTAGAAATCTTGTCTATCTAATCTTTCAATGGCATCTAGCCTTGCAAAATGTTTCACTTGTTTATGTTTCTTAGAAAAGTTTTTTCTGAACAAATACCCTGTTGTCCAGTCTATTTCGTCTTCTGTTCATAACAAAGAGCCAAATTTTGGCCCCAGAATCCTGATGTTTTTTAAGATAGACCATTGGGTGTTAGATGGTTTTAGAAATGCCAGTCTCCTGCAGTAACAGTACTGAGCAATAATCATTAGATGTTTGCTTTGAGGTACTGAAATTTAATTAAAACAGAGGAGGGGTACTGATATTTATTTAAAACAGAGGAGGGCTACTGATGTGATTACTTTTATGTCTGTCCATTTTGGTTTTGGGACCACAGTATAACTCCCCCAAAGTTGTGAAATACTATATTTCCATACAATCTCTGAGATAATTCCATTGGATTTGCCCCAACTACTTGCAGATAAGGCCCTGCATGGGGCAGCAGTGAGGTACTGGAGGCACTGGAAGCAAGTGGGAGCAACTGGAGATGCTCCCACAGATCCTTTCATCCTGCTGCTAGCTTGGATTTTGGACCCCAGAGAAGACTTCTGTGAGTCTGAGAGGCTGAAAGGGCTTTTGTATGCTATATAGTTTGGATGTGGTATTGCAGGATGATGTCTGCAGAGGGCAGCTATACATCTACAGCGTTGAGCATGGGGTCAACACGAGGCACCCGGCTGCATCTCGAAGTCTTCCAGGAGCAGAAAAAGAAAGAAGCAGCTTAAAGGTACTGCGATTCCAGACCTTTTGCGTGAGAAGAGCCACTTGAGACGAGTAAAGATTACACCTAAGTGTATGATATCTGCCGGAGTGTGAAAAGCCCGGAATTAGTGAAGGCAATTACTCACCAAGCAGCACCCGCGGCTCAGGGAAGGGGAGCTGCTCCTGCAGCGTCACAGAGCGATGACCTCCGCGGGGCTGGTGGGCAAACAAAACACTTGTCACCTCTCCTCAGCATTTGGTGGAAACAGGGCTTCCCTTCCCTGAGTGGGCGCAAGGGGCCATGGATGGGAAATTCACTCTTTAATTCTCTTACCAGAGATACTCTCACATGGCTTCTACTCCTTGGCTCATCCAAGGAGAGCAAAGAGAAGAGGGGAAGAGTTTTCACTCCTTCCTCAGACCTTTTATTTAGAAGCAGCATTGTGAAAAATAGGACCAGGTTTTTAAGCCCTTTATCCCAGCTGGTACTGGGATAACAAGGTCATACAGATGTGCCGTATTGGATCTTTCTTGTGGGAAAACCAGAGGAGACTATTGGAAAAATCAAGATTGTGATGATATATATAGCTTTACTCACCGCAAACCCAGCTTTTCACTGCCTGCATGAATAATGGGTTTGGATCTCACCAAATATATTCTATATCCACAGGTGGAAAGGAAAAAAGGACAGAACAACACTATTTACTTTGTCCCCTGCCTCCAAACCAAATCACAGAAAACAACTATTTACAGCAAAATAAGCTAGTAAAGAGCAAGGGATAATCTTGGAAAATTGTTTTGCTTCCAATTCACAATTTAGACCTAATGTAGGCAGAAGGTATTAACATATTGCAAACATTGTGTGTCTGCTGCGAATGAGCTGTTGCTCTCAGTGTCAATCTTCAGGGACCTCGGAACAAAACTATATCCTGAACTGGCTGCTGATGATGGACACTTGCTTCCAGTTCTGGTTAGACTTTCATATATCCTAATCATCAAGGACTTCGTACACACCTCAGAAAATCTTTACAGGCATGGACACCACGTACAGGAGGGAGTGGATTTACTATTAGCTATTCCACTGCTATTGCTTATTGGCATATCTTGCCTCATTGGTAAACATGGGGCAGCTTGACTTCAGTTTCCTTAGGAATAAGCTGCCTCTCAATTATCTTGTGGTAAACACAAGCAGTTACCACAATGGAGCTGACGTTACAAATCAATATCTTTATGCTGTAGTATCTTATTCTTGTGCTCATAACCAAAATGACGTGCCTGCCATCTGTCACGTGCGGCTTTTCCTGGCAAGCGACTTCAGCTTCTGCAGAGACACCATTACTTTAATGACATATTCTAAGGATATATTTAGCTTTCCTGGTAGTGGGCCTTGCTTTTTGTTTGCTTACGTGGTGCATCTCCCTCTGCACTTGAGATGATTTATCCATTGGCATAGAAGGGGGGAACTGGACCTGTTCTTTTCTGTGGTAGAGCCAGCATCAGAGCAGCACTGGTGCTGCTATTCATGCTAGGCTTGTTATGAGAATAAATACAGATGTCCCATTTCTGATGCTGCCAGTTAGAGACCTTTTACAAGTTCAAAACTCATAGAAATGCCAAAAGAAAAAAAAATAGAGGGTCAGAGCTGGCTGCATCCACAAACAGCTGGAAGCCAAGTGGGCAGGAGACGTGGCTGTAGTCATGCTCAGAGTCTTGTCGTCATTTGGAACAGAGGATAGTGGAGGTTTTTTAGCTCCCCAGAATTTAATAATTTCAGATGAGTTGATACAACTCCTGTACGTCTTGAATATACTTTTTTTTTCATGGAATATATATCATATTTCAATGAATATACAAATGTGAATATACATTTTTCCTCAAAAAATACCTTTTCACTTGAGTAATGTTGGTAACATGAGTTTCTTAAGACTCCCTCTTGGAATACAGTGGGAATTTATGTCCAGCCATTGGTCAGCCAGAAAACATCAGAGACTGGAAGTGAAAAGTCTCCTCACCAAATGATGAAGATGTAACACTATTATTTCAGATTTTAAAGTTTAAAAAAAAAAAGTTTGGGAAATGAAAAAGGGAAGATAGTCAGAGCAGTATGAAGTTAGGTGTGCTGCCTTTCCTGTGTATTTTATGATATAAATACCTTATAGCAAGGTATAAACAACAGCCCAGTAATAAAACACAAAATAATTTGCAGTGACAAAGCAGAAAAAAATAATCATAGTAAACTAAACATTTAAAAAGAAAACAAGAATTCTGATATAAGACTATATAAAGCATACTTCTATACGGTATATGTTTAAGTGTAGTTGTGGAGGCAATCTGAATTCAATATCTAAAAAAAAGTGTTAGCTCCTGAAGAGCAATGAATAATGAAGCAAAAATTCCAAAAGAGCTTCAGACTTGTGTCTCTTATTCTTTACATTAACTATTCTTTTGAGGCAAGCCAGGAAATGACAGATCTGTCTCAGAGAAGAAAGTTAAACAGAAAAAGAAGAGTAGGAGCATTAAACACTGAAGCCCTTAGGAGTGATAGAGCTTCCCAGAAAGGAGACTGGGGAGCAGTTGCAAGTACTCTTGGGGAAGGAGCGATGATGAACTTGGAAGCATGAAGCTAATCCATCTGGAGAAAAATTAAGCTGACACACGTGTATGCAGTGGGAAGGAAAAACCTCTGGAGCAGTAATGCTAAAAGCAAAGAGGATGTAGAGGTAAGCATTTGCAATGTAATATAGCTTAAAAAGAAAAGGCTGGTAGAACGTGCAGCTGGATGGAGGGGAAAGGGGGGATGCGAGGACATACATCAGGTGCTGGGAAGCGGCAGCTCTCTTCCCACATGACTCTGTTGGCTCTGGGCCTTGGTGGTTACACATGGTTAGAGTGACTCCAGAGGTAAGAGGGACTGTTTTACATACAAAGTTTAAAAAAAAGAAGAAAAAAAATTCACCTTGACTGAAGAAAGGGCTCAGCAGAAGTACCAATTTGTAATTAATTGACAGGTGAAAGTGTCAAG
The DNA here is from genome assembly GCF_000737465.1 of Haliaeetus leucocephalus. Taxonomy (NCBI): domain Eukaryota; kingdom Metazoa; phylum Chordata; class Aves; order Accipitriformes; family Accipitridae; genus Haliaeetus; species Haliaeetus leucocephalus. Next base: position 4,164,285 of record NW_010972931.1, read on the forward strand.
GGAAAGAATTGATTATTATTTTATGTTAACCAATCAAATAGTTCTATAGTGACAAGCAGAAGGAATATTCTGATAATGTGATGTGTTTGAAGGGAGAAAAGTGAGCCAATCCCTGCGTGGAACATGGAAAAAGACAATGAGAAAGCAAAGTAATAATAAAGAAACAATATTGAAAAACCACTTGTCTAAAGCTGTGCTTAAATATGAAACTCTGTGTGAAAGATGTTGAATGTTCAGGCTTTAAGTGCTAAAGCTCCAATCAGTGTCCTAGAGCTCTTTGACTAGATAGTCCTTGAATCACGACGAATTTTGGGGGAACCCGACAGGGATGGCAGGAAGGAACCAAGTTCAGCCTCCACTGGTGAAAGGAGAGGCGAGGTGGGTGACAAGGGCAACTGTCCCGCTGCAGGTCCTTCTTCTTCTTCCTCCTCAGCCAGGCCTTAACTTCAGATATTCGGAGTGCAGAGCTGTCACCAACCCCTTCTGACGTGCAACCCCACGTTTCCAAAAAAACCCCCTCAGCCTCCCTCTCCCTCTTCCCAGCCGCCGCGTACCGTTATGGTCCCTGCAGCATCTTCCGATTTCACCAGCCAAAGCATCCCCGGTCGAGGGACCTGAGGAGGTTCTGTCTTCTTTGTTGGAAAAGAAGATGTCTGAGAGACACATAGGTAAGCTGGGGAAACGTGGATGTGGTTAGTGTGAATCCTTTCTGGCTAATAACATACAGCTTCTTAAGCAACCTCCTTATCCGCAGACAGGAGGGAAAATAAACACACATTTGCCAAAAGAGCGTAACGGCTTGTTCTATTTTTATAGTATTTCAGAGTTTCATTTGCAGCCAGGCAATGAAACGCAGCCCACAGGAAACAACTTTATCTCTTTTTTTTTTTTTTTGGAAAGGTCCTATACATCTCCTGGGAGTAGTGATAGTGGGAGCAGAGATGGGGAGGGAGAGCAGGGCACTGCCTTTTGCTTTCGAGTGACTTTGTAGGAGCAAAAGAAGTAGGAGGGTTCCACCTGCCGGACAAACAATTAAGTCGATTGCTCCTGAAAAAGGGCTGGGGAAGGTTTTCATCTGCCATTCTGTGGTTTTACCTGTGCGAGGCAGAGAGAGACTAGCAGCACAGGCTAACAGCTTTCCTAGCCATACCCAACAACAGTCACAGCTGGGTATAGATTTCTGTAATGTCTTCTCTTGCAATGATTTTTTCTTGAGGTTAGTAGCTTAGTATCAGAGGTTTCCAGACTTCCTAATTAGCTACAGACCTAAAAGCAATCAGCTCGGATCTATTTACATGCAAAACCCACTGTCCTGTCTATTCTACTGCTGGCTGTTGAATTAACTAATACAGCTCTTAAGGAGTCCTCTCCCTTGTGACTAATAGGTGCTGAGAGTTGCAGGTCATGATGTTCATTACCTAATAGGAGGATTTTTATTTTTTTTTTCTTGTGAGCCAGAGCTAACCTGATGCCTCAGCATGGAAAAATGAGACACAGTGTTTATTATTCACATGTCACAGAAAACAGGAACTTGTCACTTTTAGAAGCTGGAATTTGAAACATGGATAATAAATCACTGCTTTTCTGTCCCCTTTCAATCATTACCCGAAATACCAGTACAGCTGGTTGAACTTCTTGCAGATCCCACCTGATTTGACGCATGACCTTGTCTGGTGACATGGTTTGGAAATCTGAGGAGCACCATTTTGCCTCTTTGTGATTTTTATCTCAAGTTGTGTCCTTTGTCTTTAGACATTCTGGGGCAGGTACTGCCTCATACTGGGGATTTGAGCTACTCCAAGCCCCTCTACAACACTGGCAAACCCAGTGCATGAATTTGCCACCATGCTGGGATTCTCCTGGAAGAAAGAGGTGCTAAGTATATACAGATATAAAACTCTATCTATATACATATGATGTGCACATAATATATCTAACATATAGTATTGCAGTTAGTAACATTATTTCCACTGATTTTCCACCCAAGTTTCTTTCCTCCTCTGGGATGTTGAATGGGAAGTGAGGTAGAAGATATTTGAAAACAGTGTATAGACCGCTAGAAAGTCATTGATTTCCTTTTTCTCTCTAAAATGTACATTTTCACAGTACACCCTGCAGCAGAGAAAACCAGTAACACCAATTAGTGAGCATGTTTCTAACAAATCTTGTGCATGTCAAGAATACACAGAGCAGAGAGCAACAGTAAAAAAAAAGAAAAAGAAAAAGAAAAGGATCACTAATGCTGGCAGACGAGTCTCTGCTTCTATAATGCCATAACAGTGCCAGAAGAAAAAAGGAACAGAGATCTGTGGAATGCAAATCTGCAGAAGTCAAGGATGCCTGCAGTTATAGTATGTAAACAGTATCTAGTTTTGTGGTGGAACTGATTAGAAGAACCACTTGTCCTCAAAAGGGCCAGCTAACATATTTTAAATCAATCTGTAGCTGAATAAATGTACAAATTGAAAAGGCTCATCAAATCTCCAGGCTTAAATGGATTCTTGTTACAGATTAACCATGATGTAAAGGTAGCATTAGTCTTCCCTCATCACCCTCTTGGGACTCACTTTCTCACCTGCTATAGATTAATCACACATTTGATCAGGGAGAGTGATACCACCTTGTGGAACTGGTTAAGTGTTCCCTCTTGATTTCAAATTTATTGTCTTAGAAAAACACTGCGCTTCTGTAGGATGTAAAGATAAAACCAAATGCCCTCTGTGTGGGACTGTTGAAACGTGACTGACGGGCACGCTCATTAGAGTGACCAACCGGTAACCCAGTGCATGAAGGAAGGACCAGTCCAAAACAGAGAGCTGGACCTTGCCGCAGCTGGGGAGTTTGCAAGTCAGCTTCTTAACTTTCCTGCTCCAGCAAAACCATTCATCAAATGCAAGAGGTCAGATTCTGCCTTTGGCTTTGCCATAAAATAAGAATATAGACCTGGAGATTAGAATGAGTGTTTTATTGGTGGAGGATGGAAAATGTCTCATGTGCTGTACTTGCTGGTCAGATATGAAGCTTTAAATTAATTTTAAAGTAAAGTTGGCTTTAAACCAGTAGGACTGCAGTAGTCTTAGGGTGCTGCATGGCCGTATACACATACTGTCTGCATTTGAAAGGAAAGGCATATGACTCACCTAATGTGAATTACTATTTTTGACGTGCTGTTGCACCAGAAGATTGTGTTAGGAGGATGCAAATAATTGCATTGGCTGCCAGTCTCTGTACTGCTACTTGCTATAATACAAAATTAATTGAGATGCAGCTGACAGAGAGACCTGATCCAAACATCCTCCAAGACACTCTTTAAAGGGAATAACCGTATCCCATTTACTAGTCAGATTTAATATAGGACTGACAACAGCTGCCTGGATGCTGTCGTCAGAATTTATTAAATCATTCATCTTGCTTACGTTTTATTAGGAGAACTAACTATGAAGTGATTTTTCTTTTTCAAACACCTGGAGTTTTGCAATCACCAGCAAAGGCTTAATCACCCCTACTTCTGCGAAGTGAAAGAAAAGAGGACGAGAAGAGCTACAGAGCAAAATCCACACACAAAAGTTTTTTCCTGCCTGTCCCGGGCGCTGCCAGTTCACTAGAGGGAGGCAGAGGAGCGGCGTTGCTGCTTGGCGAAGCAAAGTTTGATTTCAGTTGGTTTTAGCCCCTGGAAAGGTTTTCTTCTGCGGGAAGGTTTCTTGTTAACCGGCCTTCGAAATCCTCCCCCTTCCCTTTTGCAAGGGCCGGTGGCCGATTCAAGAGATCCAGCGGTGACTCTCGCAGAAATGCCTGGGAGTCAAAATATACGAAATGCAGCGCCGCTCCGTAGAGTCTGTGAATCCCTGTGGGACGCTGGCAACGAGCCAGAGGCCGGGATAATTTCTCCCTTATTCCTGTTAGGGAATGGATGACTGGGCATTTGTACGGTGCTTGTGAAAGGAGAAAGTTTCTCTTCAAGCCAGACAGGGAGCTGGCATCTGCAGTTCGCCTTTCCTTGTGTTGTTTTGCCAATGCCATCAATCTACACCACCCTTTATAAGAGCGAAAAGCAATCTGAGAACAGTAGAGTAGCTACCTTAAATCAAAATAAACCCACAATGACAGATGAAACTCGCAGCACAAACCCCACTTGTTCCAGCCACAGGGTAACAATCGTCTCTTTAGACCGCCCTGCCCAAAGGGCTCCGGGCAAAGAAGGGCACGTGGATTTATGGAAGGGGGGTCCTGGGTTCTGAATAACGGCCCTGTTCGGGGAGTGAAAGTGTGGAGGTGTCCAGCACAGATGGCCGAGACAAGTGTTGATATGGAAAATCTGTTCCACCGTCCTTGGACGTGGAGGCAACACCCCGCCGGGGACCGCTGTGGGCATCGCGCTCAGGGGGAAGGAGCGATAGTCCTGGGGTGGTACCTGTGGGAAAAGGGTCGGGAGATGGGGGAGGAAGAGGAGGAAAAAATGAGGGGGTGCGCTCTTTGGGGACCAGGAGAAATGAGGCAATAGAATTGACCCACAAGGGAAACGAGCAATCAAGTCTGTCATTGCAGCCAGCAGCAGCGAGAGATTTCTTTTTCTTTTTCCCTTTTTTTTTTTTTTTAAATTACAGAACAATCAGTATTTCATTCCATTTCGAAATGGAAAGCTGCTCCTTATTCATTAAAAATGTACGTTCCATAAAATATGGATCAGCAGCTGGCCCCTCTGGTGAACAGTGAGTTACAGTCCTCCCAATTTGAACTAAATTATTTGTGTTGGTTTTACGATCTGGAATGCAAAGTCCTGTGCTCCAGTGCTTCTTTCCAATGATTTTAAGCAATTTTATTATAATACTTGCAGCTTTTTAATGTCTGAACAAAGCAATACATTCAGGGGTTATGAGAGGAAAAAGGGAAAGGAGACCAGAAAGCACCACTTATAATGGAAAATAATAATAAAAAAGTTGTAAAGCACTCCTGTGTAGGGGAAGGGGGAGAGGAATTGAGTAATGGAGCCTCAACGTATAATCTCTTCACATTTTTAAGTGCTTCATACTGAATCATCTGACTTGAATCTGAACCTACAGTTATAATTACAGGTCAGCTCTGGAACATGAAGGGCCTTGCTGGCTTGCACAGATACAGACAATTTTGCCTAAGGATCCTCCTTTCAAACCCAGTCTCAGTTCAGCACAGTCTTGTATTGAAAGTCAACTAATCTTACATGACATACATCATTAGTTGTAGCCATGAAAAGACATCAGAAGAACACGAAGAAATGGTATGTTTTGTCACTGCACCACAGAATCAAGCCCAATCTTGCCTTGATCTCAGATCTGAACTTACAATGCTTTTCCTATAAGTTTGCTCAAAACCAAAACTAATAAAGCTCTCGGGTTGTCCTGAATTGAAAGCAGCTATGACCTCTGAATTGTAAATCAGAACCAGGGTGAAAAATGTACATTTCTTTCTCTTTCTAAATAGTTTTGTTATATAGGAATGTGCAAAACCTCTGTTTCTTCGTTGTAGAGGTTCTGGGAAAGAAATCTCACTTTTACTCTCCACCTAAAATGTGTAGATTCTCTTTTCTTTTTCCTGCCAAAAAACATGGTGAAGGGAAGTCCTTCTCTTCAGATTAATGAAGGCATAAGCTTGAAATCCATCTGAAGATTAAGGACACTGTCTTCTCTATGGAGTCACATGAAATTGAATGTTATTTATAATTTATAGGAATGCTGAGTAGGAGGAGACTCCTGCAATATATAAGCTTTCATCCATTAATTTAATTAATATAATTATTCCCTAAATCTTATAGATAATTTTTGCCATGTTGAAAGAGTAGCCTGTACCGATTTTTCAGAATATTACCTAAACTCCTCTCGACTTACTTTATTTGAGATGCACTGAAAATTACCTCACTCTTCTGGGTACTGCATTACTACACAATTTGTAGGCTTCTACCACATATATTCATAAATATTGCAGCGCAAAATATGCATTATATAGAATTATTCACCAACCAGATGTAAATACATTTACTCCTAAGGCCCGAGCTGTGTCCTGTTGAGCACCCTTCCTCTAGCTGAAAATTGATGAAATGTCTTTGAACTTTAGAGCTGGGCACCGGTGTCTGAGGCAGCTCCCACTGAAGTCAGTGTGGGTGTCTCTATTGATTTCAGGGAGAGCTGGTTTTGCTCTTCGAAGTCAATACTGTGTCTCCTACCGAAGGAGAGCACCCGCTGGGCACCTGTCAGAGCTATTCCTGAGCAATGATGCCGGGCTCAGACCCATTGCCGTTCCGCCACCTTGATTTGACTTTGATGTATATTTTTTTCCTATCATGATGTGAGGCTGTAATACATCCTGAAGAGACAGATCTCAGCTGGTGGAAGTCAGCATAAGAGTGTTGTTTCTATTAATGAACCTGTCTCCAAGATTCAGGGCCAAAAGCTGCCTACTTCAATAAGCACAGTAAAATGCAAAACCTCTGGCAGATCCCTGAAGGTATTAAGGACAGCAAAACTTCTGTAAGAGTCTTCCCTTTGAATGTCACAGATATCCAATAACAAACCCGTTTCATAATTGCATTGTAATTTGTAAGTCCAATCATTACTATGTGCTCTCCAACATGCAGTTAAAACTTTGTCTTCTAATATTTGAGCCATTGACTCTGTTATCATTAGAGTTTCATAGACATAATACTCTTAGCATAAACCAGCTTTTATAAACAATGTGCCTTCAATAGGCAAAATTGCTAGCCCATCAACGAGACTAATTATGGTTTAAACCTTGCTCCATTCACAGGAGCCTGTAGGTTCTCTCTTTCAGAATAACACCTTTTACATAGTATTCCTAATTTTTACTGTGCAGACTTCTGTTGCTCTCTTTTTGAAATGCCTCTCATTTACACATTTAATCTCCTTTTCAAGGTTTTAACACTTGGCTGTGTATACATTCACAGCTGTGACAAATTTCACTTCTAAGTCTTAGAGTTCTCCCCCCCCAACATTTCACAGAGATCTATATGATCGTCCTTAATTTGAAGGAGTGCAGAAGCAGCAGCTTATGAAATCCAGGTATTTCCCCACATTTCTGCAATCCGCAACAGACACCTAGGTGATTACAGTTGGGACCTATTCCAAGAGGAGGCACAGAGACAGAAATTTCACTGGTAGCTCCCTGCCAGCACACTGAAATTTACTGGGGCTGAACTGGTTTGGTACTTCTGAAGGTGGGGAAGGGAACTTTCTACCATTTTTCCTATTTTTCCTTGTAGGGAAAAAGAGCCACTGGACATCAGCAGCGTGTGCAAAGATCAGTTGCTGAATACAGAGTTTGGAAAGGGCAGAGAGCATGAATCCCGTCCTTACGATGACTGGGAAGGTATGGAATTGGTACATCAGTCTGACACAAAAGACTTCTTACTCCTCATAAGTATTTATGAGAGGTAGCAAGCCCGGTAAGAGCCGTCACAGGCTTTTTGCTAATGCTGCCTTACGCTGCCGGGCCCCTCTCGTGTCCTGCTAGGCTCGTCACCAGCTTGTTGTGGGAATTTGCCGTCTGATCTGGAGTTTGGCACTGGACATCCCTGGGTCTGACGTGGGGTTTAAGTGTGGGATAACAGAGAAAGACTTGAAAGCTGGGGCATGGGCTGTAAACGGAGACTGCACAGCTATGAACAACTCTGTGACGGACAGTTACTGGCTGTTGGAGAAGAGCAGCTGTGAAAGCTTAGAAGAAATTGCTGTATATCAAAATTTATAAGTATATAACAAAAAAAAGAAGTAATGACAAAGCATGGAACCCCCCCCAGCGGATCAGCTGGGTGCCATCCCTGCCGCAGCCTGGGAAAATAACACCCTCCGTGGGTTATTTACCTGGGGTGGAGGCCAAACCATCCAGAAATGCAAACGTCTTGCAAAAGCTCCAGGGCCTGAATTTGGGCAGAGGAGTGGGATGGCCGCCTGCTGCCCCTGCATGTCACTGAACTCAGCAGGAACCACAGCCTACAGAGCAAACGGGTGGAGGTGTTTGTGGACTGCCCGAATTACATATAAAGGATTAGCATAAAATAATTACAGATCCAGAGGTAGGCTCTAGGATTTTGCTACTAAACGCTGCTGCTTAAGCACTTATATGAGACTAACTGGTAGGTGGATGACAATGTATTCAAATGGAATTTCCTATTTATAATACCTATATAATTGTCCTGTCAAGATTTTAATGGTAGAAAATTGAGACTGAGGTATGAGCAAACAGGAAAAAAGTGAAGTTTATGACTGAAAAGTGATTGGATAAAAAAAATGGAGGAAGGAACAGCTGTGATCAAAAGTTCTAAACAGATTTTTTGACAGACAACTGAATCCGGTATATGCAACAATTCTATGTATGTTGACTATAGCTAAAACCCCTCTAAGTTATAAACAGTTGTTAGAATGGATGTGGGTATTCTATGGAGAAATTAACTGTAGGGCTGAGCACCCGAGGCATGCAAAGCAGACCCAAGGTAAATTGTCCAAAATCCAGATGGTGAAGGGGCAGGTCCCAGCACGTTCCTCCCATTGACTTGCCCAATACTTCACACCTTTCATTGCTTGCTGCTTGGGGAAGGAAATCAGGCTGGGATGTTTTGGGGACAGGGATTTAGTAATCTCCTTAACAGCAGAACAGAGCAGCTGTGCCCTTTGGTTCGGAGCCTGCCCAGCCTAAATCCTAAGGAAGAGCTGGACTCCCTCAGCTATAAACCTAGTTACACACGGTTTGTTGGGGCTAATCTGCTTGTCTAAAAAGATGGGAACCCAGAGGAGCCAGGTCTGTAGTATGGTTCAGAATTAAACCAGACTCTGGACCCATTTCCTGGACATCCCTCGTCTGCCTCCTGGTTTTGGTGAATAATTTTATCAAACTTTTAGCTTGTCCTAATGCCAACACACACACAGCACTGACATCCTCCAGTAATTGAACCATACCTGTCTTGGCAAAGTAAAGCATCAGGACTGTTGATATAAGAAAGATAATAATAAATTGCCCCTACTCTGAAATCTGGAACAGGCATCTGCAACGGCAGATACCCTGACAGCGTGACTTCTTTAAGAAGTGAAGATGCTTGGAAAAACAAAGCCGCATGAGCAAAAATGCACAGCAGCATCTTTAGCAAATAAGTATGTGCTGAAGTCAGTGGGAGCAGCAGGAGAGCAGCACCTCTAGAAAAAAAAAAAAAAGAAATTGCTCCATATGTTTTGAATTGGAGGCCAGTACATGAAAGAGCAGAATGTGAATCTTCCTAATGCTTAAAGAATACAGAAAGAGTGGTGCTTACTAATTATCTTTTAAATTGGCTAATATGTCACCTGATGAGTATATGCCTCTGCTGGGCCATCTGGGAGTTTAGTAGCTGCATGAGGCATTAGGTTACATTACAAAACACGTAGGAATTCATTATCTGGGGCAATTCTCTTTCAGCCATCAAGCTATTCCACCTACTTGGAGCCAATGAGTTTACTTTCCCATGAAACCTACTCTGTATTCACTCGCTAAAATAAGTACTAATTAGCTAAAGATAACAGTCAAATAAACCACTTTAATTGGGAAACAGAAATTGGCAGTTAAACATGAAAGTGTGTATGTAAATATGCTGATTATCTTCAGAGTTTGATAAAACATCTGTTTTCTCTGCAGAATGCAGGTATTTCTTCCCAAACTATGAGAACACTGCTATCATCTCAGTGCCTTAATTATATAAATCGAAACGAGGTCCAAAATAATTAAACTGACACCTTTTTGCCTATCTAGGAGTTGTTGGTCTGTCTTTTGCCTTGGTAATACACTCCTTTAAGTACCTCTAGTTAAAAAATGAAAAACATTCTACCTTTCATTTCTTCTTCATGTTGGGAGAGAAAAGTAAAAAATTTTCACAGAGCAAATTAAAAAGTGTGAGAAACATTGACGTGACTTTATTGAAAGTCTCCATTCTTAGCTTCCTGCTTTGAACTTTATATTGTACCTTATGCATTTCAAATCCTGATGCACTAGTTCAAACAGAGCTTTGCGATCACATTAAGCCGCGAGCTGCAGAATTTTTCAAATAAACAATGTTTTGTGTCAAAATCTTCAGGACAATATATATGTTCTTATGGAATGGCCTGGTTCTGGGATCATTCTCTAATGGAAAAACATTCTACCAGAACATTTTCAACCACCTCTACTCTCCAATCTTACAAGGTCATTCACCGTGAAGCAGCAAGGTCATAGAGTAATTATCCTCTCTAGACGCCTTGGTTTTATTAGCATGAGTGCAGTTATTACTGAGATGCTCTTCTCCCTTCTGTGACAGAATTAACATATGTAAATATGACAGTAGGTTACATCTACTTGGACTGAGAATCCGATGCGGGGCCTGATTTTTGAGGTCCTTGAGCATGCATTAAATTTTAAATGGTACAGAATTGTCACAGCTGAGCAGGTTTGCAGGACTGATGCCTTTCACAAAGCTAGTGGGGCTGCATTTTTGTGAAACCAGCATGGGACCAGCACAGAGCCTCTAGGTTTCCTCTTGGGGAAAAAAGGTTACCTCAAACTGTATTGTTCAAAATATGAATTTTGTTTAACTGTTTATTTTGAAAGGGCAAATCCAAAGCAGATACTGAGACGAATTATGGAAATTCATCACAGAGTGTGATGAATTAAACCATGTCTGTGAGCTTAGGGCCGGATGACTATGAAGGCTACTTTAAATTGCATGAATGTCTGGTGACCTCATGTCTGCTCTGCAATAACCTGGAAGGCTGTGGAGATCTCTTAGGACCTCTGTATCCCCTATTTGGGATAGATTTTGGCGTGTTCAAGAACTTTGTTGGAAAAGTCCCATGGGATATGGCCCTGGAGAGCAGAGAGATCCAGGAGAGCTGGTTGATTTTCAAGGATCTCCTCCTCAATCTCAAGTATGGTCCATCCTGACGTGAAGGAAGTCCAATAAAGGTGCCAGGAGGCCTGCTAGGGAAGCAAGGAGATCCTGACAGTAAAAACCAAAGCGTACAAGAGGTGGAAGCAGGGAGAGAAAACCCAGGAGGGATATAAAGACAGTGCCTGAATGGGATGGGGGTTGCCCTTGGTTACACCAGCTCTGAGCTGGCCGTGAGCCCCTGCAGCCAAACCCCCAGGAGGGGGGGTGCTCCCAGGGTCATTACAACAGGGATGGGGTTTGGAAAGCCAAAGCCCTTCTGGGGTTGAATCTGGCTGTGAAAGGCAACGAGATGGGCTTCTACAGGTATATCATGCATCAAGTTATAGCCAGAGATTATTTTTAAACATTCCTAATATAAGGAAATGGTCAGTTATGAAAAAGGAAAGAAGAAACATTTTCTTGTCCTTCTTTTTCTCTCCCCTTATTCCCTTTCTTTAGCTTCTTCCCTCTTTATGCTTAACAGCCAAGGCACACACCCGATTTAGGGAAACCTACATTCCTACCTGCTTTCTCTTGTGCAAGGAAGACAGCAGACTTTAACCTAGTCTTAGTCCTTGCTGCGAAATGTTACCTGCCACTAACCAGCAGAGACCGTCGTATGGCAGGGCCAGAGGGGAAAAGGGCCTTTTGCTCACTTCTGCATGCAAATGTGAGGCCTATTGAACACTAAAAATTGATTGCATGGCCCTTAAAGACCTCTGCAGGTCACTGTAGACTTGGCCAGAGGGCCAACTATGTGGCCCTTTTTAATTAAAAAATCTGTAGGTTAACAGGAAATTTTCTTCTTCCCCCACTTAGCAGTGTGCTTAGTTCAAGCCTGTGGTGTCCTTATTGAATCCATATATGAGCTTTTACTTCCAAATTCCTTAAAACTACCTTTATTTGCCTGTTTTGAAAAAATAGCAAAACCCCTGCTTGTTTAAACGACGGGTAAGTATGGCAGCAGGAAGACAGCGTAGAAACAACAGCTAGTGCAGGAGATTATGAACTTGTTGAAAATAATCATAAAAGTAGCAAAAGACATTGTGCCTGCACCAGCTTCCAGAGAAGCTGCAGTCCTTGGGCTGCTTGCTCATAATCATCCCTAGAAAAAGATCCATTAGAAACTGCAAAGCACCGAATATGAAATGCCTTGGGTCATTTTTGCCAGAATACCGGTTGCCTAAGAGGCTAGAAATACTTGGAAAGCTACATACCCTGCAGTGTGTGTTCTGTGGTGAGGCAGCACTGCTGGAATGAATGCGGCTGTATTTTCAACTGGGTAAACTGTTTTCCATAGACTTGCACCGTTATCTGGGGTCTGCACTCCTGTTTCCAATTATGGCTCGCTATTTTTCTCATTCCAGTGAGGGAAATGTGTTCCCAACACCAATGTCACAACCAGAGTTGGCTGAAAAGATCCAAAATATGGGGTCCAAAAAAAAACCCCAAAAAAGAAGGAGAGAAAAAAAGAAAGAGAAAAGGAATAGATTAAAAATTAATCTTCTGGTTTTGAGCCAGCTAGAGAACTGATAAAAACAATAGGGAGAGAATGTTTTAACAGACTGTTTTTCAGCTCATTCTACTCTGGACATCAATGACTAAGTAAGGTACAACAGATACCAGTTGTTCACAGCCATTGACATATTGACCCCTTTTGCTTTCTGGAGAAGATACGAAGAAACACTTGATTGCAGGAGCAGTGTTCCTGCGGTCTGTCGCCCTAATCAGGAGAGGGGCCAACAAGACGTTATTGCTAGTACTAATGTGAATGCAAAACTCTTACTGGCAGAATTAATTGGACTATCAACTGATTTATCAACTCCGTCTGCTACCTGTCCCTATTTCAGATCATAGCGTCTCTGCACCAAGAAATCTCCAGCTTTTTCTGCAGGCAAAGTCACCTGCAACAAGGAGAAACTCTCCCAAATGTTGGAGGGCTGGATGAGACCACAAACGCTACTAGCATCCTTGCGCAAAGCGTGGCCAGCTCGCACAGCTGAAAACAGCAGAGTGACTCTGAATCCTAATTGCTATTGCTAGCAAAAGCTCCCCGTGCAACTCTGCCAAAATGCATCATCGGCACAATGTAGCAGCACAGGGTGAAGGGGTGCCCCTGATTCTCATTGTTCTGTAACGGTAAAAATGCTCACTGAAAAATGGAGATTTTTTAGGCTCTCCTCAGCCTGTGGATGTTACAACCCCCATCCCTCGTGGGTGTCCCCAGGCTCCGGAGCAGGCAGCAAGGGCACAGAGAGGAGCACCCCTTCTGCAGGAGATAACCAGCCGGGCATGCCTTCCTTTCTTGACCGAAAAAACCTCATGGAGAGCTGTCTTTAATAGGTCTCAGCTTTTACTTGTGTCCAGGACCCCTTAGCATCAGGCTTCGTGTATGGGCATAGCACGGAGCCAATTAGTGATCTCCTCAGGGCCATGGGCACAGCGTGAGCGTTCGCACTTACATTTTTAGAGCAGACAGCCAGAGATGATCACAAAGCACCGAGCCGGCAGGGTGGACCAACGTGCACCGAGCTGGCAATAAGACATTTTGATTTCTCCTATCGTATGCCGGGGCGTTTACTTGCTGGGGTTGTTTTTAAAGTTTGCTTTCACCCTCACCCGTCCCCAGTTAAATGCATTTTCCCTCGTGTCCGAATTGCTTTTTTGGTCCCAGGAAGGTGAAGGTGTCTATTAAGCAGAAGCAGCGTGCTGGCGGCAGCGTGTTCGGGGGAGCCGCAGGCACAGCGTGGCAATTCATTTCTTTGCTACTCTGTTGTTTTGTCATGAAAGCAAAGCCTAATTGAAGATAGTTAGTCTTTAATGAATAAAGCTCTCTGTAATTTCCAGCTGTGGCCATGTAATCAGCGTTCATCCGCATGAAAAGGATTTTTTGTGCCATATTTCATTTTGATGTGCATCTGTGCCCGTATTTTGCCCTTCTTCTGATCGGGTTGACAGTTTTCATCTTTATTAGTTCTGCCTTTCACTTCCGTCTTCCCATTTGTGTTAGAAACCAGCAGCAAAACCCCAGAAAGCCCCCAATAGATTGCACTATCTAATAGTTTATTAGAATGCTCCTCTGAACTTCATAATTTAAATTAATTAAATTCTGCTTGGTTTTGCTTACTATTTTCCAGATCACTTTGTTGTAGTACATCAGATCTTTTCTAGGCTGTTATTTTTGGTCACTCTGTCTCCACAGCACCACTGTGCCACTGCAACACACTTTTTAATTAGTTTCACCACAGTCATCAGCTTTGTGATTATCTCTGCATCTTGAACACCTGGTCTGACTTTAGAAACGACTTGCCATCTGGTCAAATACTGGGTAATTATAACAATTTAATGGCAGGATAAAATAGTGTTGGTTAAGAGACTTGATTGTTCCCTCCATTCTTTCTCCTCATGCAGTTTGGTTGCATTACTTCAAATTAAATTAAAATCCCATCATCAAGTTATCGCTCTTGGGTGGGTTTTTTTTCCCCTTCATTCACAGTACTCATAAACATCTCCTGGAGTTAGTTTAGTTTTAGACTCTCCAGACATTATGTCTCTAAGAACCGCGTGAATTACTGCTTTAGATTCACTGATATGATACTTATTCTATAACTTCCATTGCATATCAATAAATGAAGCAGTAAATGGGTCTTGTCTGGCAAGTAAATGCTGAGACAACTGCAGGGGAGCCATTTGTCAGGAACACACACAAATGGAATCTCACTAATGTGCTACAAAATGTTTTTTTTTCTGTACAGTTTAATACTACTATACACATACTCTTGGCAGCTGATACGCTGCACCATACTATAAATAAGCTGATTCTCGTGAAAAAGTCAGCGGATCGGATAATGAACTTCATGCAGTCTGGTCATTTTATGATTGGATCATTTTATGACACCTGGGTGAATAAGTGGTTTTTTACCCATTAGATATTGGCTGAGAAAAGTATCTGTGAAGCAACTTCTCACGCTTTTTAAGTATACTACTAGCAGCTGGTTTGGAAAAGTAAATAGATGTTGTTCATATAACTTTCTTTTGCACTATGCAAAGGAAAAAATGTCATCTAGATTTTCTTACACTTAATTCCTCTTAGCATTTGTAGTTTACCGAAGTATATTGTTGTAATTATTCAGATTGCATGATGATAGTTACAGTAACAAAAGCAATAATGAAGTATCTTTCCATTGGGAAATGAAAGAGAAGAAGAACCCTTTTGTAACTCTTTTTTTTCAGGTGCTACTGGCAAGAAAAAAAGGCCTATTTAATTTTCTAGGGATTCTTTCTTGTATAAATACCAAAGGGTATTAGATTGATTTTTCATCCAGGTCCCTGGGAAACTAAATACTTTTGTCATGTAATACTTCCTCCTAGCAAATACCAAGTTTAGTCTGTAAAAGCACCAAGTCTATAAAACAAAGAAAACATTATTGGAGGTGAAGAATGGAAAGGGACATGGAATTAATCTGGAAAGCCAATGATAATCAACAATATTGTCCACACATCAAATCAAAATCCCCTTATTACATCCAACACGCACAGGCTGTGACAGGGCGGTCTGAAACTTTATCCCCATCCGCCGGAGAGGAGGCTGCATCGCCGTTCCCTGGGGTCACGGCCGCTGTGTCCGGAATGAGGGGCTGGAGCCCAGGTTTGCCTCGGACACTGCACTTCCCAGAGTCTTTACAGGCTGGGCTGCTTCGTCCCGTCTGCCGTCGCATCCCCTTCCCTTTGCCGTCGCATCCCCTTCCCTCTGCTACCCGCTCTACCCTTTAGCCACCCCAATGACTCCTCACTCTAGGCACATTTGCTGCAGGTCTTGGGTGTGCCCCTCTCCTTGTCAGAGAGATATTTTTATTCAAATTCTTAAAACCCAATAGCCGTTAGACCAAAATACCACCAAATAGGACAGATCGGTATGAGACCCGGTGCATGCAACGGCTGGCGAGAGAGCATCAGCCTCTCCGTGAGCCTAACGCACTTTTCCCTGCTCACCCGAAGGTGACAAACTACCCACTCTCCAGAGCGTTAGGGTTTCTGTCTGCAAAAATAAAAGCCTTTGAAAGCCTCAAAGAACTAATAGGAAGACAAAAAAAAAAAGGCTTTCTTAGTATAAACGTACATCATCAGTATAACCTTGACTTTTCGTGAGATGAAAATTATTTTTGCAATAAATTGTATAATCAACCAAAAGCCAAACCATTCTTATTTAATCAGAATATTCAGAGAAACAGGGGATTTAGCTAAAGTCTATTCATCAGGACCTTGCCACTGCTATGCACTCTAATGGGTAAATTTAGGTCTTAACTCCGCAATCAGTTCCACTTGGGTAAGCTCTTACACAGAACCGCACTGGTGTCTGATTGCAGAACTGGGGTCACGGCAATGCAGCTACTCCGTGGCCCCAGGTTCCTCGTGGCACAGTCCTGAATGACAAATACCTACATCTTCATCTGATAATTGACTTACATTATCTAGGAAGTCTGAGGAACAAAACCTCAAGGTTAAAACAAGATAATTGTTGTTGGCTTGCATAAAGATGTGGTAGCAAGATTATAATTTTTTTTTAAATTATACATTCCTTTTGTAAATAAAGCACTCTCTGCTGTAAAATAATAAGAAGGGATCCAGTCTGTCTCACTTAGGTGAGACATTTTAGGTGTTGCATGAAGCAGCAGCGAGTCCTTCCCACATTGCATGTTTCCAGGTGGCACGAGGGCTGTGCTGCGGAAAGGAGCAATCCTCCCTTCCACGCACGCTCCGTTCCCTCCACAGCCTCCCAAGCCCACTTTTTCCTCCTCTTGTGTTTCCCCAGCTGCTGTGGTTGTGTCGCTTACAAAGCAAACCGGAGCAGCCAGCCAGCTCCGGATTAAAATTCACCGAGCTAAAAAACCTGTGTTTTTTTTTTTTTTTTCCACCTATCCCGCTGCCCTGCTTTATTCTTGCAGAGAGGAGGGTGAGGGAAGGAGCAAGGAGGGAGGAAGGCATTCCCTTTGACCACTCAACTGGCTGATACTGGCCAAAGGAACTCATGGATGTAGCAGGAGCATCCAAAGAGCACTTGTTTCTCCATCTTGGCTAAGCGTGCCCCAGCTCTGTGACCCTGCTTTCACCAGGGACCGCTACTGAAATTCCACGTAGGTGCCTCCCTCAAGCAAATTGCTGACGCCAACTCGCCAGGACAGTTTTGGTATACCTACGTAATGAAAATGGAGACTTCTAGAAATAAAAGCAAAAGCCCCACTGATTGCAACAGGGGCAGGATGAAGAGAAGACAGGGGAAGAGGATGAAAATGCTATACAGAGGTCAATTTAACCCAATATGAAATAAATTCAACGTATGAAGCAGGTGATCAGAGGTGGTCTTAGTGCTGAAGACAGTAACTGCTGGGATGAAATTTCAAGAAACTCAGGGAATAACTTTTATTCATAACCCTGTTGAAATTTCAGTCCTATCAATTTCTCTGTGTGAGTAATCTTATTTCCCGTATCTTTCATTTTATTTTCTAATAGCTAGACCATATTGTTCCAAACTCACAAATCTGAAGCCACTAAATCTAATTTCAATTCCAAAAAACAAGATATAGTTTGTGAGTTTCATAGAGTTGATCACATTGTTTCCAGTGAAACATGTGGCATTCCTAGCAGAGGACTAGTTTAAGACCAATTGGCTGATCTACAGGTTTATCAACCGAAAGAACTGACACAATTTGCAAAACCACAGGCAGTCCATATAAAGGAGGAAAATAAGCCATATTTGAAAACATCAGCATGTAAGTTCAACTTTGTGCCTTGATATTCTTAAAGGTGTTATGGCTGATCTTGACTGAAACTAATAGGAGATATAGAAAACTGAAAAACCAGAGACTTTATTCTGTATTTCCATCCCCATAGGTGTTGCAGCTAATGTCAGCAGGGACAACTGACCTTAGAGTGTTCCCTTTTCATTTTCTGTAATGAAAGGATGATGGGAAAGAGAGAAATGAAAATGTGGGGGAGGGAGCTGAGTCATACGGCTTAGCCTCTGGATATAATATCGGGATAGCGGCAGCAAGAAGAGGAGGTACGTACTCTGCCCTTGGCTACAGCAAGTCAATCCCTAGGGACACTTGCACATGAAGTACTGAAGAGGGCATCATGTTCATGCAATCCCTTGCATAAAATATTTCTTTTTAAGTGTTAATGACTTCAAAGAGTGGAATCAAATTAATTTTCTTCTCTCTCCTCCGCTCCTCTTCTAATACACTTTTTTTTTCCCTCGTGTTGCCAATGTGATGGCAGCTTTGGCTAGGCTGCCAACAGGGGCTGCACCCAGGACCTCAAGGTGAGAGGCTGAGCCAACTGAACTCAAAGAATAAGTGCATTCCTTTAAAGGTACTAGCAGATTCAAAACTCCAGGTGAAGTCCAACCACTCCTGGAAGAAAGACAGAGGGACTGTGTTAGCACGCATTACTCCAGTGTCCCTGGAAAACAAACAAACACTCCCAACTAGCGTTCTTACAGACTAGTGATGACTGTGTTGTATATAGCCTTAGCTGAGCTACAGGAAAACTCTGCTAAGCTTGGTGTTCTCCTGGTGCAGACTCAGTAACTATAAAAATGAATACAAAGGAAGACCTCCTTGGCAATCAGATGTCATCCTCAAACAAAGCTTTTTTTTGTGCAGGTACATGACTGTTACGACCACAGACTGTATTAGTGAGCCACCTAGCCTGATATTAGTTCTCAGAAAATGCTGAATATTTCCAGTAAATGGACAAGAAATTCTTGTTAGTATTTTGTAATAACCTATTCATTCCCCTTGATTAGTATTAGCCCTTTGCCTCATAACAGGAGGATTTATAGTTATCCAGTGAAATTTCCAAGTGTTATAGCAATGACACCAGATAATATTGTTGCACAGACTCTTGTATGTTCTTCTTAGTATTTCAGCAAGATTTTAATCTTTCAGAAAATGCTGCGTGGTTATGAATTTTATGGTGCAATGATGTGCAACAGATGAAGTTTTCTGTCTGCCCTGTTTTCTGTATCTGTGCCTGTAGGCAACTCTCCAGACAGAACAGCTTCCCAGGGACCAGGAATTGCCAGCCAGCTTGAGACTCCTACAATAGGTTTTCCTTCCTGTGGTTTGTTTTATAGAATTTGTGTATGAATACAGAGTAAGATGGACTAGACCTTGTACTCCATGCCACTGACTTGTTCTTCTTGCTAAATCAATGTATAGTCCCCAAATTCTGCTGTTTTGTAACCAGGTGAAGATCACATCAGAAGTGTCTGAGAAAATGGTGTCTGCATAAGGGTCAGTGTAAATGTGAGTATCAGTATTCTTTTATGAGCACCTCGGTCCAGTTGCTCAAGAATTTTGTTCGTTGCCTTGAATCAACAGTTAGAATAACAGCATTACTGCTAAAGCGATGCTGGTGAAGTCTCAAAGGCCACACCAGCCACTTCTGCTAGTTGTAGAATTATCACAAGCTTTCCTCCGCCGACTGCAGGACTGCAACATCCACACCACACGCTGTGTCTGAGCAAGGTCTTTGTTTCCCCGTTGCCCGTTCCCCGGACCAGATGCAGTCCATCATCGCTGCGAGAAGCCACCAGGCACCGTCCAGCGGACTGCTGAGTAACAGGCTCTCGCTGTTGCAGTCATCCCACCTACAGCTGGCCAGAGCCCCACCAACTCCGGCAAACGCCTTTCTACAGAACAATGCTGGCTTTGTTGGGTGTTAAGAGCATTTGAACAGCTGCAATTCCATAGGAATAGAGCCCCCAAATAAAGCTTGCCTGTATTTAGGCCCAAACAGAATCCCTCCTTCACACCCAATTTCAAGGGCTAAAGATTGAACGCAGTATTTACATTTCATATACAGGCAAGACGTCTGGAACCCTTATCAAAACATCATTATATTTATATTCTGTGTATGCAGAACCATAGGCTCATTATGCCAAAGCGATGCCAAATCAGAGACTAACACCTACACCTGATTATGAAGCAATAATATATTTTGCTAAAAAGTATTTATGTTATATATGGTATTTCCATCATGTCTACAATAGCACCAGTGATCAATTATAAATCTTGCAAAGCTTACGCGCCTCACCTGTCAAGTGGATTATTGTGAAAAGGTCCCTAAAGACCATCAAGTGACATAAGTTATTCCACATTAAATGGAAAATTGATCTAGTGGCTAAAGAAGCTAGTGTTGTGATGTTTTCTGTACCAAGAATCTTAAGTTTTCAGCTTGCTACAGTTTGAAAAGAGATCTAGTGCACTTCTTAATGATACTATGGTATTCTTTAATGATTATTCTCGTAAGAAAAGCTATTAGCATTCTTTCCAACAATTTTAATGCAGTTACTTTGACTTTACTAATAAACTGTAGAACAGATAACAATAATTCCTAAATATTGATCCATCTGTCTTCAGTTTGCTTGAAGCATTCGAAAATGTCCTGAGAGGTTTTCTTGCTTCTGTAATCTCCTGCCATACTTAACATTTATTTTCAGTAGACTGATGCTTTCTTTGCAGCACAACAGCAGAGCTCCGCGCTGTGTCAAGTACCAACTCGGTGACCTTGGGAAGCGATGCTGACAGTGACACCCCATCGGCGTGTCTCAGACTGCATCTCTCACTAAGTCTCTGTGACATATGGATGCTCTTCAAAACTTCAGCACCAGATCATTTTTTCTAGATGTTTTTGTTCCCACTTTCCAGAATACACAGATAAGTCTGTTTTGGTAAAGGTCAGAACAAAAAACCAAAGACAATGTTTCATAAGTTAATGGAGGGAGGGGCATAATGTTGGTATTTTAGTGGTCATCCAGTGAGCATCAGGGTGCAAAGAGGATATCTGAGCATCTGGCTTTTTGGCAGTGACAAAGACTGCAGCTTTTCTGTAGAGGCAGTCTGTTAATGCAGCTGGTAAGGATGAAAATTTTGTTAAGATGCTCAGTAACTACCCTGTATCCTGACTGCTGTATTCCTGATGCCTCATAATAAAAAATTCATTTATAGAACAGGTGTTATAAACAAAACCAGCATAGTATATAAGGATTCTCTCCAGAAAGCATGAGGTATTTATTGTATCTTAGTGAAAGAACAGTCATGAACTGTTAACTCTGAATATGATTTAATATTTGCAGAGCTAGTATATACATGCACAGTAGAAAAGAATATCCCATAGTGAAATATGAACTAATAATTACCCTAGCAAGTTAGGGAGAATAATGTATCTCACAAGAAAATCCCTCTTAGGATCCAATTAGATACCTGAAATTTCACCTGCTTAAAGATTTGCATACTTAACTCAATAGCATGGCTTCTGCCTGCTCCCACGCCATAGCTCAAACAGCTCCGGTGCAGTGTGAAATGCTCCTTGTTGATGGGGTCAGACTAAGTTCTAAGCAGTTTAAAAAGTACTTTAGCCTCACTCCGTGTCTGGGTTAAAGCACCTTATTAAATAAATATGATCATCCCCTCGTTAGATCTCAAATTTAATAGCCATTCTTTTCCTTGGAAGTATTTTGCAGTTTAGGCAGGGCCTAATGAAATAAAGCACCATTATCTGATCTACATTGCTGCCCTCCACCCCCCTTTCTCAGATGCTGAAAAGAAGGATGACTCCCTATCTCACCTTTCACTCAGATGTGTATCTCATGCCTAGCAAGCTGCATCTCCTTATTTCACTTTGTGCAAGAACTCTCCATTTTATCTTTTTTCCTTTATTTATTTGAAAAACACTTTGATGAGAGAATCACATATCACATCAAAGACAAAACAAATAAGCAAACAACAGAAAGCATCACAACCCCCTTTTCCGGCAAATCCACCCAAGTGTCATGCTCTGTGATGTGCTCAGTGCTGAACCTGGTGTTTAGATGCTGTGTTTTTCCGGGTGCAGATCCCCCTTTCTTACAGAATCTGGGCTGTACTATCTTTGCCCTGTGCACTGTTATTTATTATTATATATGTGCATGTGATTCAACTAAAACTGGAGAAAATGTAGCTCGGCAAAGTACAAGATAGGAAGATTAAAGAGGAGGCACACAAATTAAAAGGTGTTGCAAGGCACTTGAATAAATGTACATGTTTTAGCTGCCCAAAGCCAGTGTGAACCATGAAATATGCCTTCTTCATTATCCAGCACAGGTTAAGCAGCTGTTTTGGTTGATAATGAACATCCTCAGTGATGCTGCAGTTACCAGAAAAACTGCTTTTCATACCGAGTTGTGACTCCTTGCTGCACATTTATCCCCTGCGCCCGAACGGGTTGGTATAGCAGCAGAGGTGCTGCGGCAGCTTGAACCCGAGCGCGTTCCCATGAGGTTACACTCCTGAGATTCCCACGGAGACCTGAGAACAGCCTCTACCAGTTCTGCTCACCGGAGCGTGGCCGTCTCAGCGATGTAGGGGACGGGTCCGGTCATGCATCTGCTGATAAACCGGAGACTCCTTGCCTTCAAATGCACTTTGAAAAGTGCCAACTCCCTATCACCAGTTTTGGCAAGAAAGCGATTCTGAAGCTAAAAGGCAAAACAGTAAGAAGGCAGCTACTAGTTCATAGTTTCTTAAACACTGTTATTATTCTCATTTTTTATCCATTTGCTCATCAGCTGCTTTTGTGTGCGAAGCATTTCACTTTCCAGGAGCACAGCTTTTACCAGCTAAGTAGCAGAGGGCTATTACTGACTAGCTCACTGTTTGCACATTACCTGGGCTTGCAAGTCTATTTTGGAGGCCCTTTTTGCTCTTAATGGTCTCAGCTGGGGAGGGACAGAAATGCTGATGGGACTTACAGAATCTAGAGTCGTGCCTTGACATCCAGACTTGGAGCTCGTGCTGGCTGGAAGCTGTTGGAGAAGCAGCAGCGTTCTTGGGAACCCCTGGCATGATTGAGGCAGAAACACGGTGACACTGTCCTCGCTATTCCACTGTTGAGTTTCTACCTTCTGCTACTGTCCCTGGTGACTGTGTGTCCTGCTGCAAGATGCCTTCAGTTTTTTCTAGATCTCTCTCTAGCCTTACTTGAATGGCTTGGAGATTATTAGAGGCAGAACCTTTGTAATTATTTTTTAAAAACTAGGGCAAGAACAGATTCATGGGGGAATCCTTTCAGCTGCAGATTGTGTTCTTTCAGTTTATTGACTAGCACTGCTATGGCAATGTCTGTCTGAAAGCATCATTTCTATAGTGACCCATCAAAATAAGATCTTTACAATTTTGGCCAGGAGGGCAATGTGCCAGATGGCAACGTATGCTGCTGTCAAGTAAAGAAAAATGGCCATTATCATTGTCTGCTACAAAACTGGAAGAAAATGGGGTCTCTTTTCTGCAAAGGCAATAAGGGCACAATAGAGAAAGCAATACTGGAGGTACAGCTTTTTGGAATGCTTGTTGCTCTAGAAGTTTGTAAATGAGATCAGAAGTGATGTCATCTGATAGCTAAAGGGACAGAAACTTTTCTGGTATAACAATCACCTCAGTTGTCTGCAATATCTTAGATAAACTTGCTCTCCCGGATAAGCTGGGATATTCAAACAGCCAATTGTGCTGTGATATTATGTAGTGTTTCCAGCAGACTTGTGTGAAGGCTTCCTTCCTTTGGGTGGCTTAGCATAAATCAGGTGGAAACAAAGCAGCAAATGGCAGACAGACTGTAGGCTAACCTGACCCTGACCACATCACAACCGGTTTGATATCTGCTGGTTTTCACTCTCAGTCTTTCAACTAATAAATGCAAACAGGCTTGCTTCTTGCTGGTAAAATGACAGTACAAGGCTATGGCTTTGGTATTAAAGTCTTTGCAGAGAGCTTAGCAGACTCAATAACATGGATTCTGTCACTGGTCATATGGAAGATTTAACACCTCCTCTACCACAGTGTAGCAAACTGAAGTTAGGTAATATAAACTTAAGATTTGCAGGGCCAATTGGAAACCCAGGAAAGTCCAACCTTTACTAAAATTCCAACAGCCATCCGTGCATATTCAGGACTCCAGCGGTTAGTCATACAGCTCTAAAGAAATGGATAGGATGTTACAGGCAGAGCTTTTCTGACTGTACCTATTTATTACTATACATATATGCATGGACTGAAGTGGGAATTCAGAAGTAGTAAGGCATGTTCCCTATTCTGTCTCATTTTTCTTTAGTAAAAAATGCTTGTATATCCATATTTGATGTGGCAGCATGGCATATCAGTGTATGCTGGTCCCCTTCAAGCAGTGGCAGGGATGTCACCGTGAGGCCCGTGGCACAGCACGCAGACACGGACAGCGGATCTGGTCTTGCTGCGTACGTGCTGATGAGTTCTCTGCGTGACACACATACCAGCTGTGACCCCACACAGCAATCCTGTTGCAGCCAGAGTGGTATCTCCTGAGCGCTGCTTTGGAATAGGGATGGTCCAAGACCTCAGTCCTGGAGGATAACCCCTTAAGGCGGCCCTGAACGTGTTACTGATGTCCCCCATTTGCTGTTGCCCTGGAAGCAGGTCTATTTTCCTGGTGAACCACCTCAGTAAGGAGCCAACCATCCACAGAGCACTGTGTAAGGACAGAAAAACAGAGTGGAAAATGTACTTTAGAGTTAATCAAGTAGTACATAAAGTGCCTACCACGTAATGCTCACGTAGCTTATTCTCAGCTCTCCACAGCAGTGCTCAGAGCAGGCACCAAGTCCTTCCCACACGGCCGTTGAAAGATTTACGCCTCTTTCTTCAGTGAGGAAATTGCAAAACCTCTGAAGCAATATGAAGTGACTGGGGATGGCCAATCGTCTTCACCAACAGCCTCCTTTTCTGGAGGAGGGGACATGACGAGGTCCAGAAGGCAAATATAGAAACTCATAGGAAAGCTCCAGACAGCCCAGAAATCACCACTGGCATGTCAATATGAAGCGTCTCTTGTGCAGTCAATTCCGCTTTCATAAAGTAGATATAGAAAGAAACTGCAAGTAGTGGAAATGGATGGGGAAGTTTAATTTAGTGGTATTTCACTCCCACTTAGGAGATATGCAGATGACTATACAGAGCTCAGTGGAAAAACAGAGTGAAGAATCAGGGAGGGGGAAACTTGGACTTCGGTGTCAAGTGGAGTTGCTCATTTATTTCTCTCCGTATCAGTCTGCCTCCTGGGATATTACATGAACTGGTTAAACATTTAGATTTCCAAAGAAGGGGATCCGCATTGTGCAAATGTAGCACTTTGTTCTTCTGAATGTCATTTTTGCTGGCGAGATTGCCAAGGGCTGTAGTTTGCCTTGGCAGCCTTTTGCAAAAGGAAAGAAGAATACTCATCCTAAGGGCTGGGAAGGCACACTGTCCCCTGCAAACCAGCTGTTACCAAAAAGCAAGTGGGAAAGGCTCTAGCTCCCTCTCCGTGTTCAGAAGGCCATAGCAGATTATTTGATAATAGCTATTTTGATATGATAAATGCTTTCTGCCTGAAAAAGTGACACTTTTCTACAGTGTGTACAGCCATGTATTGTCATGGTAAGTTACTTTTTCAAGTAATTGTTCTCTTTGTAGGAGGTCATTCTCTGTGATTTTAATAGATTTAGCTGAAACTATAAAAAGGCAACTGAGTTGATTTTAAATAAAGCAAATTCTGTGTTTCATGAAGTTTTATTAGTTTCTTTGAAATGCAGATTTGTATTAGCTGAGCATGAAATAAAAGGCCATGGTGGCTGTACATGAGAGATAAGTAGAAGCATTCGCATATTCATGCTTCACCTCTCCTTTTGGGGGTGGCTTTTGTATTTACATTACTATGGACGCTGTCTGAGGGGTGAGATTGTCACCTGCATTTTTAGGCAGAGCTAGAGAGGCATATTAAAGTATAACTTTACTCCTGCTAATTTCTTTTTAGCTTTGCTTTTCAGGCAAACAACCTGGAAAGTATGTCTTTTCAAAGCAGATGCTTTCAAGAGAGAAAATGCGAGGTTTTATAGGACATGGCATCATTTACAACACTTTTGGCTTCTGATTTTGGAAATATCTGTACCGGAGTTGCTTTACCTCTTCAGCTCAGCCTGCTTCCTGCAAGTACTTTACACAAGAGGGCATGGTAATATTTTAGGTAATATGCATCAAATAAACATACATATACATGTTAATAGGATCTGAGCACAAAGCATCCTTTGATGCCTGCAACTACCTCAAATTAATTTATAATTTGTGTACCCAGTCAGAATACACATTGACAGCAGTGACATTTTACACCCACTTGGTTTAAGAGTAACTGAACACACAATACTCAGGGCACTGAAGAGTGAAAGCCCTAATTTTAACTTCATTCAGCTAGGACTTTACATCCAAGCAATCCATTTCCCAGCCTATGCAATTAATTTTGTTCTCATACATTAGCAGAACAGAGTAGCATAGGAATGTGTAAGTCCAAAAATCTATTTCCCCTTGAATTTTAAACAAATACACCTCAAATCTTGTCTTTCAAGTTGCATTGATTATAATTACTGAGAAGACCTTAAAAGTGAAGATGCTGATTCTTTAATTTTCTTACAACCAAAAGTCACACTATGGAAATGTCCATTTCCCCTTCCATTTTTTCCTGGAGAAGAATCCTGGAAAAAAAATTTTCTTAAATGAAGCATTATAAAATTTTATTGACCCATTTAGCAGCTTATTTTAAGAGCCATATTAGCATGCTCCTAAACGGAACTCCATGAAAGCAGGAGCTGTAAACTTTATGCCTTCCATTCAGCTGCTTTCCCTTTTTCTTCCATTAAAACTGCATTTACAGAAGGGATCAAGCAATACCACACAAAACTTTTTAACTGTGTTCCAACAGAACATCCTCCTGAATACAGATCTGGTCCTAATTTTTAAAAATGCCCCAGAAATCCACCTTATATCCATGACACTGGTTTATAACCTATATATCTAAGGGACCCAAACCAGATCCGCTTAGTGCTCCAAGCACAAACTGTTAATTTCTTGAGGCAGAGAGAAAGTCTATGAACTGGAGGATACATCTAAATGACAACTGAAGCAACCCAAAATAGTGTTGCTTTTGGGCTTCTACAAGGTATGGCTTTCTGGCCACAGAAGTAGGCAAGGCTCTACCCTTCTCCCCCCTCCCACCCCATGTCTACCTAACGATCTCCCACGCCATTCCAGTAAAACCTTTGTTGTAAGCTTATTTCTCTCTGGAGCTGCCATTTCTTAGCTATTATTTTTTTTATGCTTCACCATAGCTTTACAGTAAAGAAAAAGGTATTTTAAACAACATTAACCACCACCTCCCCAAACAAAACAGCAACCACACGCAACCACTCTGCCTCTTTTGCAACCAGAAATGAGAAATCTGCACATTAGCTGGGAGTTTGCTGCCATTTCTTAGCTACAACTGAGCACTGAAATAGGATGTAACTTGTGCAAATACTGAGGTGGACTTACACAGTATGGAAGTGCAGCTTTTCTTCCATAAAATCATCTGATATGCACCTGTAAAACAATGAATATCGGCATTAGACATGGAAGATACTTTTCTGAGGTTAGGCTCAAGGGCATGACAGATGATGATTGAATCCCAGTGAGTCCAAACGTGCTTTCCAAATTGTCTGGGAACAGGGATAATGAGATTTGGCTACTCACACAAAAAAATTTTGTGCCATGGAAGACGTGAAGCAATGTGGGGCAGACTTACTACAAGGATGTTCAGGGAGGAGGAAAGCTCATTAAAGGTTTGAGGGTGGATAAGTGAGACAGGCGAGAGGATGTGTAAATATAAGAGAGATGTGAATGTTCCTCTAAAGAATGAGTTTTGGGGAGAGGAGCAAACTGGAGCCTCAGCTATCTTTTCAAAATATAATATCAAGACCTATAAACAAAATAACCTGTTCAAGTCTTTTTTGTCATTCAGCTCTGAGGAGAATATCAGATGTCTCATATCTGCACACTTATTTCAGACAGCTGAAACAGTAAAATTTAATGAAAATGCGTTATTAAAAATGCATCACATGGCAAACTATCAAATTAAGAATGTATTGTATTTATTTCACGTATAGCATACTTAGACTAAACTGTCTAACAGCAGCTTCTTGTGAGATAAGCATATTTTAGGAGCCTGAAGTTTTATTTGTAATGACTTGCATGCGGAATGGTTCTCCTCTAATGAAAATAGGAAATATGATGAGCATGAACGAATATATTGTTACCAGCCTGGGAATAAAAAGCTATTTTACTTTTGTTGGAATGTATGTCTAATAGGTTCAAATAATGACTATGTTATTTTTCCTGTACTGCATGTGCTTCTTTAAGTACTCCCCTTTCTCTTCTTTCACCATTTATGCAAGGAGTGCTGACAATATCCTTCCATCTCATGTCTGTGAAACAACTCTCCCCCGTCTTCCAAGCCGACTCCTCGTTACTGTTATCCTGAAGCTTTAACCGACAGCTCACTGCTATTCACTATCTGAATATCCTGAAAGACCAATATTCTGCCAGTTCCAGAAATGACTTGCTCAGACACCTGACGTTTCATGTGCTGTTTGACCAAAGCCACGTCAGCAGAAACATCTGGCTGTGTGTGGCTATGAACAGGCAGTGGTTCGTTAGGTGGGCTGAGCAAATGATCATCACTTCATTTCTCATGGGGAAAACGCGTTTAACCATTTCCTCATGTTCGACCCAGCTTTGTTCCCTGATGAAAAAGTCACACAACCTTTGTGCGCACATTGGCACGTTCTATCCTCAGTGAGTCTGAAACAAGTTGGACAAATCAATGAGTCAAATTCAGCATGTTTGCTCCACATGCATCTCAAAGCACTGAAAAACAGAGCTGTATCAAATCACGTGGCAAAATATGTGCCAGCAACTCTCAAGATTAGGAAAGCAGTGAGGCAATATTTTGTAATTGCAGTTCAGTACCAGACATGCTGAGCTGAAGTAACACAGAAATTCACCCCAAATCTGTATGCATATGAGAAGGTAAGAACTTTTTATCGTGCTGCTGTGGGAGAGTATGATAGAATTATTTGAAACAAATACTTGAGGTTCCAGTGAAGATGCTGTGTAGCGACCTCTGTAATAGCTTATGTCACTACAGGTTGTTAAATATAATACTTAAAGATGCAACTTTACTGCATAATATCCCTCACCATAACTTATGGGAGCAATGTCTCTCCCTCACTACAGTGAAGCATAATACCATTACAACTGTGCTTCACATAGGGGCATATTAGACAGGGCAATAGGGTGGATCCATTCACTACCAGAATTTGGTGTGCTCAGTTGGTAGTTACACAGTTGTATATTGTTACACTGGAGGAAATGTGAAGAAGATGCCTTACAGAGGGGCAGGGAGCAGGAGAAGAGAAGGTAGCCCTTTCAGGGATCCAAAAGATTCCAGCAGATTCCACACTGATTTTCCCCTGAAGGGTCAAACTCACAGAGCAGCATTGAAATTTGCTGTCGTGCTGGGTCCCCAGGTCCTGCGGCAACCCACCTCACTGCAGGCAGCAGAGGAGCATTTCTTGCTTTCAAACATAAATATATCGCACGTGTCATTCCAGCTGAAGGAAAGAGTAATAGCTGATAGAAAAGCCATTCCAATCCTTCTGAAGGCATGAGTGTGCACAGCCCACCGCAACCTGCAATGTCTTCAAGCAGCCGCCGGGAAGCACAGCAAAGTCTGGAACTTGCCAAGATTAGTCAATCATTGTTTCTAGCTAAACTTTGACATGATCGGATCCTATAGAGCTGCTATTTAGTGAATTACTGCTAATGGCATTTATAACCAGCATTAACAGTAATTTACCCACCGTTAATCAGAGCAGCAGGTTACAGTACTTCTCAATCATTCTGAGTCCTCACTTTGCCAGTTGACTAAAATATTTTATGCTACCATTAGTCACAAAGCCTCAGCAAACAGCCAGTAAATTTAGACAGAGCCTGGGATCCTGAAAAGTTACACCCTGCTTGCGTCTAATTTATCGCCACTGTTTACGTTTGTGCCAAGACTTGGGCTTTCCCACTGATCAAGATTTGAAATACATAGTCATAAAATGTTCTCTAGGAGTGGGCCATTGGATTAGTAGTAGAAAATCATGTTCTGCTTAGTGGAGACAGCGGTACATTCATTACAGGAGAAGGTATATCTTCCTATCTACAAGGCTGGTACGTACTGCTTGGGTCATTTAACTCGTTACGTATAGGACTTACTGAAATTCTCACTCATCTCTATAGTCACTGAACTGCAGGACATGTTGCGTGTACGGTGGAGTAGGAGGCATGTTCAGGACATTCGAATAGGCTGCTGTTGAGAGAGAAATCTGGTCCCCTCCCTCCACAGTGGAAGACCCAGTCCTCTACCTTGAACAGAAATAGTAAAAACATCCTTCTGTGTGTCAAGCTGTAATGTCAGCGATAATCAGTCTACTCTGAAGAATAGGAGAGAAGGGAGGGTAACACTGAAAAGCAAAATAATTTCAAGTTAGAACCTCTTTATTTTGTCAGAAAGAGCAGCCTCGCTAGTGATGCATTTGTACTAGGGATGCCCAAAGGGAGGGACAAAAAGGACGAGGGTGCCTTTGTTACACACCAACCAATTCACTCTTAATTCATGCCAGAAGCAGAGTCTGTGCTCCCTCCACAAAGTTCTTGTTACAAAAAGCGTTTTAGAAGTTAAATGTTTTCTGGAAATCATTTTAAGATGGCCACTCTGCTTAATCAGCATGAAGTTCAGTTCTGCATCAGATTACTAAAGCATACCATTACCCCCCAGGGGCTTAAAATTCCTGCAGTTTTGTATCAGTCATTTTGCCATGAGCACTGCAATTCCCATAACATGATCCAGGTCTTGGAAATAAGGTTAGGAACAGTTAAAGTATCAACATTAGCTTGTCTGACATAGGCTACACTGATAAAATATGTATTTCCAGATGTTTGGCTTCAGAGCATTATTCAAACTGATGTATTGCAAAGATTTATCTTTATCCAGCCTATACGATACGACCTGGTCAGACACAACAAAAAAAATTAAAGATTTCTTTTTAAATAATAAAATGGAAGATTGTCGAAACTTACAAGTGGCAGTCTGTCCAATTTTGACAACGATTTAGCAAACCCCTGGTTGGATTCAACCAGAAGCGTGCCAGCTGCCTTCCAGCTCACCGCTTGGGTTTCCTCTGCCTCAGCGGGGAGGTGGGTGCTTGGACATTGGGCAGCCCTAAATTCTGGTACCCACAGCCTGGGGAGGACTTGGAGGAGTCCAGCCAAGTGAGATGTGGTTCTTGGAGCTACGTGGGGAATGATAATTTCTTCTCCCAGGTTTGGTTGTTTGGTTTTTTTTTTCCTTTAAAAAGCAAAGTTTTTTGTTCAAATTGGAATCAAAGCAAAATGTGTATTTCCTCCTAAAAATGGACTTATTCTCGAACCTAAACATATAAATTCCTGGTCTGTCGGTAGGCAGCTAAGAATGACAGTGTTTCAATAGCTGTGATGGTCTCAGGATACGTGCGAGTGCAGGTTTGTAGGGAGATGTAATAGCTTTGATTAGATCAGTGAACCAGGCTGGGCAACAGAAATCAGTTTGGGCACACAGCCCCTTCCACAGACATGAAACACAAGTCTGTCCAAGACTGTGCCTAATAAACTACTTATAGTTGCTTGTCAAAAAAACCCCAATTTCCTTACAGCCCTGTGAGCTTCCATTAAATATTTGTGGGTGCCTTTGGTAAGAAGAAAAGCTATAATTGCGTATCTGGGATCGGGTAATTTCCCAATGAGATACAGACAGGGAGTGCTCCGTTCTGAATCTGGATGCTCTGGCATTGAAGCATAACCTTTCAAGTGCTTAAATATGAATTTAAGGAACTGACAGTGGCGCTGGATGCCCCACTTCAGGTTTACAGAGGTGTTATGCAGAACTGGCTGGTTTCTGACATATTCTTTAATGCCTTGCTGCGTGCTAGAACGGCTTCTTGGCTTACCCCTGTTAGTGTCTGTCCCCAATCCTGACCCCGTGAGACCACGTCGTGTCCTGGCTTAGAGTTTAGGGGGTCCCTGACCCACTGGGTAGGCTGGAAAATGCGCTGGGGGCGGGGGGTATCTGGTGAAGGTGTCCCACTATCCCAGTTTGTAGATTCGTGCAAACCCCCAGGGAAGGAATGCTTTGCTGTCAGCGAAAATTGCTCTTAACTCAAGCCAAGTTAAGGTAAAATGGTGGGGGACAGAGTGGAAAGAATGGATTTACTTAAAATTGACAACACAGCTGCCAATGTTTATAAAGACATGGGTCAAGAAATGAAAGAAAAGAACATGCTTACTCAATTTAATTTAATCCAAGGGGTTTCTCTCACCCCTCTGCTGGCTGATTTGCTGTAGACATTCCTAAGGCTACCTGCTCAGAGATTTTGTCTCTCTGCATTTTTTCTGTCTCAGGTTGCATCCGCCGCAGAGAAAAGTACTTCCTGATAGGACATATTTGCTTTCACAGCTAATCTGCCTTTCAGATTCCACTGATTTAATCTTTCTTCTCCAGAATGCATCTCCTTCTTTCTTTTTCAAAAGATGTAGTCTTGCTGCTCCCCTCTCAATTAAAATAAACAATGTTATAGTCACTCTGCTAAACCAGATGTCTTCTTCTTTCCTTGATTGTAATTAACCATTGGGTGACAGTGCTGTCAATGCTACTAATGACCAAACCAGAAGTTTCAGATGAAATTTGGAAGGACCTACCAGAGTTAGATAAGTAGCAGGAATAGTGGCAAATGCAAGCTGGACTAGAAGGTAACTTATATTGAAAGGAAATATTAACATTTTTATCAAGTGTTGGTTTTTTTGTTGTTGTTGGTTTTTTTTAATTTGCAGTTGAAATAGAGAGGAAAAAGAATGTCTTTAAATATGAGGAAAACATCAGCCCCATGCAGAGAAGCAATATAAAACCAGAGAATTAGAAGATGCTGTATATGTCAGAGTTTGAAAACAGTCTGTGAGTCAGTGTCCTCTCCACATTTTACAGCTTACGCAGTTTTGGTCGTCCCTGTCACTAAAAAGTAAAACCATGATCCAGATGAAACAATGAAGTGATCGCTGAGGTGAAATCTTTCCATGTTATGTTAGGATGAGAGCTAAAAAAAATTTTTTTTTTTAAATTTTCTACAAAGAGTAGTATTTTAACAGATACTGCTTACGTAAACGTTTTTCTGGCTAGCTACTGTTATGACTAGTCTAGAGAGGAAATGTATAAGGTGATATTAAACTGTCATTTAAAATAAATGGGAAGATATGGGTTGGATGCAGGAGCTGAAAAGAAAAAAAAATCGATTGGAAAAGGAAACATTTACAAACTAACACTTAAAACTAGAATACGTAATTCAGTTCTGTAACCCCATGACAGATATCGCTCAAGAAAAGCACTTTGCAGAAGGCTAAAAAGGATTAGACACAGATAGGTGAGCAAGATGAATATCATTCAGTTACACTTGTTAAGATCAAATTTATAAGGAAACCAAGCCATATGCAGGCAAATAGCTCCCTGAAGTGGAGAAGAAACTTCCCCTTAGTCATATCACAGTGCAATAGTTCATTACAGGTGGCTTTCACCTTGGCTTACAGCCCTTGCCTTCGGCTGCTGGCGGGCACAGAATATTGATCAGGAATGGTTGGTTGCTGAGGGCAGGATGGAGGTGATCCGTTCACATAGCTTTCTTGCCCTTTTCCTTGCATGCACCTTTTTCATCTTTTACTCTTCCCACAGTTTTGATTTTACATCCCCACTTTCATTTTTCCTGTTTTCTATTTCTCCTCCTACAGCACTTCCCCCTTCAACCTGTTTCTCCCAGTCCCATTCCAGGCGGTTTGACCTCTCTCAGCAACTCTTGTCCCTACATCCTTCTTATGCTATTTGTCTCACTCAACACAGCACAGGTATTTTTTCCTTTTTTTTTTTTGTTGCCACATGTCACGTACTCGCAGGAATAACCTAGTAACATATCCAAGCAAACATATTGCAGCTAGATGTCAGGAATGCCCCGAAGCCATGAACCGCTAGACTTCCTCTCACAGTTGGACTTTGGCTCTTAGAGAAACTTAGCACATTATGACTCTTCCATTTTCAGTTCATGTGGATCAAACGGTTCATCACCCAGCAGCATCCCGAAAGAAAATCAGCTGAAACTCCTCAGATGATCACTGCATTCCCTGTTTCCTGGCGTTTAACAGGTGACTCAGCCCATGGTGACAAACTCTTTTGTCTTTTGTGGGCTGCCACTTACTGTCCCAATAGTGTTTTCAGAGATACGTAGCTTTTTTCAAACAGCAGCTCCCTTAATATTAATTTCCTTTCCTTGCTATTCAGCTCGAAAGCAAAATCACAATTTTATTGTCACTTCCTCCCCAAAGGCAAAGCCTATGAGGATCCACTAGAAGAACGAGACAGTTGAGACAACAGTCTTCTCATTTATTGATGGCTTAGTTCATCTCATGACTGCAGCAACTTGCAGCATGTAGAAGACGCAGGTATTAGAGACGAGAAGCCTCTCAACGATGCATCATCAACTCTCTTTCCCGTAGCATGTGAAGACGGTGGCCATGGGTCGGTGAGAGGGACAGACTCCGTCCGTTAGACTAATGGAGCTGTAGGGCTCTGACCGTGAAGATTTATCTTCACCCCCAGCGTCGTGGAGAGATCGGTCCCCGTTCCCGGCTCCAGTTGAGCTATGCTGGGAGCGGTGGGCACCGGTTCCTTCCGCACAGGGGAGTGCAATGGCTCATAGTGCAATGGCTCCTGTCCCCAAACAATTTCTTTTACCTGCTGGTTTTAGCCCAACCAACAGCTATGAACACGGCTGCCATAATGAGAGGGTTTTAAAAGACCACCAGAAATGCAGAGTGAACTACTTAAGGGAATGCAGAAACCTTATTAAAGAAATTAACCGGTAATCATTCTTTTGATGTCATCGGGGGTGGGTTTGCCCACAGGCTCTTTTTTTCTTGGTTTGTGGTTTTTTTTTTCAGTTGAAAACAAGTGGAAGGAAAAGAAAGATATAGGCAAAATAAATTCCCCCTGACTTCAAAGCAGAAAAGTTTCTCCATTGGAAATCCATGCAATTACCAGGTAGTGTTAAAGTATAGTAATGCCGAGATGCATGGATAGCATCGCATGCAGCACATTGCACACTGTGCACGCCAGCAAATGCTCCTAAACAAGGACCAGACAGAGGCATGCTGCCACTTTACTGTTTTGTTTCAATGAGCCAATTTACAAGAAGCGGGTTTCTTCATCCAAAAGGTCCGAGACCTCAAATTATCTGCATAGATTCACTTTGTCCAGACTTGACAGGTTTTAGAGATTAAATTAAATCCAGGCAGGTTCCAGACAGATAAGCGGGTAGATTCCTCACCCACAGAATTTACAATCAAAGGGTGGACAGATGGACAAGAAGCTAGGGAGGGGAAGCTAGGAGACATATAGCTCAGCATAAATTCAAAAGGTGAAGTAAGGAATTGCTTTTAACCCAATCATTTCCCAAACATCTCAGAGTGACGTTCATTGTTTTGGCAGCTTTTTTGCCTGCCTCTCCTCTCCTCTTTTCCTCGATTTTTTTCAGCATCTGTTTCCTTTTCTTTATCTGGTGCACAGCTAATCCAGTGTGTGTACAAGTGTAGGTGCTTAAGGCAATTGCTCAGCCTTGAAAGGAATTCCTACCTGCAATCAGTGACTGTCCGAGAAGGATTTTGCTCCTGCCCAATAATTGTCCTTCACCTATGACCTCTTTTTGGTAAACTCATAGCTGTCTCATTATTACTTAAAAAAAAAGGTGCTTGGAATAAGAATGTGTTCCATTAAGCAGGCAAGTCTAAGCGAGTGTCTAACACCAGTGCCCATGAAGTTCATCAGAGGAATGCTGATTGATTTTCTTTAAATAGACCAGAAGAGGGGCAGAGCATTAGGCTTGTCTAAACAATATGCAAGTCAGCATGGGGCTATGCGTTTTCAAGGAGAGCAAAAATGGATTCGTTCCAACAGCACAATCTAGCACTGAGAATAGCCTAAGTGTAGGAATTTAGCCTCAAACTTTTAAAGGCATCTTTTCCATGGGTTTAAAGAGGAAACATTCCTATTCTTCATGAGCGGATACTCACACTTTTAAAATCATGGGATCAGCATCTAAGTACAGTTTATGTTACAGAGCTTCTGCTTTGTTAGTGTACCTGAGGATTTTAAAATAGCTGCCAAATGTTTACTCACAAAAGAATGTAAAGGGG
This sequence comes from Haliaeetus leucocephalus, assembly GCF_000737465.1. Taxonomy (NCBI): domain Eukaryota; kingdom Metazoa; phylum Chordata; class Aves; order Accipitriformes; family Accipitridae; genus Haliaeetus; species Haliaeetus leucocephalus. The sequence goes on from NW_010972931.1 coordinate 4,200,426, forward strand.
AGCTGAACTGAACAAAAGTCATTTTGGTCCCTAGAACTAGAACTAGCCTTAATGTGTTTTAGTCCTCAAAGGCATGTTAAACACCTAGCACAATTTTCAGGAAGCTGAAAATTGTCTTAGACAGCAGACTTTGGGTGCTTGTCTCCTAAAGGAAGGCAGAGCCCAGAATCCCTGTGCTCCAGAAAGTCCTGCCCTGCCCCCGCCAACCCCCAAGCAATTTTACGTCAGAACAGCATCCAGCAAAATGGAATTTCCTATTGCATGGGAAGAGATCCATAATTTGTCTCAGTACGTCAAAACGCTATACTCTGTCAAAACAATCCTAACCACAATTGACAAGATTCCCTGATCTTCTCGGGTTTTCCAGCTGTCTGGCTGCAGAGCTACTAAGAAGCTCGGCATCTGGAAGCCTTTACCTGCCTTAATTTTCTTCCCAGGTTGTTGGGGGCTTTGAAGTTGCCAGGCTTCCTGCTGCAGAGTTGGGCCCCAACTCTCAGGACGATCTGTCAGAGAACCGGTCAGGAAACACTCAGGAGAAGTCCCTATGCATTGACGAGCAAATTAAGATTTTCTTTTTCTTATTTGATGTGCCCCGACAGGGCAGGAAAACAGGAACGGCCAGCTCTGGGCAAAGAGCAGCAACCGCTCTGATCAGAATGTATGTTTGCTTAAGGATATCTGCTGGAGACAGAAATTGTGCTTTTAACAGTAACACCGGTTCTCGCATTTGGGTTACGGTTCAGGACAGGTAGCGTCAGCAAACCTTGAAAAGATGTTTTCATTGGCAGGAAGGTAAAGGCTCGAAGCTGCATTCCCCTCTCCTTCCCCAGCACGCAAACAGTGCCGCTAGCTGCCACTCCTGTCAACACAGAAAACCCAACCCAAGGCTGCCCAGATAAATTGCCTTCTTTGCCTTAAATAAGAGTGAGCCCCAGCTCTCACTTTATTGCAATGGAGAAGCACGCACTCAATTTATTCTGGGGCTTTTGGGGACAAATTGGCTTACATATATTTTCAATCAGTTATTCAGCTTCTGCGCCGTCCTTGGCATAACTCGCAGAACAAATATTTCATGAGCACAGGTAAGGACTATTGCCCTCCTTCAGCTTTCTGCCTGCCTTATTGACGCCTGGAATTGCACCAATTGTAAATACAGGGGTCAGATCCTCCGCTGGCACAAATTGTCTCGGCTTTCTCGAGCTGCCCGGAGGTAAGTCAACGCATTTGCGCTTCGTCAAGCACCCCGCCGCGAGTACCCAGCGACACGGCGTCCCCTTCCCAGTCACAGAGAAAAGAAGGAAGGGCAGCTCCAGCCTAATAACAGCCTCAGCACCTTCATTTACTGCTCAGCCTGACAGCGGGATGCCGTGAGGGAAGCCTTGATTGAGGGTTTCCATCCGATCCGCAGCCCCTCGCAGGACAGGAGCGGTAAGAACGGAGCGGCAGCAGAATAACTGATACCTCCGGGGAAGTCTTTGCTGGCTAACTGCGGGGTATTTGCGGATTCCCGCGGCGTTGCTGCACGCCCGCGTTGTGACACTTTGCGTAGAGACAGGTTTTTTAGTGCGGCGATGAGAAGTTTCTCCAGGCAGCTGTTTAACCCAGGCCAGAGATGTGCCTGTTATCTTCTCTCTCGGTATTATTCAAGTCAGCCACACGCCTCATTCTTGGCACAGACTAAACACCCCATGGAAGTCTAAAGAATAAAAGATATGGGCTCAGTGTGCGCTGCAGACTTTCAAACGCATGCTGACTCATTTCAAGTAAATCACCTTCCGTGCTATGACAGAAGCTAATTTAGAGTCCGTATCTGTAGATTACACGCACCATCATTTTGGTGTAAAGATGAGGCGTAGATCAGAAACAGGTGCTAAATGAAGGATGAAGGTCTAAATAAAGCCTGATTTTCAGAATGAGGCACATCCCGGGCTCTTCAGCTGGTTTCCAGAATACTTACAACTTTTGGAAAGTGTGTTCTGGTTGCACAAATACTCCAAAACAGGAGTCTGGAGTAAACCTTGGTTATCTAGCTAGTACAGCCAATGTAAATGATTTGCCTTTGACACCAAGTGTATTTGCAGCTGTTTAATCAGCTCATGATTCTAGGGGCTGTTTTGAGAAGACAAAATAGCATCTCTCATATATATCTCTTCAGTGCTCTGGAAGCCTCAAAGACTGAGTTACAGAGAGAAGAAGAAAAAAAGATGTGCGCTAAAAGGAGCTTTGAAAATAATTTATAACAAACCCAAAGCAGGATGGCTCAGATTTTGTCCTCAAACAGGACAAAATCATCAGCTGTTGGGGGAGTCCCAAAGCTGATTTGCCTGGGTGTCACCCTCACAAAAGGGGAATGGCATCGCACCGTCCCAGCACAGGGCTGGAGCTGCCCCTCTGCACGGGGCTCTGATGGACGGGTGCCTTCAGCTCCGCTTGCCCCCAGATTTTTGGGTGATTTCCACTCCGGAGTAGCTTGCCGACCGCCAGGGTGATCTGCCACCTTTAGGAAGGTCTGTTGATTTCCCTGTGGATTGCGTGTAAGTCCTAGAGGTGGTAATTTGCTCAGTGTTTGTAGTTCCAACAAGTATAAAATGAAAAGTACACAGCTGGAGGATCCTTCTCCATCTTTTACACTTGACAGATTCACTATTCTCTATTTCCCTTATCACAGTCACTAGCATCAAAATTGAAAATAATACATAGTGGTCTGAAGGTGCAAAAAAAGACACATTTGGATACCCATGGAAGGGGGTAGAAATGATTATAAAGAATGAGCTTTTCTTACCTTTGGATTTTATCTCCTCTGAAATGTAATACTACAAGGACAGAGTTCAGTCTACAATATCACACAACTTAGGAAATTCTCCACAGGCATTTTTTCTTTTCTTTTCTTCTTTCTTTTTTTAGAAGTTGGTGGGTTTTGGTTTTGGTTTGTTGTTTTTTTTTTTTTCCCACTAAGATTTCATCTTTGTTCCTGTGTTTTCATGCACTGCTTTATTATCTGTCACCAGCTGCTCAAGAAAAAAACATGGATTCCTTGATTCAGGACTTCACAGGTACCCTAGGAAGAAATGTGCCTTAAGGCTCTTTTGTCTTTACACATAGCTTATTTATAGTTCTAAAGACTATCAGCCAGATCAACAGTTTCACTGGTACTGCACTGATTACTGCTGCCCAATGATCCTGCTCTCTGTAGCTGCGTTATTTGTGATTTGGGATATTCAAGAATGAATTAAAGACTGCAATCCTGTTTTGTTAGTTTTAGAATTTTTTGCCAGTCTTTTAGGTTTCTTTTTCTGAGTAATTATTTTTACTTTCATATGGAAGGAATGAATTCAGGTTGAAAAAATCAAATCCCAAAATAATCCTCATAAATTCTCTAAGGTTTACAAATTATGCCCTTTTGTATTTAGGAATCATAACAAGACAAGTAATGAAGTAGAAGATACTGGCAAAGCTCTGAGCTCAATGAATACTCTGCGGGAGAAGCTGGATAGATAAGAACATACAAAATTTGGAGAAATGTTGTCTTAGAATACTACCCATCTGTCCACACAAAGTTGTTCTTAAAAACTCAGTAGTCTCTTAGCTCACATAACTGTCATGTAAAACCACACATTTCAGATACTTGTTTCTGAACCTCTCTTCTTTCATAGCATTTACAGGTTTCTCTGAAAAGTCTCAGGCTCTACCAAAATATGTTCCAGTATTTTTCACTTACCTGTCAGATTTGGAGGCTCTTTGGGCTGGGACATTTTAAAATTGAAACTCAGTTTTAAAAAGATACAAAATAAAAAAAGAACTTTAAAACGAAACACCCTCCTAAGCCTTCCAAGTTTTCAGGCGTAAGTCTGCTTTAATTTCTTGGATGTCTTCAGTTCCTCTGGTGAAACTTCTTCAGTACTGAAAAGGCCAGGATGGCAACTACAGGCAAAACTCATAACTACAGAAAATTACCTTATGTGCGGTTAGAAAGTCACTGAGGAGTACACATCTGCCTACGGTCACGATACCTGCAACTGACTGACGAAGCAGTGACTCCCGAGAAGCTATATTTATGAGTTTTACTACGGCTTTATCTCTGTGAAGCGTACCACGGAGCTCTGCTCCTTCAGCAGGGTTTCTCCAGAGTCTCAGTGTGAGAAAAATTTAAGACTTTCAGTGAAACATCAACATTTCATGTTTTTCATGCAGCATCTCCTCTTCATCTTGTTAGTGGTCCTAGAGGACTTTAAGGATTCTATATTTTAGTCCAGATTTTCCCAATGTCTGGTAGCTGTTGTAGGTTGAATGGTTGTCACCTGTCTACTCGACATCTGTGTTCTGGATATGACTACGGCATGGAGCCCAGCTGGAGCTACGGTGCATACCACCTGTGCTCTGCAGACACAAAATCCAGCACTTTTGGGAAACCAGCTGCACTATGCAGTTCGTTTTCCTCAAAGGCAGCAGATTTGGACAGATTAGGAGAGAATTAATGGGTCTGCTGAGTAAGGGCTGTGCGCACGCTGCCTCTAACCTGTTTTGAAATGATCCACAGGGTTGTTGGATGAGGATTTCACAAGGGGTCTGGCGATTCCCCGAAGGGATTGACCGGTCATGATTTGTATGTGCAAGGATTTCTTCCTAAGCAAAGGCTGGTTGCTCTTTCAGAAGACCAAGCTTCTGGGCCTTCCTCTCAGGCACAGGGTGCTTGCAAACAGGCTGAAGTGTGATGGCGGAGGCAGATGTGTGACTTTTATGGGAATCCAAGTGGCAGAAGTGATGCAGTAATGCAGTGCGCCTGGAGTACCTTGAAAGGGAGCCAGCCTTAACAAGGTCTTAATGGGAAAATATAGGCTATGTCATGTCGGTTATTGAAAGATATAAACTCAATTAGATAAATATCCAAAATGACTGTAAGCGTTATAAATTTTTGTGGAAGAATCCTTTTTTGGCGTAAGCCCTGTCAAAAGTGGCTGCTCCTGCCCAAGCGCTGAATAGATGCTCTGGCAGAAGTATCCTCAAAATGTTCATACTCTCTAATGGATATGGTTACATGATTTTAATCCAAACCTATAAATACTGAAAGGGATGGCAATAAACCTGGCTTGACTTTAAAAAATAAGAAGATTTGTTTTTCAATACAGCATTAGAAATGTGCAGCATCCATGACAGTGCAAAAAATGGCTGGATTTGGCGTGTAAGTATTTGCCACTGTAATTCAGACATATAATACCTCAGGCTTATTATTGTCCCTTTGAGGACATCAGGGACAGCAATGACCAGAGTTCCAGGGCCAGACCCAGCTCTGTGGGAAACAAGAAAAACACAACTGCTAAGAAAACTGATGTGTGAAGGAATAAATATAAAGACACTTGAAACCAATTTCAACAAATGTGTAACTATTCAATAAACTGAAAGTGTGAAGTGTTTATTGCTGGGATGCTGCATACATATGAGATCTGAATGTCAGTTTATTTAGTCAGCTTATGTAAGATTTTCTAATGAGTGAAAGGAAAAAAACCCACTGTATATGCAATCTTTATTTATAATGCTATTTGACATTCTACTACTGTTTGATCTAGACCTGTACAAATTTATCTAATCTGTGTGGGTTTCATAAGTGCTGTTAACTGACTGTTGCTGGAATCAGTGTTATGATACAGGCACTGAGTTGGACCACCACAAACAAAAAGAAGAAAATCTGAGGCAATAATTAATTTCGTGTCACCATTCATTGTGCTAGATTCTCTTTAAGACTTCTTATTTGGGAAAAGTAATCTAAATTGTTCTACCCTAAAGCAGAGTATTAGGATCTTTATGTGCATTGGGGAGCCAAAGGTACCTGAACTGGTAATAGATGAGGAAAAGTGCTAGGCAGAGTAAACTGTCAAATGTAAAGACATTTGATCAGTTTAAGAAAAAATCAGAAGGAGAACAAAAGACCTCAGCCAGCTCCTCAGTATTGTATTGTATTTAAGCTTCTTTCCTGGTGGATTTGCTGAAATTCGAGCTATTTTGGACTCCGGGTTATGTTATGGTTTCCTTCTTGCATGTAGCACGCACGGTTTTCCTTTCTCCAGAGGACAAGTGAGCTGTCAGTTAGCAGAGGGTATGACCTCTGCTTGCACAATGATATTTTAGCAGAGGTTAGAGCGGCTGGAATAAAACAAAGGATCTGGAAGCAATTTTTATGCTAAAAAAAGTCTCCATGGCTTTCCATTCTGAAGTTTACATATTTCTGCCCTCACTGAGTTGTTTTAGGAAATGTACTGATAGAACCTGCGAATTTTTTTGCTATGAATTGTGGTCTCAATGGCAAGCCAGGCCAGCCCAGCAGACTTAGCTGGGGAAACAGCTTGCTGCAGTTTCACCTGCAGCAGTAACCTCCCCAAAATCCAGTCCAGAATGGTACAAACATGCACAAATCACTACTCAGTCAAGACTTACTGTGTTTGCTTTGTGCCTTGCTGCACATTGATCACCATACTGGGCTTTCCTGTCAATCTAGCAGATCCTTGCTAAGGAAGGACAGGCAAAGAAAAGGAAGTTTTTAAACATTGAAGGAGCACACTTGTGGGACAGGCTTCAAGTTAGAAGAGAAGGGGGCCAAAACCTGAAATGGCTTTGTCATAAAATCTGATAGCTTGCTGATAGCATTTCTATGACGAGGTGAGAGGAATCTTGGAGACTGTAATTCAAGCCTGAGATTAAAGTTTCCAATCCTGACTTTGTTGGTAGACACAAGTGAGAGTTGAAGAGACTTGGTCAGGTATGCTTGGTCCACATACTGCTAGTGCTTTTAACCAATACTGTATTTTAGGGTTCTTGACCACTGCAGGGGCCAGGAAGAAGTTTGTTTTTTGGTTGGGTTGTTTTATTGCAGATATATAACTTGGCTTTATGAAAGAGGGGAGAGGAATACGGTGGTTTACTTCCTTTGGAGGACTGAAAACCAGGCACAGCTAGCAAAGGGACATTTCATGGGCATCAGCTCTTAGTGATAGTAAACTCTCTTATGGCCAGTGGTGTGTCTTGCTTATGCATTCAGGCAGTGTTAAACCAACTGTGTGACTGGACACAGGAAGGATTTTTTTCCCCCATTATACTGTCAGGGACCTTTGATTTGCGTTTTTTGCCTTCTGTACTGTGGTGCATGGTCCACTTCCTAGGATCAGCTGGCCATTGGCACTCCAGAACTGTCTCTATGTTTCTCAATTTTAAGTCCTCTCTTCCTACAGGCAGTTATTTTTTGAAATTTCAGTCATTGTACTAAAGGGCTGAAGACCGTTATATGGGGTCAGGGAGGGTTTGATGTCTTTTGGTTTGGGGACACTTGGATCATGTTGATCCAGGTGGTCCCTTACTGTCACATAACACAGCAAAGCAAACATAGCAAGCAGAATTAGACCCATCATTGATGGAACATTCTGAGAATCATCCACAAGAAACTAAAAGGCTTCCCACTTTTGGATGCTGCTCACCTGAAAGAACAGAGCTTCAGATGCCATATTAAACCAGATACGCATCTTTGCTTAAAATACAGACTCTACATTTTCTGTCGTGGTTGATCACGTAAAGTCCTTATTTCCAAAGCAATTGATCTACTATTTTCTCAGTAGGGTTATCACAGCAAAGTTTCATAGTCTGGACTGGTCTCCTGCTCATTTTTGGAAGGACTGTCATATGTTTGTTTAGACTAACAATATAATGTCGGTGAGATTACTCATGTGTTCAAACTAGACACATTGCTGGATTCATGCTTCCTGCACTAAAGAATTTGAGATTTGCTTATCTGACAGTCAGCCAACCTTGTTTTATGGAGACATTTAGGCTGTTGGTCTCCTGGCTTGAAAAAGAGGGAGCTGGTTTCAGGACAATGCTTATGAAGATCCTGGCTCTAAACTCGCTTTCAGCTTTAGTCCAAAAAAAGCAGTTTTTTAGACCTTAAAGCCATGTTGAAAAGTGGATGTTTATTTCTACTCAGAGGAGTCTGAAAAGTCACAAAATGTTAGCAGAAGATATTTTCATCTGAATGATTTGAAGTTCAGAACTGGGCCTGGCTGGATTAATCTCTCTTTGTTTCTATTAACCGTGCATTTCATGTGTTTTCTATATAGACATTACAGATATATAAAATATAAATAGACATATATGTACACACACAAATATGATCCACCTATTTAATATACCAGCCTTTATAGTAATTCTAAATAGGCCTAAAGAAACAATTAGGGAAAGCATGGTTCAAAATCACCTGAAATGTCAAACTGATGAGTCAAACATCATGTTTACCTCTTCATTAATCCAAAATACTGAGCATAATATAGAATAATGTTAGCCAATCAGGCTGCACATGTAAATAATACCTCCTGATTCACCGAGACTGCTGAAAATAGCAGTCATCACTGATGAACCCATCCAATAAATATATGCACATTTTCTTCCTGACTAGTTTTAAGTGATGAACAATAGTTTTACCCCTGCCCCTCCTGCCAAAGCACTAATTCCATTTCTCAGTTTTAAAGAGCACTCCTACACACATAGTTCAAATGAAGAGACTTCAGTACCATCTAATGAAAATATTCAACACCCAATTCCCCAGTGATTTGTGTAGACAACTCTGGCTGTGTTGAACCAGAGCTCTGTACGGAGAATCACTACAGGACACGGCCCTGAGACCATGTGAAATACATATGGATGGTTACTCAGATTCCCTCTTGTAAGAACAGAGGTGTCTACTTGGAGAAAGACCAGAAAAGGGTAGGGAGAAGATTATTTTATACTAGCCCTAGCCAGCATGTGCTGGATTAAGATAGCCAGAGATGCAAGGAGGCCAAATACGTTAGTTATGCACCCCTTCCATGGTCACAGTGTCTGTCTGGGGTGTGAGGACATTAAAGCAGCTCTCTGATGGTTCTGCACCTGCTGGGAATTTGTACAGGTGGAATCCCAGGGGTCTTGTTAAGGCAGCTTTTAATTTGCTTCACGGTTTTGGGAGAGGCTCAGAACCTGTGCTTCTGACCTCTGGCTTTAAGAAAAATAAAATTTATTTTCCCTCGGCTGGGGTTCAGCCAATGTTTGTCTTCTGGATTAATAATTTTTAGTATTCACCTCCTAAAGCAAATGTTTTACTTCCTTGAGCAAGGCAAATAAATATGCGCACCAAGAAAAACTCTGTGTGATTCCTTACTTCACTTTGTGCAGCAAAAGAAGACTATATGTGAACTGCAGCTTTAATGTACGTTTTTGTTATAAAATCTTTCATTTATTATTTATATAATTATTTGCAGAGTGCTGTTGCCATGGCAACTTTTACACACAGTGAGATAAATCCTTACATAGACAGTAGTCACGACTCCAAACACTATCACATGAAGATAAGTCTGCATGGACATTTCAGGGTTTGGCAAGTTTTTCAAAAGTAGTTATTGACATTAAAATAACTTCCTTCTGCTAAATTAGAGAAAAGAGCCTGGTTTTAGCCCAATTTCCTTAAGAAACAAGGCTTAGGCAATCATTTTCTCCATCCATCTGTCTGCTTACCCCCTTCTAATATCTTTCAAATCTGCTGGCATAATTTCAATTACCTTTCACTGTGATGTCTCAAAGATAGTTAAATCTGACATGCTTCATGGAAAGTGGTTGCATGAAGGAGCAAGAGTCCTAAAATAATGTGTCACAGAGGGAAATGTTCCACCATGAGCTTGAAAGTGGTAATCTCCTTTTGTCCCCTTGTCCAGACAGCACCAAACTGGTCACGACACATGCTATTTCTTTTATAGCTAAAGGGGAAACGAGGCAGAAAAGATGGAGCTGTGGGAGGGTGGAGGGATGAGGATTTCTGGCAGAGACTGGAGGTGTTGCAGGCAGCGTGTGGGAAATGTCCTTGTTGTGGTGATGGGGCTGTGGGCTTGCAGGGCACAACTTCATATGAAATGAGGGTTTCATTGATTTTACCACTCAAGGACAACAGTTTCCAAATTCTGCAACCTCCAGTTTGGGGAGCTAGGGCTTTGCAATGTCTGAAGGCTGCTTGACTCCTGTGGTCTCACTCGTTGGAGCAGAGTCTTCCAAACAAAATGAATTACATACACGACATCTGCAGGAGTTAGTACCGTGCACTTCAGACAGTCCAGGCAGCCAGCTGGCACCACAACCCGGTGCTTTGGTAACCATGATGCAAGGCAGACTTTGTCCTGGGACAACCTGGGCTGAAATGGATTTTGACCCATGGACTGAAGGTGATGGAGCTCTTGTGTTTCACAGCTTTGCACCGTTTAACAGTGATACCAAAAGTCACCAAAATTCTCACCAGGCTTCTCAGCAGCTATCGGATTATGGGGATCATGCTTCACAGTTGGAAATACAATACGACTTTGTTTGGAAATGCAATATCATGACAGATATAAGAATGTTAGACGGTTTCTGTTGACTGAGAAATTTTATGTATGTGTATGCATGCACGAGTAACATGCATAACAAAGTGGCAGGATGGAGGGAGAGAGACACATTTTTTGAATGCTTAAATCTGGCCAACTCCAATCACAACATTCCAAAGCAAATGAAAAATAACGTCAGTATTTTGCACCATAGAGCCTAAAAATATTGTGCGTTTTGTGTATATGTACACTTAACTGACTTCTTTACTGAACATTTTGATCTCCCTTTTATCAGTGACACAGGTTCAGCATCTTTAAAAGTCATTCCAGCTTTAGGTGCCTGAATATAAATCTTTGATGCCTGTGCTCAAACATTTTGTTTTAACTTGATTATTGTTCACTATAGAACAGGTCAAAAGCCTCAGAGTAAATCAAAGGACTGGCAAATGTGGTGGGTTGACCCTGGCTGAACTCCAGGTGCCCACCAAAGCTGCTCTATCCCTCCTCTCCTCAGCTGGGCAGAGGAGAGGAAATATAATGAAAAGCTTGTGGGTTGAGATAAGGACAGGGATATCACTCAGCAATTACCGTCATGGGCAAAACAGACTCCACTTGGGGAAAAATTAATTTAATTTATTACCAATCAAATCAGAGTAGGATAATGAGAAATAAACCCAAATCCTAAAACACCATCGCCCCACTCCTTCCTTCTTCTCGGGCACTGCTTGACTCCTGATTTTCTCTCCCTCTTCCCCCCCATTGGCACAGGGGGATGAGGAATGGTGGTTGGGGTCAGTTCATCACACGCTGTCTCTGCCGCTCCTTCCTCCTCAGGAGGAGGACTCCTCACTCTTCCCCTGCTCCAGCATGGGGTCCCTCCCACAGCAGACAGTGCTTCACGAAATTCCCCAAGGTGAGTCCTTCCCACAGGCTGCAGTTCTTCACGAACTGCTCCAGCGTGGGTCCCGTCCACGGGCTGCAGTCCTTCAGGCACAGCCTGCTCCAGCGCGGGCTTCCCACAGGGTCCCAGCCTCCTTCGGGCATCCCCCTGCTCCGGCGTGGCGTCCTCCCCGGGCTGCAGGTGGAGATCTGCTCCCCCGTGGACCTCCCTGGGCTGCAGGGGGACAGCCTGCCTCACCGTGGTCTTCATCATCATGGGCTGCAGGGGAATCTCTGCTCCGGCGCCTGGAGCATCTCCTCCTCCTCCTCCTGCACTGACCTGGGGGGCTGCAGGGCTGGGGCTCTCATGTATTCTTGCTCCTCTCTCTGGCTGAAACTGCTGAGATTTTCCCCTCTCCTTCTTAAATCTGTTATTCCAGAGGCACTACCACCGTCACTGATGGGCTCAACCTTGGCCAGTGGTGGGTCCGTCTTGGAGCCGGCTGGCATTGGCTCTGTTGGACATGGACGAAGCTTCCAGCAGCTTCTCACAGAAGCCACCCCTGTAATCCCAACACTACCAAAACCTTGCCATGCAAACCCAATACAGCAAATAACTGTAGAACAATGCTCTTCTTTTTGGACAGAAAATTTAATATGGCTGGTTTTTAATTAGTTAAGAAACATGAAGTCATTCTTTTTACCCTGAATCTAAATACAGCTATTAGTTCATGCTGCTTATGAAGAGATTACAAAGAAATAAATACTAATAAAAATAATAAAGTATTTTAATATTTTCAAGGAAAATGTTTCTCAGAAGCTCTGCTACAGATTGTATGGGAAGTGCTTTTTGCTGTCAGAAGATACGGTAAAAGGCAGACCCTACCTTAGTGACTGAATTCAGTGATCATTTTTTTCTGAATGTGTGGATTAGACCAAGATGGGTAAAAAAGCCATAGAAAAATAAGCCCCAAATCACACATCAGATGATGATGGAGAAAGGCAGGATTTTGCATCTTAATCTAGCCTCTCTACTCCTTAAATTCTGCCTTAAAGCACCTCACATTCGTGCTTTAACACTCATTCTCATCCACTCTAAAGGAAGCTTGGCAGTCAAGGGTGAAAGATTCATGCACTGCATGATTTTTTCAATAAAACCAAAGTCCAGAAATTATCAAAATTCAAATGGAATTAAATAAAACGTTTTCCAAGAGTAGAAAGTAAACCAAACAGCCAAACGACAGTGATAAAGATTTGCAGGCAACACAGAAATAGCCAATGAAACCAGCCAGTCAAGGCTGCCAAGAAGCCAGATGCTGTGAAAGGAAGAGCATTTTTCATGGCTTTCAGTCAGTGCCATGTGATTTCCAGCTGAGGAAAGAAAGAAGACACTCTGATGGTATTTATTTGTTGAGATCAGTGACACCCTAAGTGTTTCTTTTCCTAATCATTTTCTTTAAAGTTTGATAGGAATTCAAGAATCATTAAAAACCCTTCTGATATCTGGGTCTGATTTTGGTCTCATCCTAATCCTCAATCATTTGTGTTACCAGATCACCATAAAAGTGATCATAATTCATTAACTAGGCACTCTTTGATCAAGAGAGAGCCAGGACTGAAATAGAAAGGGGTTTGGAAATCAGGCTAGTAAGCACTTAAGTGAGCTTTCCTCTACAGTTCTTCCACAACTTGCTGGCACTATGCCTGGCTTGAGCTAGTATTGATAATGTTTCATCTTCATAAGCACCGCCTTCACTTACAATTTTGTCCAAAATAAAACAATGTACTCAATCAGTAAGCGGAACGTATTTTATCTGTGGATATTTTCATTCCTCTCTATATGCAGTTCATAGGCTTTCAGGAATGGGCAAATAGAATTGATATTTTGGCACGAGATTTGTGCAAAGTGTTTGCACCAATATACAAGAACAGGTGATTTTAATCTGTTTTGGTTTTCTTTTTGTTTTTTTTTGAAATAGCTATAATTATAATCAAGGTTATCTTTGGTTTTATGTATCTGTATTGCTTGTGCCACTGAGAAAGTCACAGAACAGAAAAAAAGGGGAAAGAAGTCGGAACTACTTGCCTATTCTCACAAACATGACACCCCATTAAATCTGGTTGCCACTAAGGGATCTGCCTCCTTAGAAATATTTCTGAGGGTAATCCTGGGGATTCTAGGACAGAGAACACCACATTGACAGAAAGTCAGTCTGCTGAAAAGCAGCACTGCTTCAGGAAAGGGACACAGTCTTCTACATCAGTGGTCTTTCTGAAAGTGTCAACAAATAAGGCAACAAAGGTTGGCATATTTCCTGGACGCTTTTGGCTAAGGCATCAATTTCCATTTTTTCTCTGCGCACAACTTTATATAAAAACTTTGGAAAGCTCCCAAGAGGATTTGGATTTAGACCTGTCTTTCCCAAACAGAAATAGATTCTCCTACCTGCAACACTCATGTTAGTATAATGAGGGCCACTTTTACTGCTAGTAGGCTTTTAGGAATTAGTCACTGAACAAACCACCTGTAAGCCTCAATTAAGTTCAGCGCTCCCGTATTCTGAATGAGAAAAATCTTATTATAGGCATGAAGAGTGCTGAAGGAAGAAGGGAGCATGCCTACTGAGGAAGACAGTGAAGCAAAATAATACAGAAATATATTCCCCCTAATCTTAGTGGAGCTGGATATGCACCACCCCAATTAAACACACAACATTACTGGTAGATAAGGAAAGGGTGGTGTGGAAAAAAAAAGAAAAGTATGCTGCAAAAGAACAACACAAACTTCTTACATACATCTTCTGAAGAAAAAAAGAATATTCTTACCTGTCAGTTCAAGGGCACTTCTCCTCTCAGGAGCCTTTCAGCTGAAAGAATGACAGTCTTGCTCTGCTATTTGACTTTCCTACCTCAAGCTGCAGCCAAGAAATACATCTCCTTTCAAAGGAAAGCGTCTTCCTTCAAAAATTATGAATATGGAGGTAAAAGTCAGAGGCCTATTCCAAGTGAAAGGAGCTCTGACAGTGGTGGAAATTGGTTAATTGGTATTAGCTAGCTAAACTTAGTGATGGAAAACAGGACCTACCCCTTCACCCCAACCTCACAGCCATGGAAATAACAAGTGTAGGGAAATGGCTTTTGTTTTCTTTTTCATCTTTCCACCACCCACAGCATTCCCAGCAACAGAAAGCTTTCACTTCCCTCTCTCACAGAAACCCAAAGGCAACACATGCCCCAGATGCATCACATTAGCATGCCAACGCAAAATGGTAATCTCAACTGCTGTGTTGTATCAGTTCAACCAACAGACCAGCTGAAACTTTGGGTAAGAAATTTGGAAAACTCTCCTCCCTGAAGAGCACAAAGTCATGATGGTGTTTTCTGCTGGTTTTATATACCTGTTGCTGTAGTTATGCACCCTTCCCTTGGGAGCAGCAAGAGAAACCAAGCTGTTCTTGAACTGCATTGACACCTCTGCAGAGATAAGAGGCTGTGATGAGTTCTCTTCTGCTATGATTCTCAGCTTATTCCTGAAAGCATATGTTGTCAGAGCAATGCACCATCTTTCACAAGAATGACATAATCTCTCAGCTGGGGAGACTTCTTTAAACAAGACTGCACTCCCATTCACCTCCCAAAACAATCTTACACTGACTTTCAGAAACCGAATTCTTCCAGGACCAGCACCAGTAGCAGAGTGTGTGTCCTTGCATTTTAGCAGGCTGTGTGTTGCTATCCGCCTTTCTGCTAGAACATAGCATCTCTCTCAGCATTCATTGATGCCATTGTGGGATACTGGTAAATTCAAAAGTAAATGGTTTAACCTTTGGAACTTGTAGCAGAAGAATAAAGCCCAACTACTAGCAGCTCAGGCTGAGAAGCTAGATTTTTAAAGTGATGTATGACATAGACCAAGCTGGGTGGGAACTCACCGTCTGAGGGTGTTCTTCGGTTTTGAACGGAGATGGCAATTCCATTGAATTATGCCACTTAGGATGCATCGCTCCTCTCTTTGCTGTCCACCCCAACGCTTCCCTCGGTAGATTGCCATCATGGGGATGGCACCGCTAGGCAACCAGGGACCCTGCCCAGAGTGCCACCACCACACAGGGCACTAGCTGCTGCTTGGGCACCAAGCACCTCAGACAGGTTCAGTTTGGTGCTGAACAAATTTATATGTCCAGAAGAGGTTTTGCTGGCTCACCTAGTGGAATCCCTCTCCCTTAAGGCATGTCAGTGATACTTACTGGCAGATGTTCATCTGCTGTGTTCTTAAAGAACCTCAAGCTTCCCCAAACAGCTCAGTTCATTTTGAACCCATTCCTAGCAATGAAACATGTTCCCACAACATTACTTCTGTCTTCCTGCTGTTTTAGTCCATTACTTCTTGTCTTGCCTACTATGCTCATGGAGCACCGGTTCTTCTTCGCCCTTTCAGTAACCTTTTCCATCTTTGAAAATTGTTATCACATCCTCCCTCAGGCTACTCTTTGTAAGCTAAACTGCCTCAACTTCAGATTTTTGTTGTAAGTCATGAATCATTCCTAGTCAGCTTGACAAAACTGAAAAAGAGCATTTGATGCAGCAACTTGTGAGAAATTTCATTTGAAACAAAGGATCACTTTAGTATTTTCAAAGTAAAGTGTTGGGGTTTTTTTTTTGTTAATATCATGAGTAATTTATGACTTTGTATCCCAATATGGCATGAAAACCAATATAGGAATATCTTAATTTCACATGGAAATTAAATCCTAGCATCCAGTTGACACTAGTCAGTGATTTGTCTCCCTGTGGCTGGAGGTCAGAGGATGATGTACATGTACATGCAGGTTGTTAGGCTAAGACTGAAAGATGGAACAAATGACTGAAATACAAAACATCTGTTCTGGTGATTGATACTCTAACAGGCAGGTTATTCTACATTAAGTGCAAAATCTGTTTTAGAGAGTTATTCTCAATGAGTGAATAATGCACACCAGTACCTTCACCGTGCATAAATTGGCAGCACAATCTGAAGGCCTTGTCTTGCTGCTCCCTGGGGTTCAGACTGCTTTTGTGTTTGGGCCAGGGGCTTGACCTGGGTCAACTATAGTCTTAAGCTAGATCTTTGGTTCTTCTGACCCTAATGTTGTTTTTTTTTCATGATTGGAGTCTACACCTGTGTTGCTGCTGACATGGCTGCTCTCACCACTGTAGATCTGAATTTTGAACCTATGGTAATCTCAGCTTGCTGCCTTCTTAGCATTTAACTTCAACAGTAGGGGAAGAAATGTTGCAAGCTTTCTGATGTCTTCCAAGCCAATGTCCACCAGGGTGCTGAGCTGGCTGGAAATGAATTGTTTGCTGATGTTAGGTTTGTCTTTAGCCCTGCAGTGTATAACTCATGTTCACATAGGTGAAGTGCTGGGAATGCATGACTGGAAATGGGATAGGGCAGAAACACGTTTTCAGGTGGAAGCTGAGAGTTTGACTTAGGTTATTACGTGACCTCCATCTATTTAACTATTAGCTCTACAATTTCTCCTCCTGCACTGTTGCTTCTGGTCCTGTCTGGTCCTTTACAGAGCCATTCACATGTGCTAATCCAGCAGAAAACCATCTCAAAAATTCTCTTAGTTCACTGAAGTGGCTCAGCAGAGTGTTGCCGAGTACTGGACCAGTACAAAGAGGGGGGTGGGTAGTGGCACAAGAGTCAACTTTCCTTGTGTGAACCTCCATCTATAGATTAAGGTTGAAATGAAACCCAGCACTTCCAAACCCTCTGCTACCTTAGGAACAGCAACATCAAGATGAGGTCCCCTGTATGCAGCCTGCTCATGCTACTGTAAAGATGACCACTTTCAAATATGCTTATTCTCTGTGTTGTTATGTGCTGCTTTTGTTCTGAATTATCTCTACTTCCCAGCCTTCCATTTATAAACAATACTTCCCATTCCTTCATTTCTTACATACTCCTGGACAACATTTGCTTCTCGGATTCATCGGTACTCATCTGCTACCTCACACGATGTTAAATGACTGCTCTCATAATAATAGAAAGAACTCTCTGTAGACTTCTAAATTAAATAGTAGCAGGTAGCTGAAAATTAGCAGTAATGTGCTTAGCCAGGGATGTGCAAAAGAGAATGTGACTTACCACTTCACTTATTGCTAAAAAACAGTGGCTAGAAGTTTTACTCCACTGAACTTGCTACATACTTATAATTTATTTTTAGACGCAACAAATCTATTGAGTAGCTTTGGGATTCATCTGATCAAACGTAGATTTCTGCATCAGAACTAGTCACTATAGACCTCTTTTATAGCTAATGGAGAAGGCAGTTGATAACAACCTTGTGTAAACTAGGTCATCTGAATTGCATCCTTAAATTGTATTGCCTGTGAAGGGAACCTATAGCTAGCTACCAGTTTAGATACAGTAGTATTTTACTGTGGTGGTACAAAGGCAGAGAAAGACAGGGCAAGATTTTTTTTTTAGATGAGGTAATGTCTGTCATAGAATCATAGAATGGTTTGTGTTGGAAGGGACCTTAAAGATCATCAAGTTCCAACCCCCCTGCCATGGGCAGGGACACCTCCCACCAGACCAGGTTGCTCAAAGCCCCATCCAACCTGGCCTTGGACACTGCCAGGGATGGGGGAGCCACAACCTCTCTGGGCAACCTGTTCCAGTGCCTCACCACCCCCACAGTGAAGAATTTCTTCCTAATATCTAATCTAAATCTAGCCTCTTTCAGTTTAAAGCCATTACGCCTTGTCCTATCACTACATGCCCTTGCAAAAAGTCCCTCTCCAGCTTTCTTGCAGGCCCCCTTTGGGTACTGGCAGGCTGCTATAAGGTCTCCCTGGAGCCTTCTCTTCTCCAGGCGGAACAACCCCAACTCGCTCAGCCTGTCTTCGTAGGAGAGATGTTCCAGGTCTCTTCGTGGCCCTCCTCTGGACTCTCTCCAACAGGTCCATGTCCTTCTTATGTTGGGGGCCCCAGAGCTGAACAGAGAACTGCAGGTGGGGTCTCATGAGAGTGGAGCAGAGGGGTAGAATCCCCTCCCTCGACCTGCTGGTCATGCTTCTTTTGATGCAGCCCAGGATACAGTTGGCTTTCTGGGCTGAAAACACACATTGCTGGGTCATGTTGAGCTTCTCGTCAACCAACACCCTCAAGTCCTCCTCAGGGCTGCTCTCAATCCATTCTCTGCCCAGCCTGTATCTGTGTTTGGGATTGCCCTGACGCAGGTGCAGGACCTGGTCATTAAGCCAGCTAAGTAGGGTTGGAAAAATTACACCAGCTTTTGGGCATATGAGAGCTTTTTCAGGTATATATAAAAAGCAGATTTTAGAGGAAAATACAAATTGAGAACAATTTCTCAGCTTTTACTTACACAGGTAGAAAAGATGCAAAATGAACAGTCCCCAGCCCAGGTCCTTGCTCTGCCGTTAGATTCCAATGTCATCTGTAACAGTGGTGAAGACACAAGGCGGTCCTACAGGACAGAGAAGATTAGAGCCTGCAGACTGGGGACAGGCTTGTCACTAGCTTCAGAGAAGCAATCACAGGAGAAGGGGAGCTCCCAGGCCAATGATTATGGCCTTCATCAACACAAATGACAATGTCAATTTAAGTAATGTCTTCATGAAGTGATTTGAATATCTATTCTCTCTCTTTCCTAGTACCTACAGAGATCTTTTATTTTAGAAGGTCTGGTTCTGGATCCCTGGGTTGTTATGTCCTGTGTATTAGGCAGGATATTTGATAAAACCTAGAAATAACACTTGGAAAAAGAAGAGAGGTTTGCCCTCTGCCAGTGTGGGCCTTACTCAGTGGGCTACAAAGCTCCCGTAGATACTTTCTGGTGATCTTCATGTCTATTCCCCACTCCATCCTACCTCAAACCAGCATGGAGATGTGAATTGGTGCCTCATGCTGAGCTCTGCAGGCAATTCCTCCTCCTTCCTCAGTCTGCAAATATCTGCCCCTGACACCTGGCCCTCTGGGGACAGGCCAGGACCCAAGGAACAAATGACCTCCAGTAGAAACAGGATTGATCTTTGGGACTGTGACAGCTCTACATGATGCTGAGTGACAAGGATCAACCTGGAAAGCAAAGGATCTTGCTGAGGAGAGCCATGGAGATGCTTTTATAACTTATTGACGTGAAATCACAAGGCTTTGTGATTGGGTGCCCACTGGGAGCCAAGGCACCCGTTGGGGTGGCTCTTTGGAGCTGCACTGGCCAGCCAGAAGCTGCTCCAGGAGGCTTGGAGAGGTGAAGCCTTTCTCTGAAATGCCTCTGTACTCCCCGGCTACTTGTTAGACAGCAAACTTTCCCAACCATCAAAATTAAACTGCTTTTTTGAGTCCATAATCCACGTTACAATATAATTTGCATTTAATAAATGTTTGTCAATTGTTAATGAGATAACAGTTGGTAAATATGAATTATTTAAGGCCTGACAAATATGATTTGATGGCTACTTGGCCAAATTTTCAAGGGAACAATTATACAGCTAGTGAATTAGAGCAAGCTGCATGCTTTTGTCCATAGAAACTGGCTAATCAGAGGGCTAACTAAACAATCTGTATGTGCAAATTTGACTACACATACTTTTGGCTACGCATGGCTCCATAAGCAAATTTAAAGCCTGCCTGTAAAAGTACCTTCATGTGTGATTTAGCAAATATATCTTAATCTCTATAATTAAATAATCCCAGTTTAGCAATTTTCCACTTTAGCAGACTATATTTTGTTCTATGGATTTTTTTCAGGTTTATTTCCATGTATCTGGAAGAAATATGTTCTCAGTTATAAAGTATTTATTTTATATGAATTAAATATCTTAATAAATCTAAATTAAATGTACTTAAAATATTTAAGTGCTACTAAAACAAACAAGCAAATAAAATCTGTGTGGAAAGGTATAATCCCAAATCAAGTTTATTTTGAGCACAGTTTTGTTTAGATTTTTATCACCATTTTTGCATACTGATGTTTTTAATGGGTTTCAAGAGCATGTCATATACTCAGTTGAGGAGCTGAGTATCTTGTACAATGAATCTTTTACATCTGCTAGCTCTGCGATTCCACCACTTGCTATTGAATAATGTATTAAGCTTTTCCAGGCTCCTTCTGTTTGCCAGATGAGAGCTGCAATGGTTTCTTCATGTTCATTTATTCTCTGCATTAGGGTAATGTCATATTACAGCCACAATGCTGCCATTGTTAGACAACAGAAAAATAATAATAAATAAATCAGAGAACCAGCCTAGTTTTAACTTTGCACATAAAGCAAGGAAAAGGTATCTCGTACCTGTCCATTATCTGTGTACATCTAATGTATCTCTAGATGGATATGAAAATACCAGCTCTAATGTGTGGAGAGCTACTGACTTATCTTCCCCTGAGAAGTGTTAGTTCCTGAAGCAGAGGTGTCAGATGTTCTTGGCAATGGCACTTGTTGATCTGTGCTCACGTCAACTATCCTGCCTTTGTCATAATTTTCAAGTAAGCTTGCACCACATCCTGGGGTTTGGTCATGTAAGTATTGTTATGGAAATCAACTACGGCTGGAAAACTTCCTTTTCTATTAATATTTAATTTTCCATTATGATTTAGAGTGCTAAGGAGGACACATGGATATCCCATTATTCCAGTGCTTGCAACAGAGACTGTAGATGAGACACGAGTAAAGCAGTTGGGAATTAGAAGCAGCTAGGTAAGGTATGGCAGAGTAGTCACTTTGTCACTCAGTGTATTCACTTGAACAAGGGGATGAAGGGCTACCAGGAGTTAAGTTTTGCAAAGGAAGAGTGTGGCTGACATGCTTTTGAGGAGGAGAAGTAGATGTGGTTTTCAGCTAACAGGTTGGGAAATAATCTACTGAGTGCTGTAGAGGAGAAAACGTCTGGGCTTGGGAAGGGTCTAAATAGCCAGGAAGAGTGAGAGTAGGGAGACCTGCAGGACACAGAAGGTGGGACAGATCAAGCATGTTAGAGCAGACCTGTGAGTCATTAGAACACAAACAACTTAATAACACATCATGAGAAAGACTTTAATCCTGTGCCCAAACCAGAACATATTTCTAAGAGGAAAAGGAACCTTTCTCCACCCAGTTAGTAATGCCTATGACAATGTGTAAAGGAATTAATCTATTGTGTGAACCTAGCTAGAAGGTTTAATATAATCCTAGCGACACAAACATGATTAGCATTCAGTGATCGAGAAAAGAGAAAAATATCCATGCACCCAGTATGTTTATCCATACCATGAATATGTTGAAAGCTAAAGCGGAATAGAGGAGGACAGAATGTATTTGCTTTTGAAAGCCTGTTTTCACCAGGGGCTAGCCTCGCAAGTTTTATTTCCATTCAGGATCCAGCATTACGAAAGAACAATATTTTTCAAATTCTAATCTGAGCAAAGCGGACACTGGTATATGTAGTTATTGCACTGCACTGCATGAGCACAGCTAATCAGTAATGATGGCCCCTCTTCAAGGAGACAGAAAGACCACAATAAACTAGGGTAAAATGTGCTCTTGGGTCTGAAGAAATTTTACAGCTCCAGAAACATTCATCACTGGTAACTCAAGGCTAATAGCTGTGAAATTTCTAAAGGGAATATTTTGCTTCAACATTCAAATGACCTGAGATTTAACAATGTTTCATTGCAGCTGAATTAAATGTTTTGATATCTGGAGAAATGATGTAAAACCTTCCTTTAACTCGTGCTGTGCCCTTTCTGTAGATATGTGTTAATAATGAGAGAATCTGTAGATTTGTTCAAAAAAGGAAAAAACCCCAAACCAACAAACAAATCCATTAACAACAATCCATCCATAGTCTTATGCTTCTGTTGTTTTTCAATGAAAAATACCCCTAAACTTAAAAAAATCTCCAAGGAAACAGTCAGATGTAGGTCAATGTATAGTCCTGGGAACATGTTTTCTAATTTTGCCAAGTTAAAGAAAAGTTATATGAAGCCATTTGACTAATGTGTAAATCTGGGGGATGATAAAAATCTTTGGAGTGATTCTTCAGTGAGTTAAATTCAAAGAGAGTGTTTCCAGGAAGATGAAATGAAGCTAAATGGGTGTCATTTGCCACAGTAGCCCATCAGACTCAAGGGTACTATTACCAGAGGGATAACTAAGGGCAGTTATTAATGATGAGCATTTTGGGGGAAATTTACACATCCAAGACCCACTTGACAGAGGTTCATATTTATCATTGCCTGTTTTTTCTATGCTTCATTAAATTAGCATAAATACTTTACCAAGAGATTAAGCATGATACTGAAATGAAACAGATCGCAGCACCTTAAATGTTCTATTGAAGCCTCCAGCAGGCAAAGGACAAGAGGCGAAATGAAAACCAGCTACCATGTCTCAAACAAGTGTCACAAGTCAATTAATGCATGTTTATTTGTTTGCGGTTTTAATCAGACCCGGCTGATAAACTCTACTTCTCTTCTATCAGTTACCCTCCGCTCCTGAAGTTTGCCCAGAGAAATCTGTAAGACTGAATAGAGACTACGATGCCACCCTGTCTGTACAAACACAACAGAATCAGAAAAATATCCATCCTGGCCCTTTTGCCTTTTGTACCCAAGAAGCAAGTACCAGCCCAGTAGACCTTTTTCATTAAAATTTGGGATCTTTCTTGGAGGCATCAAAGTAGGATTTAAATTTGGACAGTTGGAAGGACACGATTTTTTAGTCTGTGGTGTTTTTCATAGCTATTGCATTCACTTTTTTCACTGCCCATAACTTTACAATATCAAACACTGCATTTCATGTTTCTTAATGAGGGCTTTGCATTAAGGCTGAAGTGCTTTGAACTCTGTATGCTTCCTTTCAGCACAGCGTGGATCCTTGGCGGCTAGTCTACTGATCACTAGGAAGACCGAGACAAAAGAACATTAGGGCAAATTAGGGCATTCTGGTGGAAGCTAAGTTTTGTATTCTACCACCAGTGAAGACTATATTTTATTTGCTGAATACATCAAGCTGTTCTGCTAAAGTAATGTAATTGTGGATGTGCATGCAGCTCCTTTTTCTACAAACTCCATCTCATTTACAGAAGCTGTATGGCGTAACATAGCCTAGGAATCCAAGGGGCATAAGAAGCACGCATGCAAGTGGGGAGAAGAGGAGAAAGTAAAGTCATTTGCCCAAGCTTAGAGCAAAGAAGCAGCAAACTTCTTCCTAGAGCCCAGGGAGATTTTGCTGTAGACTTTTGTTTGCTTAGTAGCATGTGGTCTTTTATAAGTGCTCCTCTGGTGGATTCAGACCTTCATGCAGATCAGGTTTCTTGAAAGAGCAATCATCGTACAATAAAAGATGTGACAGAAATCAAAGCAAAGCAGTAATAGAAAAGGCAATAACGTGAAAGCACAACAAGAAGAAAGCATGAGTACAAAACAACCCTGCTTGAATATTACAGGGGAGTTTTTCTTGAAATAATTCCAGTCTAATTCATGTGAGATGCTGTCCTAAGAGGTTTTTCCACTCCCCTGGCTTCTCTGCAGCATTATGCCAAGTAGTGACCACGTTAACCCATTTCAGTTACCTTGCAGTTTCCCAAGGAACTGAACTGAGAGCACTCTCATGGCTTAGGGATTTAATTATCCTAATTAGCTTAATTAAGTGGTTCTTTTACATCTAGAGTACAGGGAAGGGGACAGCATGTTTGCATCTATTTTTAACCAGA
This sequence comes from Haliaeetus leucocephalus, assembly GCF_000737465.1. Classification (NCBI taxonomy): domain Eukaryota; kingdom Metazoa; phylum Chordata; class Aves; order Accipitriformes; family Accipitridae; genus Haliaeetus; species Haliaeetus leucocephalus. The sequence continues at coordinate 4,224,372 of NW_010972931.1, forward strand.
AATTGTTCCTCATTTAAAACCTCCGCAGTAATACACCACTGACGTGATAACTTTCACTGCCACCGGTCAATCCTCAGAGACATCCTTATGACTCCCATGCATCCCAGAAAGGGAGTTCAGATGGCTATCCCAGCTGTAAAAAAAAACAAACAGTGAAACCCAACTGTTTCAATAAACCAGACAGGAGCACTTTCTTTTCCTGTAATCTACAGAAACATATGCCTCTGCAGGGTGAAGATTCAAATGGGATAATGAATGATATCTTTCTATGGACAATGTGACTAGTATTTTAAACTTCTTTCTTTTTAGGGTGGTCATCTACAGCTCTCTAATGTTAAGCCACATCCAGGGAATCTTGCCCAGCCATTTCCAAGTGAGCCCCTGAGCAAAGATGGAAGAATTTTATTATTTGGCTCCCCAATGGAGAACTTTGTGCCCAGAATGAGCTGAAAAACAATAAAAGAAGTTTTTATTGTCACTGATGGAAAAAATGATAAAACAGACCCACTGTTGTTACCCTCATAGAACAAGAATGAGAGAATATGGTTTCTTTTTACTGTATTGGCAATATTTTCAGTTTCTGAGAACTTTTGATGACCAGAAAACTGGGCTAGAGGCAATTCTAGGTCAGGTTTGAGTATTTAACCATGCGGACAGGGCATATAAACCCAGCCTACAGCTCAGGCTTACCATGTGGTAGAGTTATACTCCAGCTTTCCTTTTGCATTCAGATGCACTTTAGCAAAAATCATTTTGTTTCAACTTCTCCTTGACTCCTGATGGGTGTTACATTTTTTCACTGTCTCAGTGTCTCAGCAGATCAGCTTTTTCTTAAACCTCTCTGACTAAATATTACCCAAACTAATGGTCTGTCAGAAAGTTTGAAGTAGAAATAGAAATGAAGCTGGCTGCAAATTCAGATTTACATTAGGTTTTACTCAGTCTAAATTAACTTCTCTTTTAACTGGGACTGGCGGTGGAGCTTTACAGAAGGTATCGCTATCATTTACCATCAGTAGCGATCAGGTTGTAGTATCTAGGGAAAAGGGTAAACCACAATTCATTACGCTCTGAGATAAAGAACTGGAAGATATTGAATAGAGGAATTTGAGCCCAACCCAAAACAGATGTTGGAAATGTAGGCATAAAGTAAGAGGAGCCTTAACCTCCAAAAATGTGCTGACTAATATATTAAAGGAAGGATAAAACCCCAAACCAAAACAAAAACCCAAACATGAAACACACATATGCCAATAGAAAAAGAAACCTGGAAAATGTCCTGAAATGGCAGAAGCTCTTAAGTGACCTAATCTTGGCTCTATTTTAAGGATTCTGGTTTCAGGAGACAGCCTGTCAAATTCTTGCAATGTATGCTAAAATGAACAGGGTGGATTAAATAAAAAGCCTAATTTTCCACCATTGCATCAGCACTGTATTACAAATGAATGCAGCATGGATGCAAATCAAAATCCGAAATGGTTTACTTCTATTGCATTTAAGTAGAAATGAGTGTTAAAGGTATAAGACAATTTAACGAACACCCAAACCCAAAGTAGTACCTTCCCTTCTGCCTGCCAGAAGACACAGGGACTTTGAAATACCTTTTAGTTTATAATATCTGCTTATTTACCTGCCTGTTTTTAAGAGAAGGCAGAGAAACAAAAGCAATCAACTGCCCAAAGTATTCTGAAGATGCTGCTTTCTCAGCTTTATGCATGGACTGTCCTGGTTAGATGTGAGAGTGCCACTTGGGAGTGACAGGTGCTCAGAAAATATGCTTTTTCTGGGAACATAACTGACTTAAAGAGCTCAATCTGTTTAGCTTATCAAAAAGAAGACTGAGAGGTGATTTGATTACGGTATATAAGTACCCTCATGGGGAGAAAATACCAAAGGCATCTTTTGTATAGCAGAGAAAAGACTTAGCAAGAATTGGTGTTGGGAGTGAAAGGCAGACAAATTCACATTGGAAATAAGATACCATTTCTTGAAAGCAAGGGTACCTGAGCACTGGAACAAAGTCCTAACTGGAGATTGGAACTGGACTCTTATTCTTTAAGTAAGAGTGCAGGTTTTTATGCAACGTATGCTTTAGCTGGTGGGCAGAATATAAGGGAAATGGGGTGCAACATAACAGCCATGGTACACAGGGAATTACTTCAAGCTTTAAAGGCACCGTATGCAGCTGAGCTAAATTGTGCTTAAAAATTACAATTTTAGCATTCCCTGTCTCTGAGCTTGAGCAGATTGTCCATGATCTCCCCTGCTCTTCTGTGCCATTGAGGAGCCTCACATCAGCCAGTACCTCCCCACTGGTCCAGCTGGCCCATTGGCTTGTCCTGATGTACGTACTGGGGTCAGCCTGAACCACATGCTCTGAAACTCCTTGTTTTGTGGCTGAGGCACTTGTCTCAGGGACAGTTTAGCAGCTACCTTTTGTACACTAGTCTGGAACACATGCCCAGGAGGTGGAACATCCTCATTCTGAGCCCAAGAAGATGAGGGCTAAGCTCACACCTTCTGAGTGTGTCAAGTCATCACAAAACCAGCACTGTACCATAGTCAGGGCCTGATGGCCTGAGGAAGACTTAGTCTCATTCTTTAGCCTGTGGGTGGTGGGAGGAATCGCAATTCCTTTTCCCAGTATGCTTTTGGCACTTGGGCCACTGAAATTTAAACACAGAGATGCGAAAGCACTGCTGGGAGCGGTGAGTTGGGACATCCCTCTATCCCAGGCAGACTCATTCAAATACCTAAGTGAGGCACGAAAACTGCCTGTAGGATCCCTGGAAGGTTACCCATTTATTTAAAAGTTATGCACAAGTTACTCCTCCTGTGCAAAGCATTCCTTGTAACGCTGGAGCACGATAGTCACACGTTACACATTGCCCTCCACAGTAGTACACAGTGCCTAATGGGGAGGAAAAAACTCTTCCCAGACCTGCATTAGGTTTTATATGCCGGGGCTTTTTCTGGTGTAACTTAGAGGGAGAGAAGGTAATTAGCACAATTATATCTAAGATTGCTACTCTTTTCTGGGACTGAAATAATAACAGATTGTCAGACACTGGGCATATGTGGGCTTCATGTTCTTTTCTATTCAGTTAATCAATAAAAATAACTATGAGAACAATTTCCATGTCAAAGAGAGATTGTGTTGCCTTTTCCCACTGAAATACATCAGGTAAGGGGGTTTGGCAGTAGAAAGCAGTAACTCTTAAGATATGGAAAGACGGAAATGGATGGTTCAGTCTTGGGTAAACAGACAAGAAAGAAAGGAGGAAATGAGAAGAATGAATCAAAACTAACAACTCAGCTATCTTACCTGTTTTTTAAATGAGGCATGCCTCATCCTGTGCTGAAAAGGATGTTGACCGTGCTTCCCCCACTACAAATCTCACTATATCTACTGATATGTGGGTGGCACTTGTTACCTCAAAATCCTGTACCCTCTCAGGGATATCCTGGCTAAAGGAAATCATATTTCTTAGGTTAATAAGACTCACAATGGCCAGACTGGCATGTCATTTCTCTGGATCTCATTCATGGCCAAAAATTTGGGTGAAAAGGCGGGGATCAGTCTAGGAAGCTGCATCCTTATAAATGGAATGGGATATGTCTTTGTGATGGATCAAACATATGCATCAGGTATATATTAGGACAACGGACCACACTAACGCTGGTAGTGGTGGGAAGAAGTTGCAATAATGGGATGGTTTGGAGCCTAGCTGAAAGGGACAGCATGGAGGAAACATACAACAAGGGATAGGTGAGAGAAGAACATTTTTGAGGGTATTGAGGTTGCCAGTAGGAAAGACAATCAACGGACTTGTACTTGTTGGTCTACAAGTTTGGCGGACATAACGAGGAAGCAAGAGGATATAATCCTTTCAGTTGCATGAGTGTGCCTGGGGATGTCTCTGTGTTGTGATAGATAGGGTCCAAGTTCAGGAGAAGGGCATGTTTTAGGTGTAATAAGCCAAGAAGCATGTCAAATCTCAGAAAATAACTGGGAGTTTTCCTCCAACAAAGAGTAAGCATGTAAGAAACTGATTACAAGAGGCACACACACAGAAGTCTAGTCTGCTTTCTTTGAAGCAGATTCATTATGTAAGGGCTTGATGAAAAGAAGCAGTTTTATACCAGTCCATTACTTTTTCCGGGACAGACATGCTGTCCACAAGAGGATCTCCTGCAGAAACTTATCAGAGTCCTAATCCTTTGGCATTCATCACTATTCTCCACGGATGCCTACAATAGGTGCATTAAAGTCTGAGACAGGCGCCTAGATTTTGTGCCTTCTCAGCAGAGAGAAATAAACACTTACAGGACACAAACCATCTCCTCCTAAGTGGATAGCTGGAAAAGATCAAATGAATCGTAAGCCAAAAGTGCCTATTTCTCTTTATTGACTATAAAGGGAGCTGATGGTGATACAGGCTCATTTAAATGCTGCTATGTTGTTTTCTGAGAACTGCTCAAACAATTTATTAATCACCCTCAAATTATCAGTACCAGAATTAAGCAAAGGAAGGTTTTGGAGCAGTCAAGTGCTCAGATATTGATTTTCATTCTAACTTGGAAATGAAGACCAAAATGTCTGAAGTTACTTGTAAAAGAGAATGAAGACTTGTCATAAATCAAGTCCTAAGGCTATGTGTACCTAAGGGTATGCATACCGAGGAGGCTTCCAGATGGGCTGCTGAAATATTGAGGGGAGAGGCTATGAAGAAATTAGTCTGATAATGCCCATGTTCTGATGGGAAATGATCACAACAGAAATCTTCCCCTTTTGATGTTTTGCCACATTTCACAGCATTGTCCTCACTTCATGGGTAAACAAAAAAACTTTTCTGGTTTAGTGATGCGCCTGAATTGATTCTTTTACACCCAAAACTATAACCTTCCCTCTCTGGAGGACTGAAAGACAGAGGGACTGACAGGAGCTATAGATATACCACCTGGGAGGCAAACTATTAATTTAATAATGTTGGGCTGGTTATGCTTTGATTTACTTCAGCCTATCCTCTTTTGAGAAGTGATTCTGGGGTCCTACCGTACCCAATGGTAGGACCACACTGTCTTCCAGATCCAAGACAGCTGTGAACATGTGCAAAGCTTTGAGATGAACTTGGGCCATGTACCAGAAAGCCAGTGACATTCTTGCAGTAGGATTATACCTCCCGCAGGACTCCCACCTTGGAGCCCCAGAGTGTGGCCATTGTTTTCAGCTCCCTGGACGTACCTGGCTCACATCTTATTAAGGATTCAGTGCGGGATGGGGGAAACTGGCAGCGAGGGTAGGAAAGAAAGAGTCACATGAAGCTCCCTGACACAGTCGTCTCTGCTGTAAACTATATACTCTGGCAATAGCTGAGCTTTTTAAGGCATCTATAACAGTTAACACAGAGGGACACCACTCCAGAATTCTGCAGGCCCTTATAGAGCATGTGGGAACCTATGAGGCACCGTGACTGGCTGCACTGAAAGAACATTAAGGTGGCTGGTCTGCTTGGGGGTTGATGTCCTATCTGCAAATGGAGATGGTACAACACACTTTCTGCTCACTGGTGCATGCATCCCACCTGCCCAGGTCACTCCGAGGCTACCTATCCACTTCAGTGTTATATCGACCTCTGGTTAGGGGACAGCTGAATAAATCACCACCAGTCTTCAGGCTGACCTCCCAAACACCACGTGAGTCACTGGAGCCTGCTGTGGTCTCCACAGCTTGAGGCTACAGAAACGTCATTACAGTCAAAGTACAGAAGAGGGTCTGAGAGGCCTTCAGAGCCCAGCAAGACTGTGAGCCCTCACGGAGAAGCAGGGAGATCATCTGAACCTACAAAGAAAAAAGGCGAAGAGCATGACCTACCTCACAGTCCTAAGAAGTCTGTACTTCCACTCCCTCCCTCCCAAACTTTCCTTTGCAAATGACAATCTAAGTAGAAGCTGAATACATGAATACTATTATCTGATGCCAGCATGCCTACTAGGAGACCTTCACTAGTCCAGGCATGGTCTCTATTTCAAGAAGACAGTACCTAGGCTCATGGTGATCCATGTGTCCAGCTGTCCCTACATATGGAGGGACAGCTTTACCAATCAAGGATGTCCCATATGCTGTCTACAGTACTTCCCTGCTGTGGATTCTTCACTGGGGTGTTTTTCTCCAGCAGGGCCAGCTTGTTGATTCAGGTGGGGAGGATTAGAAAGAAAATGGACACATTTTTTCCCCCAGGAACCCCACTGTCAAGTCTCATAGTGGAGCCTGAACCCATAGGCTATATGTATGATTATGGTACCAGCAGTCAGATGCAAAGTCAAAAGTCCATTAACATGGATAAGTTATTCATCTGCATGGCAGTACAACTACGCTCACAGAGCCTCAGCAAAGCATTACATACTGCTGCGAGTCACTCAGAATGAATTTTTCTCCAAATCACCATTTGAAAGCTGAGATTAGAATTCAGTAATGCCTGGCTTTAATTCCCCATGATTGAACTGCTATACCTGAGGAGGGAATGGGAGAGAAGATGGATAGCAGTGGAAAGAATTAGGAAAAAAAAAAAAAGGTGAAAAGCATGGCAAGACTGCAGTAAAAGTCAGGAAGAAGTGGTCTTAGCAGATGTGTTTCTGATGTAATTTCAAGTCCCTGGAAAAGTCCAAGTCCCTGCAGTGAAGGAGTCGTTCCCCAGAAGTGGCTCTGCTCACAGAAGCAGGATGCCCTTTGGTCAAGCTTCTCATCTGTGTATCCAAACCCCATCTCAGGGAGCCATTACGGTTCACTGAACGCAGCTAATACCGCAGTTTGCACATCACTGGAGTAAGACAAACATGGGTGGGAGGAGAAGGCACAAACTGACAAAGTGACAAATCTCATCACGTCTGGGTAATTCTCAGGACCATCTGGCTGGTACACAGAGGTCCTATTTGTTGTGAAGGGTATGTACTTAGCTCCAACAGAGTATGATACAGCAGTCATTGCTCCACAGGGTTCAAAGAGAGGCACTAAGCTTGGCGTGCCTCTGGGCCAAATATCAAATGATGGGCAACAATAGAAAAAAGGAAAATATTGCAGCCTAAAGCGGATACAACAGGACAAAGACTTTAGGGAAATTATCGCCCCCACTCTGACTTTTTGACTAGGTGAAATACTTACCTAATAAAATTGTCTGTATTTTTTCCTACAAGTGAAGCTATTAATGTAAAGTTAATTAACTACTGGCAAGAATTTTTTGTCTTTTTGAATTCAAAGGAAAAAGTCTAAGCATACCATTATTTACTGAAATTCCATTTAAAAAAAAAAAAAAAATCCAGTCTAGCGTCTGTTTCTAAGGTTCTCAGCTAAAGTAACTTCCACCCCAAACACAGCAAGCCTTTGGGCCCTGAGTGAATTGACAACAGAGGCAATACATACATATACCTCAGTATCCCTAAAAGACTTTAAAAACTTTTCACAGTTGAACTTTTTAGTCCTGTTGCTAGTCTTGATCAATTTTCATTCGAAAAGGTACTTGCAAAACTCTCTTAAGACTCAAAAACCACAGTAATTGTATTACGATAATCTTCAATACATGAATTCAAACAGAATGGAAACTCCCTAGTCAAAGAATGATAAAGCAGTTATCTCCTTGCTTTTTTTGTCTAAGCACATTGATCGCCCTAATTACAATCTACAGGGGACGTAAATAGGAATAAAGGTTTTGCATTCCCCCTGAAAAAAAAACCAACAAAATGAGTTCTCAGTACACAAAGCAGACTGAAGGCATAGGATGCAATCAGTTCTTTTGTGCCTCAGCATCAATGGCCTCGTATTGACAGGGAGCATCAACATGGAAGATCAGCTCCAAACCATTTCGCACTGCTTGACAGACCAAACCAATGGGATACAGGCTGCACGGCAGAAGATGGAGGTGGAAGAAACTCATCCCAGTTTGTCCTTCTCTTTCTAGGCGCAGTTTAAGAAGTCAACACAAGCTCAGTGCTGTAGAGCACCAGCACCTGTGCTGACGATATTGAATATTTTCTGCAACCGTCACCCGAAGGCGAGGCCTACAGAGGGACTCTGGCTGCAGCTTTGAGCTCCCATAAGCGGTTTTTGGAAAATACTCATGCCTGTGCTCATTCCTGCTGTTTCTGAACCTTCTAGCTCCTTCCTGGTGTCTGTAATAACATCAGAGTTGGTGAGTCTCCCTCCTGGCAGAGAAAAGTGATGTAGGACAGGCACATCACAGGCTCAAGAGAGAGTTAGCAGTACCCGAATGATGTGTATTGCTCTATCTGTACGACAGAGACTCCCTAAAATTTTCAGAGGGAGCTCGAGCGAAATTTTAAAGCCTGTCCACTCATCTGGGTGGCCAACATGGGCACCAAGATCCCCTGAAACCCTTGAACATCTGCAGTGAGTCACATATGATGATGGTCATCACCAACACACGTAAAGAGATGTGACTGAGAACCTATAACCCTTAAAAAATTGAGTACAGCTTTGCAGGAACCACCATTTCAAGTATAAGAGAACTAATTTCAGCCTGTTCTTCAGGTAAACTTTCCCTTTTGAGGCTTTCTTTTAAGACTGGGGTTTGAGCACTCCTAAAACAAATACAGGAGAAGCTCAGTCCTGTAAGGAGCAGGGAGCTGGACTCAGTGATCTTTATGGGTCCCTTCTAAGTTGAGATATTTTATGATTCTATGAAAAAAATCAACATGGTTGCTTACTTTTGCATAGAAAACAGGTGGAAATTAAAGGCTTCGTCAGAACTTAGCAGACCAGATTCATAACTCTTCTGGCCTCAGGGAAGAAACCGGATTTTTACTACTAATCATAACTGTTCTTTGTGTTTTGATAATATGACATCCTATGGTAGCTGAGTCACTGAGAACATGATCTTGCTTCTCCTGAAAATTTGCTGAACTTTTCAGTGGACTGCTGCTAAAATTTGCAGGTTTGCGGTGAAAGTTAATATTAGGTGGCAAAGCAGCAAAATGAGTTAATATGTGCCAGAGATATGAAAGCAATGCAAGAGCTTTTGGAAGCTTACCAGAGGGAAGAAAGCAGGTCTACTCATAAATAAGGAAGACATGAAATTAATAATGTTTCAAAAGTGACTGAGATAACTTACAGTGGTATCAAGCTTGTCATCAGTAAGAATATACATCAAAAAGGTTGAAATATTAGGAACAGAGAAAAACTACTCAAATACCTTGGAAAATATGAATGCATACAATCCAGCTGGTCTTGATCATATCTTAGAGCAATCACCTCCCAGAGTTGTATAAGCTGTAGGCTTCACCTACGCTTGAAAGTTACAGCACTAAAATTGATGATCTGGCCCCATAATTGAGCATGATTGAATTACTGCAGGTAAGCAAGTTACTGCGTGCCAGCTGAGCCATGGTAACTGTGTGCTCTCCACTAAGTGATGTCTATTCACTTTCACTAACAACATAAAACAGGTTTACAGAAACTAAAGCAAAAAAGTGAGTGCTCTTATCCCAGTTTCAAAGTGGCATACTTCACTTTGACATAAGTAGATTCACGATTTGTCTTAGGTAAAGTAAAAAGTTGAGGTAAGTTGGGAGGTATAAAAAGCTATGGTAAAGCTAAGATAAAAGTAATTTACTCAACAACTGGATAAAAGTGAATACTATAGTGAGCTTCAGACAAGGAAGGAATACTCTTTGAAAAAGATCCTTTTAGGAATTGAGGGAAGGGAAAAAAATATCATGTAAGAAACAACTCAGAGGGCTGAAGTCTTCCACTTTCATTTCATTAGTAGATCCCCATTTTCTAATTGACCTTCTTGCTTTTCACTCAGTAAATTGTGGAATAAAACATTTTTCAAAGTCAGTGACTGAATCAAAATATGGCTCCAGTGATCCCCATGCTATACATGAACTGATGAAGAACAAATGAGGCCCAGAAAGCTTGTTCTGTTAGAAGTGCTAAAATTAACATAAGCAATACAGCAGATATATGTAAATTTATTTCAGTATTAAGCATCCAATTTCAGAAGGTATTATCTAGAAAAAAAAATTCAGTTTACTCTGGATAGAAGATACCATCTGGACTGAAAACTTGGAAAGACGTTTTAAATGCCAGAATGAGTTTTAGGAGCACTGTATTTGTACATTACTAACTCTAGACAAGTTTCTCTCAAAATGAGCGCCTTGTTAATGAGCAAGTAAAGAGCACATTATTGAAAGCCTGCAGGTCATACTACACAGAGATTTGTACTACTGTAATGTATTGGGTCTGGCTGAGATGGAGTTAATTTTCCCCACAGCAGCCCTCCTGGTGCTGTGCTCTGTATTGGGAGCTGGAAAGGCGTCGATAACCCACCGGTGTTTTGGGCACTGCTGAGCTCAGGGCTGTCTCTCCAACATTCCCCCTCACCAGTAGGCTGGCGGTGGGCAAGATCCTGGGAGGGGACGTGGCCAGGACAGCTGACCCCAACTGACCAAAGGGATATTCCATACCATATGACATCTGCTCAGCAATAAAAGCTCAGAGAAAGGAGGAGGTGGGGGGGGCATTCGTTATTATGACATTTGGCTTCTGGAGCAACCACCACGCGTACTGAAGCCCTACTTCCCGGGAAGTGGCTGGACATCTGCTGATGGGAAGCAGAGAATAAATCTTTTGTTTTCCTTTGCTTCTGCGTGCGGCATTTGCTTTTGCTTTATTAAACTTTATCTTGACCCATGAGTTCTTTTCCATCTTATTTTCTCCCTGGCCTGTCCTGCTGAGGAGGGGAGTGATAGAGCGGCTTGGTGGGCACCTAGTGTCCAGCCAAGGTCAGCCTGCCACATGTAACCAAATCAAGTACTAGCTTAAAGTACTGAGTACTTAAAGTACTTACTACCATAAAGTACTGAGATAGATACAACAAAAAGGATTTAGAGCAATTTAAAAGCTAGACTCAATTGAAGACTACCCCTACTAATCTAACACATGTTCAGGATGAAAAGACGAAAAAAAATGAGAGGCAACAATGCTGAAAGGTACAGAAAGGTGACAGAAAACAGCATGCATGCATTTGAAATGTGAGACTGCAACCGAAAAGGCCAGTACAAATTAATGCTGTATATGCAGGTGCTTGGTACGCAGCATGGGATACAACTGGCTTTGTGCTCTCACGCAGTGTCTTGGAGTTACCATACCCACCTCGTGCATCCTAATAGGAGAAGGATGCCGGCAAGTTTTAGGAAGCAGAAACACGGGTTATGAGACTGAAGGATATAGGAACGTTTGAGGCATATCATTTAATGAAGCAATGAAAAGCCAGGGAAGAGAGGGAAAGAAGGGTAATAAACGGCAACTGCTTAAAGGCAGTAGAAGCCTAAAAAAGGCAAATGTGGCTAAGAAATGGAAAAAACAGATTAGGCATTAGGAATGTAAAATTGTAAATGAGCTTTTCTTCTTTCATTTTTACCTTCTGGAATAATGTACAGGTAATCAAAGTTCTTTGACTTGGTATTTTCCAGACTGGAGGCCAAAGTCATCAGAGAGTCTTTGGTATGAGCCACATATTGGCACTGAGCAGGTTAATGGGATCTAACAAATCTTCATTTTTCCAGTAGTTTTACATGCTTTTTTTTTTCATTCTGTACCAAAGTTTCCTCAGAGCTCCAGTTATGAGATATATAAAATGAAAAAACTGCTTGTATTTTTTCTGGATAACTGTGGTCCTCTGAATATATGTTGACTGATATATAGAGCCTTTCCCTTGTGGGAGAGTGATGTTTCCAATTGGTTGCATAAAAAACAGGTCCTTTCCTCTCTTTTTCTTGCCAGCAGATTTAGAATGAGTCAATGTTCCAAATCCACATTCATTAGCTTCTCCTTCTTCAGCAGTTCTTTCAGGATCTCAGACCACCATTTCTTGTGCCTTTTGCAGAGACAGGAGTTTCTCCAAAGTAACGTTTGTGTAACTAAGATCGATTTTCTCCTTTGCTAGTTTTCTCCAAACTCAACCAATCTGTCCAAAATTTCACATACACATTTTTCTAGCAGACCATACTTTAAAAAAAAGTTATAGAGGAAGTCAGCCGGGTTATTTATTAGGAGCTGTAGCTTGCAAAAAGTCAGGAGGACTGCAGTCTTTGAAAGAAATGAAAAAAAATTTTTGAAGGATGAGTGTATCTCCAAAATTACAATGTATAAGCCCAGAGCCTGCCTGATTCAGCAAAGTCTAAGCAAGATTTGGTGCCTCTGGCTGTGTAGAAACAGTTGAGAAGTCATTTTTCAAAGTTAAATAGTCGAGATTTTTACGAAGGTGTCTCGAGTAAAACAGGTTAGGAATGACATCATTGTGTGCTGTGTGTTACGGTTGCTCTCAGAAAGGGTGTGCAGCTGTGAGGGTGGAGGGCAAGCCCTCCAGAGCAGACTAGTCTGAAACCAACAGGCTTTGCAGATGCTGAGCTGAATGCAAGTTTCAGAATTTCCCGTTGCGAAAATGAAAAGAAATACTTTTCAAGGTTTCTCACAGAGTGAAATGACATTTTGAAATTGTTCTGGTTTTGCTTCATTCAATGTCTCTTTACTTCTGCTCCTATATTGTTCAAGTTGGGGGATTTTTTTCTTATTTTATAACTATTGAGGAGAGCTGTGATTAACACCCCTCTTTATTATTTTTTTTCTAGATCTAAAGATCTTACCTGCACAGTAAGAAGTAGTTTGACAAAGATATGTTTTTTATTTCACCAGCTATAGGGCGGGCATCAATTCCACATTACAATACCTACATGTAGTGTCAGCGTGGACACTGCAGAGCTCCAGGCACTGCCCGTACTGGGGCGTCTGGTGCCATCTGAAGTCCCATGGGGTACCCGAGCAACCTGCACGGGGTTGTGAGGACACAACACCGAGGGGAGAGCTGGGCTGCTCTGAAGTAGCAGAAAGAACCTGGAAATGAATCCCACCTAAAGGGCACGATCCTGATGCCTAACTTTAGGCACCTTGTGCCATGTGAGCTGTTCTAGCACATCTAAGACACCCTCATGGGGCAAGCAGATATAACAAAAGGCGCACAGGTGGTTCAGACCACAGTGGAAGGTCAACTGAAGGTCAAGTGGGATCCCTAAGATGTCTCACATGGTACTAGTCATCTAAATTTAGTCAGCTGAATCCACCCTAGGTGTCTATGAGACCTGAATATTTTTTTTTAATCTTCTACTCAACAAGAAGTATCAGGCACCTTGGATTCACTTCAGTGGTCTAATGCTATCTGAGATGATCAGACTGTCCCACCTGACCTGCCACTCCCATGGGAAACAGATCTCCATCTGGATGTCTTAGATACCCTTGCTTACCTCAGATGACAAAGGATGCCTATATCATTGACTGAACGAAGTCCTCCTCGAGTGCATTTCTTCTTGCCCTAAGGTTGAGGTCTAAACCAAACTAGATTAATTACACTTCAACACTGCCTAGTTTCTCTGACTTGACTATGAGGGGATTGTTCATCTACTCTAGCCATCTAACACCTGAGATGAATCCCACTTAGAGTGCCAGACAATACTTAAGTAGCTGCTGCTCTTAGAGTAAACAATGTATTTTTTTTTCAGTTATGATATTCTCCAGGTCCAAGTTTGCAATGTGTAATGCAAAATGCATTATGAAAAATGCAAAATGCAAAATCAATAAGACCACAAAAAGATATAAAAATATACAAGTCAAAATAACTCTATATCATAACATTAAAAATTAACATTTAGAATTTTGAAATCTGTAAACTTTCCAAAATAAAAATGTCAAGACATTTTCTTTCTTAATTTCTCCACAGTAACTTTTGCAAATTATGAAGAAATGTTTTGAAAATGCTTTTTTGACAGCTTCACATTCTGAAGGAAGTAAGAGTAAAATAATCCAATGCAAAAGAACTACCAATATGGCATTCCCACCAGCTCCCCATTATAATGCTGCATAGGTCTGTCTGCAAGCTACAGAGTAATTGAGACTCAGACACCATGATTAGTAGGTGGGTGGTTATTGTTGGTTTCACCAGTTCTCATTTTTCTTTTAATGAACATGAGCAGTAGTTTTGATATGTCATGATATATCTCCTGCTTATGGGTACATCAGGGAAATCAAAGATTAGTGTAACTGTCAGTAGGAAATTTGGAGGAGGCGATCATGATGGGGAAATACAAAATTCAGAATAGTAAAGAAGAAAGTACCAGTGAAATTTTTGAAGGTGTTGAATTATTGGCCTAACAATGCTCACACTGGACTAAATAGTAAATAACCTACTTGTTTCAAGAGCCAGCGTGTTACATGCTTTGGGAAAAAACCCCTAACCTATAGGGGAGAGATGGAGAGAGAGTGAGAAGCCTAAGTCTGAGGTCATTTGACTTCAGAAGTTGAGGGAACGGGTTTATTTTTGAAGGCTGTTCCAAGACTTTCCTATGCAGGAAACACATAAGTAGAAGAAGATGGAAATTTCTTCTCAGCACTGAAATTTCCCTTTGAATTACAGTGGCTTAGATCTAAAGACTCACTTTAGCTCAGAACCAATAGTAAAATTAAGGTACAGTGGTTTGAAATGCCTTGCAATGCGGTAAACGAGCACTTGCTGTGTAGGCAATGGACTGCAGAAGATGTGTGTTCCCACAGATACGTTGCTCTAGGTTGTTCAGTTAGTGGGCTAGAAAATTCCTTGAAGAGGACACTGCAAAGCATTCAAGCTTGAACTCCCCTCCCCACCACCGTCTCCGTCTCCCTCCCTCATCCCCAGTGATGCATCTCTGCAGGGGACTGGCATTCTTGGATGGATTTCCTTCAAGGTTGTTATGACAGGAGCTGGATATGTAACAGTGCAACTGGGCTTTTTGTTTCATTTTCTTTTAAGAAGGTCCAAAGATGGCTGCTGACTAGAGATCAGGCTTTACATTTTATTCTTTTCTATCTCTGCAAAGAAAGCTTATGCACTCTTACCTCTTGCTGAGACTTGTTTGTATTCTCAGATTGCTTGCACTGAGGTTTTTCATGCTCCAGTAATGACATCTGGCTTCTCACTCCTTAACCACTTTCCAGTGAGACTACCAATAGAGCCGTCCATATTTGTCGGGTTTTTGTCTTGATTTCTCCCACCTACTCAGACAACAATTATTTGTACTGGAACAAATTGTGACTTTGGAATGTATTTTAACACAATAGGCAAAATAAGGACTGGAGGCTTCTAGTTTTGAGGTCAATGGTAAAACTCACCAAGCAGAAGCAGAATGAGACCCTGAAGCCCAAAGGTAATAGGACAAGAGCTAGCTAAAGGGAGTAGTGCCCATTAATTACTGAGCTTCCATTCCTTCTCTCACCTCTATAGTATTAAAAGACTAGTACAGACATCTAAATTAAAAATAA
Organism: Haliaeetus leucocephalus; assembly: GCF_000737465.1. NCBI lineage: Eukaryota > Metazoa > Chordata > Aves > Accipitriformes > Accipitridae > Haliaeetus > Haliaeetus leucocephalus. The sequence goes on from NW_010972931.1 coordinate 4,239,736, forward strand.
ATAGTCTATAGTTCATGGCATTCATTTAGCCTTGATACTGAAGGCTCTCTTTAGGGATACAGGCTGGCATACATAAATATAGGCTGATAATTTGGTGAATGCACGTTATAAATTGGAACCATCTTTCTGCATTAAGCAAACACAACGTTCACAGGACATCATTTCCTCATCTGCAGCATGAGTGACAACATCCCTGTCACCTTTAGGATGTTTGCTTAGCCAGCCCTGAGTTTGGCTCCCAACCCTGTCCCTCCGACCAGACGGCAGGGAACGTTACCGCCGTGCCCCAGTGGGTGATGCAGCTTCTTGTTTCTGTGTTGTCCCTGTCTTCTGTATGGTGAGTTGGGTTGAAGATAGGAAAAATACTTCATCAGTAAGAATCCCTGTCCAAATGATGTGTAAACATCCTCATCAAAACACCACTTAGTTTTATGCCAGTTGGAGGCAGTTGACAGTGGTAGCAAATCAGTTCAACTGCTAAGAAGGAGTAATAACGTTTAAAAATAGAATTGTCAGGTGAGGGCAGAAATATTTCCTTCCTATGTAGGCTGTGAGATTCAAGCATTTCACATAAATATATTTAACTCAGTAAGAATTCATACCCTTCTGCCTGCTCCCTTAGTTTCTCACTGTTAGTAATTGAGACAATCACTACTCTCCACTCCTCTCATTTATCAATGAGAGACTGAGACAATGCCCATATTAAGCACTATTTTAGAAAATTCACAAGAAGCTGTGACTGAGCTGGGAACTGAACCATATCTTAAGCTGTGTATTAGTGCCTAGTCCTTTGAACTAAAAGCCTACAGAGATTTTTTTAGGCAGCTTTCCCACAGTTAACCACTCATTTCTCATCTGCATTATAGGACTGTCCTCTACAGTTTGTTGTTCTGGAGATACTTTGGGAAAGTCTACCGCAGCATATTAACCCAGTAAATATGGCATTCCATTGCCTGGAACAGGGCGCAGGCTTCCTATTACCTAACAACATGGGCCCCATGACTTCTCAGGCTTTGTCTGGGCTTTGCTTGGCCTCCCTGGAAATTTATTTTAGCTAGTAACAGCAATTATTTAAATAATCTACTTTGTTTTGGCTTTTGCTTAGCGTGGTACAGCTCTCTGGCATAACACTTGATGCTATATGTGTATTTATAATAACATATACTAATAGTAAAAACAAGTAGTTCATTCATGCAGAATGATATTTGATCCTAGAAAGAAATACAGCCTGGAGGACTACAGGCATGGGATGATAGCAAAGGCCTTGAAAGCATAAGCAAAGGATGTGGACCCAGGGGTTAAGTACCTCATCAGTGGTCAATTACTAGTCATCGGAGGAGTGAAACCTTAAGAGCTTGGAAAAATGGTTTTAGAAGTAACTTCTATCCGATGTCTGTAAATTGTGGTATAGATAGTAAATTGAGACGTACCATGGGCTTGCAGACCAATGAAGAAAGAGAAGGGGTTAAAGGTTGTTGGCAAACATATAAAAATGACCCCAAATGGATCCAAGGTGGAGGAGGAATACACGATCAATGTTGTACTCCAACTAGACAAGGACTCTGCCCCCAGAAGCCAGTAACCTCAGGGCCCTTGGGGGCAGTGGGAGGGTAGGTACTGGAGAGGGCTAGATATTAGAAAGTTTGTATATATGTAATTTTAAAGATTAGTGTTAGTATCATCCTAACTGGACTGATAATTCTTTGACTAGACGGTTAAGACTAATTAAAATAACAATAAATTCTCGCCTTTGCCTGTGTGATGTGTTCATTCTGCCCATAAAAAGAATTTGAGCATAACAAATTAGTGAGAATTCAAGCAAGCTATTCTGTAACTTGGATGCAACAAGCTGCTAACACCATGTATCCCAGAAGCTCTTGAGCACCTTTCATACATTTGAGGATCGCAGCCTTCTGCTGCCCTTCTGCTGGTTTCACCGTGGCAGGATGTTGCAATTTGTTCGACATAAAGTTGGCAAGAGAGAAATTGAGAAATTGGAAGTCTCAGAAATGTAAGCAAGAAGAAGGAAGAGACTGGATGAGTGACTACCTTATCTCAAGTTGCCACAGTCCTTAGAGGAACATCTTTTGCAGGCTAGTGCAAATGCAGGAGGGGGATGCTGATCTTGAACACGCAGTATCAGCAATCCCATCCTGACCCGTTCCCTGCTCCAGCTACGTGTTGCTGTGCAGCAAGCTGTGAGGCTCTGGAGGAGTAGGGCCACTGCAATGAGCTGGCATTGACTGTGGAGCAGCAATATGTTCATTTCTGGGTCTCTACCTGGTCTAGTATTGGGTGAATAAGCTTGTCAAGAGGCTGGCCAGGCTCGATTCTTTCTAGCATGTGCCCAGTGGTTTATCTTTGGTGAGTCCACTGTGTTTCTCATTGCTATGAGGTGCACAACACCATGTGCCATGTCTGGCTGAATGTGTTCCACAACACTTTAGGAAAACATCCCGCTCAGGTCTGTTAGGATGTTTGTAGGAGAAATAGTCTGACCCTGCTGTCAAGGAGAAGGAATGGGAGTGGAAGGCCACAGCTGTTAGAATTGTGAAGGGCCAAAGCTTTCCTAAAAGTAGTGTGAAATTTCTTTCAGAAATCTGCAGTCTTCCTCTTACAAAATATCACCCTATTCTTGTACGGAAGATTGGTGTGGAGGGTGTGATGATACTCTAAGCTCAGTGGCAACATTTATTCCCTATGCAATAACAGATGGTGTCTGATCCATGGATCCTTGCCAGGAGTTCATCAGCTCTGCGTTTGGGTAGCTCAAGTCACCGTCTGTGAGCTCAGTTCGTTGGCAGAGTGAAGAGCAACATCATCACCATGGCCTGCTGCACATTCCACCAGCTGCTAGGGACAGATGTGGCTGAAGGTAGGGCAGGTCCCCCACTGGCCCCCAGGTAGCTTTAGGCGGATTTGAGGGATTGCTTAAGCAACAACAGCCTCTGGGGAAGGGAGGGACACATGAAATGCATCTGCGTGTAAGTGCAATGCTATACGCATTCCACAAACACCATGGTGTCTCTGCCTTGTCCACAGACTCTCCACCTGAAGCCCTTTTCTTAATTCATCTCCCCTTTCTTGATCATCCTGAGGCCACCAGCAAAATGCTCAAGCTAACCAGTTTACAACAGAGGTCCCTAATATCTTCCTTTGGCTAAAGTAACTTGTTTTCTAAGAAACATTATCTCAGTGATGAGGGTGTACAGGTAACTCGTATTCCATGCTAAGAACCGCCTATTTCTCTCCCTTCCAAACACACCAAAGGGTTGTGGGGGAAGAGGAACGTGTGACACTTGCCACCCAGGGCTCCCTGGAATGAGACCTGTCTTGGGACACCTCCTCAGACAGGCATAACTCCTGAAGAGGTAAATCTTACAGTTCGTTTCAGCTGTAAGGGCAACAGGGACAAGAGTATTCTCATCAAGGAACTGGACTAAAGTAGAGGATAATCTACTTAGTGGTGGTCCAGTGCAAGCATAGTCATAACATGAAGTATGACAATATTCTTTCAAAAAGAAGTAAATTGGCAGAAGGGTACATCAGTCAGCCAGGCTACAGGTAACAGCTGGGTTAAACAAGATATTTGTCCCACTGGAGGAATAAAAAAGCTTAGAAAAAGGTTTGGTTTGGCTTTTCTTTTTCAATGGAAGCTCACCCCCTTTTCACAGGAGGCTTCTGAGATTATTCCTTTATTTTGGTCAAGCTTTGAATAAAGATCATTCTTGTCAGGATTAGCTTGGTCTTTATGTCCACAGGGATAACTGATTGCCAGACAGGCTATCGTTGTTTATCCAGCTCATATTAGTCATAATCATAGTCATAGTCAGCTGGGGCTGCTGCAGCATCGTCTAGAATCCACTCAGAAAATTCACTCAGAGCAGCAAAAGTTCTGCACACCCGCGCTGGCTTTCTGCAAGGGAAGCAAAGACAGAGCCTCTGTATTTATGAGCAAAGACCTGTACTGGAACTAGCAGTGGCACAAAAGACCTCTGTGCCGTAGACAGATACGTACATGGGGCCAAGCACTACTCAAAACTGGAGGGAGAAGCACATTCCTGAATATGATACCTGATGCATGTATTCACCAAGCAATCACTGGAAGAGCTGAGGCAGTGTTATTTTAGATGTGGTTTTCAAGAGTCATGAGAATGTCATAGAAGGTCATGGAGGATAGTCTTGGATTAAGTGACAATAGTTTTTCTAAGGAGAGCAAACTTTGATAAACTAGGAATACTGATTAGGAAATTCAAATGACTTCAGAAATCAGGGACTTGAATGCTGAAGTGACTTAGGATTTATTCAGATCAAAGTTACTAAAAACTGTCAGGAATGTGCATGACAAGCAAGCTGCAGGCTTCCTTGCATTACCAATCTCCCCCTCCTTCCCAAGAGAGGTATTAGGAAGAAGCAGAGAGCTTGGAAGGAGTGAAAAAAGCTACATCAGCTCAGGCTGCGACCATATTACTTGCCTGGGAGCACTTCCAAGTTCCTTGGTCTGGGTGTATGCTTCTGACATATCCCAAATTCTGTCCCTTCTCCTTCCTCCAAACGCACTCTGATTACTAGGATGAGGCAAGCTTTAAGAAATACTTGATCTGAATCACTGGAGGATCAGGAGCCCTGAACGAATTGCAAGTAAGTCTGTACATGGCCAGAGAAAGCTGGAATCAGGTAGTATATTGATGCAGCAAGAATTTGCCATGGTGGAGACAAGTTAGGCTTAGGATAATATTAAAACAAGAAACAGAAAAATATTTAGCTATCAGATAGGGAGAACAAGGAGAAAAGTGGGACAATAATGCAATACGGATACATGGAAAATAGTTAGGACTGTTCTTGGTTTACCCTTGATAACATATGCCACAGTGGTGAGCAGGGATGCAAAGCCAATGACCTTTGGAGAGGGAGCAGTCAGAACAAGGACAGGAAAATGGAAGTCATCACCAGCAAACTGAAGTGACTTTCGGACTTCGTTGACAACAGTAGTTCAAAGATTTTTGAACTGGTATCCCAGCTTGGCCAGTAAGTAGTCTAACCATGCTTTCAGGACAATGAGCTCATCTGGTAGAGGGAAGTAGGGGCACTGGGAGGAGGTGTGGTGAAAGCACCGCTGCTTCTAAACCCCAGCTGACTGCCAATGCTGGCTTAAAATGCCCTCGTGTTGCAGTTCCAATTCATGGGGCGGGAGGAGGCCACTCTCAGTTGGCTCAGAGGTGCTTATCCTGAGGGCAGACACAGCCTTAATAAGCTGACTGAAGTCAGCAGAGACTGTGATATTAGATATTCTCTTTTGCTGAAACCGGAAAGAAAGAAAATAGTACGAACTGAAGCACAACGCCTGAACATTTGACATTGGAAGACTCAGGAACAGATGGATATGAATTGACTGTGAATAGGCAGAGTCTGGAGGCTAAAAGATTTTTAGACATCAAGGCAGAGCATTTCCAAAGCAACCTTCCAAAATGATATAGGGAAAAGAGAAAAAACCCCAAACCCAAACTGGCTAATTTGCAGATGAGGCTTGGCTGGATTATGAATGAGTCCATAAGGAAATAACTGGGGAGAGAAAAAAAGGCAATGCAGAATTTGCTGGATTTTTTTTCTCCTTTATGTGCAGTTTCTTATGGGCTCAGCTTGGATGATATTCCTGCAAAGGAAACAGTTCAGTTTACAATTAGTCCTACTTTGACCTGGGCTGTTCTGCACAACAGGAGTAAGCCAAGAATAGTTCCAGCTTGGGACTGGGAAGCACTCAAGGATAATACAAGAGTCAACTGACAGCCCAAGGACATTTCCACAGATTTCCATTCTTTTTGTCTGTATACTTTTTACATTATTAGAGTTGGAAAAGAACTCGCTTCCTTTCCCATGAGATGTGAAAACTGGTGATATGCTTTGAAAAAAAAAAGCCTTTTGGGGGGTTGTTATGTTAAAGTCGCGAGTGCTACAAATCCCATTGGCCTCACCGTGGCAAGTTGATTGTCTGATGTTACTTGCATCAGTCTTCACAAGTTTGCATCCTAGGCAGAGCCAGGCAAAAAGACAGAAGGTAGGAGGAGATTCAGGCTCCTCTTACAGCCCCCAATCCTCTCTGGCCTCCTGGACCTGGTTCATGGGCATGGAGATCTGAAGAAAGCCTAGGAAAAGAGCAGGAGAGTAAGAATCTAAAGTTTGGTGGCGGTCACGGAGAGTGGAGTTGAAGTAGCCCACTTCCATAAACATTTGATAAGTACAGTGGTGTATTTAAAATAATTCCTTTTAGCAACTGCTGTAGCTTATGCTGGAGGGTCTAAGGCATTTGCTAAAGAGATGTCAGTAGCAATAAAGATCTGAACGGTATTGTCATAAGTGATAGCTGTTCATAGGGTGATCCTTTATTTCACAAGACAGCATCTCTATTGACCATGCTCCTTCATGGATGTGACCTTGGTTGATTCCCAATGCATTATGCATGAGGTACATATCCTGAAGTCCCCTTTGCAGACAGCCTAGAGAAATTTACTTTCACACTACAGCCTTGTAATGAACTCTCGGCTCACATCATCACCAAGATATTAATACTGGAATTTACTTCCTATTATTACAGGAGGCACTCTCACCTATATGATAAGTAGTATAAGTCCATTTATTTCAGTCATCTCTCACATATTCTAAACCGAATCAAAGTGGTGTAAGACCTGTGAGCATCCCCTTTTGTAGTCAAAGGCACAGGTTTCCTTTTTAGCCAGTCAAAAAAAGTTCTTGTTCTCATTTTTTACCCTGCTGATGAGTTTGAAACAAAGTATAACACGTTGGAAGTTAACCTGTGAAATGGGGATTATATTTTTCAGGGTAAAGTCACAAAATAATTGATTACATTGACATTCTCAATATATTGCACTTCTGTGGGACAAACAGTAATGTCTCTCACTCCTACACTAATCCCTTGCAGCACCATGCCAACAATGAACTTGAGGCTTTTGCTTACTCTGAGCTACAAGAGCTTTTGAAAACAATCAGCTGACATCTCTGGGAATCCATCTCTGCTTTCCTGCTGGTGTTTGATACATAGCATATGCATATATTCTCAAGCAATAGGCTGAGAGCTCCTGACATCCTCCCAAGAGGTTAGCACAAGTATGAGTCTTCAAGCAGTGATGTTTCCTCCTAATTGTAATCCATTCTACTCATCTTCTAGAGTCCTAAGACATTTATGAGAGTCATGTTTTATAAGAATTTCACCCATCCTACAGAATACATAACCATATCCTCACTATAATTTTGTGTAAGAAACCTGAAAGAAACTCTACAATATAAATTGAGTTTCACAGATTTTAAGGCAATTTCTGTATAACTCTTTATGGTTTTATCTTAAGAAAGTGCTTCTAGACATAAAGAAAAGACTCTGAATTTCAAGAGGCTTTCAATGATAGAAAATGCCACCATTTCCATATGGCTATTCCACAGATTCCTTAATTCTTTGGTGTAAATTTAACCAATTATTAGGTCTACTAAGACAGGTTTCTGAGAGAAGGATCAAGCCTCATATAGATGGCTGCTACTCAGTACATAGATAAGGCTCATACAGGAAAGAGAAATAATCTCCCAGCCACCAATCATGCTTTATTCCTTAGAATGATTACGGCCAGAATGCAGGATTGAACTGTTCACAACCTATTGAATTTTACTATCACACCACCACACTTGAGCTTTACCTATATTATTATAGAGACATCTGTGTGTGCTTTTGCTATATATCATTATGCAAAGCAGCGATATGCAAACAGTAATTTCCACATCTGCATCTTTGAAGGCTGCTTTGGCTTCTGTCCATTAGTATTTCATTTACACTAGACCAGAGCAATTCAACACTTGCAGTGAAAGCTTCAGGAAAGCATGGGGTGACCAGCTACTCTATGCTTTAAATCAGAAATAAGAAAGGTGCCCAAGAACAGCAGGAGGGAGTTTTCAACAGCCAGAAATGTTGTCTCTCTGGTGATACTTGACCCTCAGCCCTGCTCATGTGAAATCCAAGCAAAAAAGTAATATTTCTGCAAGAAAAAACCAGTTATTTTGGGGACTCTGACTAAATTCAGGCTTTATCATGATAAAGATGGCAAGGAGAGGATAAGTCTTTTATTAGACAATTTGATATAGTTAGAAAAAGGACAGAGAAACTTTCAGGTACACCAATACTTTTCAGGTTTGAAACATAAATCCAAATGCCTATGCTTTTCTGATGCTTTAGTGGCATAACATATTCTCTGTGTAACAGCAGATAGACCTGGAAAGGGCCATAGAGATTGTATTGTTAATGTCTCTACCCAAAGGAAAGTCCAACCGTATCAGTAAGAAGCAAACTGTCTGGATGTAGTGGCTTCGGCTACCCAGAGCAACTCCCACCTCAGGAGTGAGTGACAAGAGTGGAATGCCTCATTTCATAAAAAAGAAAAAAGTCTTTTAGAGTCAGTTCTGGATGACAGTAAGTGAAGGAACACATCACCAAAGGGAGACTATTGGGGTTTGAGCCAAATATAAGTGCAAGCTGAAATGCAACAGTTTAGTATAATCTACACACCAAGGACCCTCCTTTTAGAGTAAATTTTAAGACAACTTTAACATTCCCCACCCTCCTTCTGCTAAAAGCAAAATTCTTCAAACCACAGAGCTGATGCACTGACTACTTACGAAGCGCTGTGTTATTTTTTATTCCCATTTTCAGAGGAGCACAGGAGAAGAAATGCTAGCAGTTCTCTGCTAAGACAAGCAGTTATGCTGGACTGATTAAAAATGGATGTAGACTGGCACTGTTAAGTGACATTATCAGGGCTTTATTTGAGGAGACTCTCGATGCCAAGGCAGACTGGTGGAAGACCAGTGCTTGCTGTAGCAAGTGGGAACAGACTGAGTTTTATAATGCATAGCAGCAGCCATGAGACCGGAGCCTGTAGACAGATGAGAGTTCACTGCTCGTTCTGATTTCATCCCTCTGGATATTTTCTGCAGATGAAATAACATTAAGCAGGCCAACACCTGTAAATCATGCCTTATTTCATACGTTGGAGGATTAAGGCAGATATTCTGAGGGTGAGTTGGTCTTGAAGCTTTGCAGAGGTATTTTTAACCTACCAGTTTCTCTTTTGTAACCCCTATTTTCATCTTCCCACCACCTATCCCCAGCAGTCAGGTTGGAATGCCTTAAAATGAAATAGAGAAAAAATGGATTACCTTGAGATTTTCCATTGACTTTACTGAATCTGAGGCCTAAAATAACTCATAGAAGGTGCCTTGCAAAGACCCTTTTACGAGGAGTATATAGTCTTACAATTTGGGCTGAGCCATGCATATACATAAGGCATATTTCGAAAAGAGACATTTTAAAACCCCTGAGAGATTCAGTATTAAGTTAGTTCATTCTTTTTGTAGCAAACAGCTACCAAAATTTGGCATAATCACATTTTTAAACTTATAGTTTATGGAAAGAGTAAAAAAAAATTACAGCTTTCTCTAAGGAGATTTTACAGTTAAAAGATAAACCTGACAGAGATAACAGATTTGAATCGATTACCTAGATACACCCTTTTTCTCTTCCTTCCCTGCAGCTTTTAGAGAAATCTGTTGCAGGCAGATTTCAGAGACTCTCAGCCCAGCAAACAAATTACCAAGGCAACCTTGACACTGATGTCTGGAACTCAGTGTGGAGAGAAACAATAAGCACCTTATATCAGTATCCTGAGTCTAAACCCAATTCAGTATTTCATAGTGCACACAGCGAAACTGGCTTTTCAGTCAGTTGCCTATCTTCTTGTACGCTCACTGATTTTTTTTAAACTTTTGCTGCTACTCCATTGATCCTAGCCACTTCTTGAATGCTGTACCTCCATAGACTCTTATTATAAATAAAAATCTTGTCCATTAATCTCTCAGAGAGATCTTAATTAAAAGACACCCCCCCCCCTCGATCTTTAGCTGCTAATATGCCAGTGCTAGCATTGCAAATAGCTGTATCTAATTGGAAATGTGTCTTTTGAATCAATAGCAATGGATGGTTGAATTGAATGCATTCAACTCACCTGCCTGAGGAAGTAGATGCTTTTAAAAACCAGTCACTGGACCAACTGAATAGCATTTTGGTTGGTTGTTTCCTCTGCATGAAAGCTACGTATTCTTGATGCAAGAATGTTATCTTGAAATAAGTTCATTCAAAAAAGCATTTGTCATGCTATTTAAGTGACTTTATCATTGTTTGGCCAGACTGAAGGGAAAAAAAAGCGCAGAATTAAAATAGTCTTATCAATTCTCTTTGTCTGCTTGTATTCAGTCCTGGATTATGTGTTGCAGTTCCTACATCACATTTGGGATGTTTAAGTCCTCAGGAGTGCATGGGGTTTTGTGACCATAACACACAGCTGTTTCACCCGTGTTTTTAATTTCCTTTAAATATGAAATCAAAGAAGAACTTGAAGGAGAAATTTGTGACAGTAGTATTTTATAGGTGCATTTAAATCAAAGCTTCGAATATACAGGACTTTGCTTGAAACAAGAAATTTTGCTTGGGGAGTACCGGTAAGCCACAGAAAGCACATGTCCACCTGAAACCAAGAGAAGAGGCCAATTTGCCTTTCAAAACGTGCTCTTCCCTGGATCTTATAGTGGCTTTAATAATGTGCTGACACGTTACATGGACCCGTACATTTTAACTAACATTCGAAAAGCTCACCTCAAGAGAGCTGTACAGTTGAAAGTAATCCGTTTCTTTTTATCCAGTAATGCTAAGCTTCAGGAGTATAAAACTCATATAGTGCAAACAGAAAGGTATGACTTTTCTGTTATTTCTTTAAAAATATTACAGGCTAACCCTTATAGCTAAGATGCAATTCTTTCTGCACTCACTACTTTTGACAGGGTACGCATATTTGCTATCTTCTGCTGTCCTGAAACAAATAAACCCAAAATCAATGTTTTTCTTGATATGTAGATTGCACCCTTGTATAAAATCCTTTCATATAGTAGGTCATTTAAGAAAGCAGCAGACACCCACTTAACATCAGCTGATAATTGCTTTCTGCTGAGTGACTCACCCTGCAAATCAGTGTGCCTTACTGTTGAGACTTCAGTTTTTAATTTTTTTCTCAAGTTGCCCTGAGTGTTCAGAGCTGAGCCCAAGAAGTCTGGCTATATACATCATGTGTTGTTTGATGCCATCTGTTTTTATGAGATAATGGATGACTTTTCAGGTGTCACTCTCATTGCTGTCGATGGCAGGAAACAGCTTTTTTCTCCTAATCATCTCTTCTCATTACCTTTTCCACCAGTCCCTTCATTGAGTAGTAATCCAGTTACCTTCAGGAACTGGAAAGTTGACAGCTTGCCAGCACAGGTCTGTTGGGACATGGATTGGCATGTGAGGGCTTGAATAGTTCTGTCTCATGATGCAAGTATATGTGTATATATGTGCATGCACATGCGTATGCGTGTGTATTTGTGTGTGTAATGTGTATTTAAAACAGTGGCAAGAGGTCCTGCTATGGTGCTGCCACGCTGGAGCAGGGGAACAGTGTGAGGAGGAAGGATTGGCAGATACCAAGTGTTATGAACTGACCACAACCCCCATTCCCTGTCCCTCTGTGCTGCTCGGTGGAGGAGGTAGAAGAGTCAGGACTGAAGTTGAGGCTGGGAAGAAAGGGAGGTGGGCGGAAAGTAGTTTTAGTTGGGATTTTTAGTTCTCTCTATCCTACTCTGTTATTAATTGGCAATAAATTAAATTAATTTCTCTGAGTCTGTTTTGCCTGTCATGGTAATTGGTGAGTGATATATATCCCTGTCCTTATTTCAACCCATGAGTTTTTTCTTTTACATTGTATTTTCTCCCCCTCTCCTGCTGAGAAGGGGGAGTGAGAGAATGGCTCGGTGAGCAGCTGGCGGCCAGGCAACTGGTGGCCAGCCAACATTAAGCCACCACGGTCCTTTGAGGTGTAGAAAATAATTAGTAATGCCTACAATTTTTAGATGTAGGTCTCGGGAAAAGGTGGTCTTCTAACAGCATCTGACATTTGATCATCCCAGCACCCTTTGCTCACTGTCCCAGGGACCTCCTCCACATTCCCATCATTCTTCTTCAAACAGCCTGAAAGAGGGAAGGTTTCTATTCCCCAAATACAGGGCAGCCAACATAAATCTGTTCCTTCTTACAAAATTTTCATTCCACCTCCTCTTCTTTTTACTTAAACCTCTTATCTGGAGGGCCTTAACTAATCTTCCCTATGGAATTGCTCAGCAGGACTTGAGAGCAAAATAAAGCTTTGCTTCAGCTGGCATGTCTTTGCTTTAGTCCACGCACCAGCAACTCTCTCAATTCCCGTACTTACTTGCAAAGTGGACCAGCGCACGCTCTTGCTCTGCTCTGAACCCTTAGCTAGGCATTTATGGCAGTGTGAAGAAGAAGGCTATCTTAAGAGCTCAGGCATAACTCAAGGATTCAGGACTCCCCTTCCTTCCCTGTGATGTATTCCAGTGCTTGAAGTGCCAGGAGAAAGCAATGTGCTTTCCTCAGGGAAGCCAAGAAGATAGGTTATGCTCCCAATTGCTGCGACTTTGTCTTCGACTGTACTGCGATAACTTTATTCCTTTCTCACTATCTCCAGGTGACACAATCCCTGCATTCCCCTCAAGATGGCTGATAATAGCCTGGTCCCAAGGAACACGAAGAAAAAACTTGAATGACAGGGCTCTTTATAAACAAAATAAGATGTGCCTTTGTTTCCCAGACGTATATATTATAGGAAAGTCAGGTGGGAAAGGACTGTCACTGGAACTAGTATCTGGCTGCAAGTGAAGTAGATAGCGATGAATGTCACCCAGACATGTACACGAACAAAGCGGGGGAGAGCAATGAGTCACTCCGGAGCAAGAGAAGCAGCAAAATCTTAGTTACGCATTTTAATGTCATCTGGGGTGGACTTTGTCCTTTTTGAGGGAAGGGTTCAGCATTTTATATTGGATCCTCATTTTGTATACAAGTGGTAACTATTACCTTAAGAAGACTTGAATGAAATATTAGCCAATTTAAAACTATGTTCCACAGAGAGATGTAGTTTATGGATGGCTGCCGTGCCAAGAAAATTTTAATATCTGAAAACCGTCTGACAGATTGGGACTGGAACACAGATATGCAAAGTGCTGCTTGAGAGAGGATCAATAACACTGTTCAGCTCGAATTTGGCCTGTGGTGCATATTCTGGCCAAAACCCACTCAAACTTTTATATCTTAATGGCTGAGATCTGGAAATAATGGCTTTCATAGCATGAAGGGCTATACCCTGGAATTGCCTCTGCTAGGACTATTTAATCAACATCAGAACAACAGAATTATTCAAATGTGCTTTACATTTACCGTGCAGAGACTCCTTGAGTACTGCTCTGCTCAGGGACTCTAGCTCTGAAATCTGTCTATATTGCAGTCAAAGACATGATGGAAGGTTTTGTAAACACCCAAGCTAGCTTTACCAAGTGCAGTTGAATGTTGATATTAGCTTTCCAAGTACTTTCCTCAGGTCCCAAGTTGACTTACAGCCTGCACTAATCCAGAAATTGCTGCAGAAGTCCTCACTGCATAGCCAACTTTGTTATTATAAGCTAAACATTAATATGCTTAGACTATGCTGAGGTCACATCTTCGGCTGCAGCATAAGCTTGCTGTAAGGGTAATGACATGTAAATAAGAAAGTCCCTATAGTGGACACAGAACAGTCCGGCTCAGTGGACTCCACCAGGTCTCAGGGTGTTTGGAATGACATCCAGAGATCACGTATCTTGACCTTTAAGGCCTGGCTATCATAAGGAAATTTGCACAAGTACAGCTATTCATAATGTTAAGGCAAGGCACGACCTTGATTCTGTAAAATGAGAGAGTCAAGTGCCTCAGCGCATATCTGTTCTGCACCAACAGAGTGAATCTACACTCGGGATTGCAATGGGAGAGCTGTTGAGACAGGTTTTTTTTTTTTCTCTACAGTGCTCAAGCCCTTACTTTTGACACTTTACTAACCAGATCCAAATGTGGTTTTGAAACTAATGCTCTAGCTCAAGTCTGTTAAATACAGGAGGGGCAAGGTTACTGGGTGTAAAGCTGGTTTATTGGTGTGGATGGTCAGAAGGGTGTGAGAACTGACCCATGGAGAGAAAACCAGAGAGGGAAGATCAATCTGTTTATGAATATCAGTTTCAGTGTTCACAGAATTAATGAAGCCTGTTTTCCAATGAGTGTATGTCTCACGGTTGATTGAGTTTTTAATTAAATTAGACCAAGGCTGCAACATGAACTCAACCCTGTTAAGACCCTGGTGAATCTACACAGGGGACACTATCTGACTGGAGTCTCTCATGCCTAGCGAGGTAAAAACTAAGACCAAGAAGCTCTCCACACTTTCCCTGCATAATTGACCACTAAGTGAATGAATAATCTTCTGTGCTCCAATTCCTTAGGAAAATAAGCTAAAAAAAATGGTAATTAAAACAGACAGATGCATTTCTCATAAAACTCTGTTTACTATAGAGAACCCTTGGGTTATGTATTATGTCTGCTTCCATCACCCTTTGTCTCTTTTACTTTACACTGTACAATCTGCAGGAGAAACACTATGTCTTCTGCTGGTCTGAAAAACACCTGGAATATTTTGGGTCCTAACGCTAATAATAATGAATCTGGATGGATGCTAGAGAGCAGAACTTGTAGTTTGAAATCCTAGAACAGATGGATGGCAGGTATAGGCTATTGACCAGAACTGTATTCAATTTATAACCCTATGCATCCACAAGAAATCCATTACCTTTTGCAGAAGCACTTCAGGGGCTTTAAATTTTCACCTGAATTGCTGAAATCAGAATTTGACCCAGGTTGATAGATATTATAGGATCAGAAAGCAGGAATAAGAGAGCAATAAATCATATGCCAGAGAGCAGAAGGGAGTCGAGCCTCTGACTGGTGAATTTAAGACAGTGTACTTTAAAGTAGGGGGTCTCCTTTGTATTATTCACTTTTCATTAGATGGTTTTCCTCTTAGACTTCCTCCCACTTTCATGCTGGCGTGAAAGTTACATCCGCTTTTATCTGCTACACTTAGAGAGGGGAACGGATCTTTCCCAGAGCTATGCAGAACCGAAGTCACATATATTTAAGCCAGGAATCTGACAACCTTCTCCTGACATATGCGACTGCATTTTACAGCTTATTGCATCTGTGTGTAGAAGTGGGGTGAAGGGGTGAGTCACCCCAGATGCTGGCACCTGGGCAGGCTTAACTGTGCAGCACACCCTCACCCTGATTTCTTTTCCTTAAACTACATGGGTACCATTCACATTCACTCGAGACAAAGATTTAATTTCTTGACCCCACCTTTCCTCTCTTCCCTGATGCTGTGGAACAGTTGAAAGAACTTTGAATTAAATAAACACATTAAGTCCGCCGGGAAGGAAGAATCTCCTTGCAAATCCCTCCCCAGTTGCAGTAACCACCTTCTTCCTTCTGCAGAGTCTGGGGACTGGAGGGCAGGCAGATGAGAACTTGCTCTTCTATATTGATGTGTTTACATCTCATGGGCAGTTTCAGGGACCAATGCTTGCTAGTCTTCAATACTGATCATTGGCAACATTAAGTTGCCTTTTTTTAATATCCCTTGCCCTTATTCATGTGTGTGCTCTCACTTTAAGGTGAAAAGACAGCAGCCCAGAGGAAGACCTGTGCAAAAAGAATATGAGGTGAAAATAAGGAGTGATGCTTACTTGATGGGCTTTATATTTAGGCACCCTGTTCAATATAGTTTATAAAACATGCAGCAGACAAAACCATTCAAAGCAGAGTAGCAAGAAGTAACTGCCAGTTCTTTTTCTATCCAATATTATATTTACAGGGAGGAGAGAAAAATCCACCTTTGCATTTAATTCCTTTAACTAATTCAGCTGACTAAAAGTGCATAAATCTGCTTGCTCTCCCTGGCTGCTTCAGTTTTGCAACACTGACCCATCACTTCACCTTAAACTTTCCTAGAATGTAATCAAGGATTATTAGTAATTGTTCTGGAACATTAGTTGTAGAAAGGGTTTTATGGATCTGCATTGCCTCCTTCATGTTCTTCTGCTACTCATTTTCATGGGGAGCTACCTCGTGTGTACTGTAGACAAGCCTCTTCATCTCACCACACACACACTCTGCAAGAGGGAAAAAAAAATCTGTGTACAGAAAGATGATGAAATTCTGATTACGCACACATATTTAAGTGTCATGGCGACTTTCCCTACTGGCAAAGGAGACTTAAGATTATTGAAAATATGGAGGTTTATAGGAACCGCAGGAAAAATGCTTAGACTATTTTTGGGACTGGTTGGATCTAAACAAATGAACGAAGATGTCTTACACAAGACTCTGAACTCAAGTTTCTGAGCTCAGTTGCAAGGTTACCTGGCCATAAGCTAGGTCAGAAGGTTGCAAATAAAGCAATCCCCAAAGTATTTTGGTGTCTTTCATTCATGGTCTAGACAACAGAAGACATTCAGAAATACAGTTCTTCCTTCCCCTCCTTTACTTTTAAGTGGATGGAATTTTTAGCTGTTGTAAATCCAGACTCTGTTCCACATATGTAAGCTGAAATACCTTTGAAAATGAATTTCTGTAACCAGACAAGACTATCCGGCACAGTAATGTACACACAGAATTGTTAAGTATGCTGAAGTTAGGGAAATATGTATGTGACAGAGTTTGCGCATTACAATAGCATTGTAAGTTTACTGGAGGAGTAATTTGCCTTGATAAATGCAATGTATCATAATCACACACATGGCCTTTATACCCAGTTCTGAGAGGCACCAAATGCCACCTAGAAAGTGCTGACAGGGTGTTGACAAATATGTTCAACCCAAAAGATTGAGCCCTGAGGGCAGACTGGCTCTTTCCAAAGGCAGTTTAATCATTGAACTGTCTGAGCTATCATTACACATTGCTTTCTGAAACAATATTTTTTGGCCCCTAACTACCTTTAATTAGCCTTTTGCTTTCTACAATGGGGCTCTAAAGAAAAATTGTTGGCAAGGGTGTGTGCATCTGTGTCAGCCAAGACTTCCCTGCAGCTATTTCCAAACTGAATATTTCTACAGAAAACTTTAGATTCATGCCTGTGATGTCCATGCAAGAAAAATAAATCAATAGGAGAAGCTGAGTGACTGAACTATGAAACTGTTCACATTGAAAAGTGGTTTGATCTTACGGCTCTAACCCTCTTAACTCATCCTGTAGCTCTACATCCTAACTGCAGCTGGGCTGGGACCAGGGATCTGGGCTCTGTAACTGAGCAGATTTGCAAGGGCTTATGTCCTGTGCCCCCAGGAGGGGCTGAACACTGGCATTTGGCTCAAGTGATTCAAAGACATTAACTCAATAGTTTGATTAACTATTAAGTAGGTATTCTTTATTGGCAGCGCTGGATGCACGGGGGATCGCTCCACCTATCGTGCACACTGTTGGGTCTAATCGTGCAGGTTAAGTACATGTTCTACATACATATTCACTAGATTTCCGAGAAATGTTATACATATTCATTAGTTTTCCGAGAAACTATTAGCATACGCAAATGTCCTTTACGCAGGCGCGTTGAAGGTCTCTGGTGGTCTTCAGCAGTCCTCTGGTGGTCTTCCATAGTCTTCCTCACTTGTCCGCTATTTGACCCTCCTCAGATGATTCTGCCCAGTATGGTCTTTTACATGTTTTGATACATCAATGCTTGTTAGTGCTCTTATTATCTAAGTTTTCATTAGTGGCGTAGAACCATATGGTTAGTTTAAGCTAAATTATCTACAAGGACGAGAACAAAGGCAGGAGTTCTTATCTTTTCTGGCCCTATCTATTCAAGCAAGGCCTCTACTTGTGCCTTCTCAACAAGATCGTAAATTCATCAAACATTTAATTAAGTTTTGTGATTGTTCATAGTTCCTTCTTGCTCATCACTCCCAAGTACCAGTCTCTGACAGGCTTAATCCTTGACAAACACCGGTCTTTGGTATGTAAAGTTACAGAGAGACAATCATTAAGCAATTAGCAGTTTGTTCTCTATATCACAAGGAAGGGAGTTGCCTCATTCCTTTCACTAGGACCTGTGTCATATACACTGTGCCACTGCCTCCGGTCCTGCTAACGTAATTGCCCAGGGGGTGTGTGTGGCATGGCATCTTTATACAGGGCTGGAGCGGCTGCAGTTGCTTTCATTCCACCCTGACTCATCTGTGTAACCTACATCTTGTGACCATTGCCATGCGGCTTTATGTAGGAAGCATTGCCAACCTCCTGTTGGCAATGCCTTGCGTCTGAAAGAGTCTGTGGGCTTGTGGAATAAAAATAATCACTTGGGTCAAAGCCAGACCCCAGTCTACCAGCAATTCTCATTGTTCCCACCAGACTTGCCTGTATCTACTAGGCAGCTCAAAGAAGGGCTGGCAAACCTGGACCCACCAGCATGGTCTTGTTCTGTCTGACTGGGCCCAGACCATGGGAATGCCTTCAATCTCCCTCTGAAGACCCCTCTGGGGTTTGGGCATGCCAGAGGAACACCCTTTAAGTGCAGGGGAAGAATACATGGGAAGGGGGAATTAGGACCCCTCACATCATACAGGTGGTGGGAATTCAGGAGTTAATGTCCTTCCCTGGAGTACAGCAGGCTACACTGTACTGGTCTTTGGGCTATGTAATGGCTTCAAAGTTTTCCAAGCACAGGATACTCTAGACATCTTTGTTGAATCACCCTAAAGGGGTGTCCCAAATGTTCTTCCTAGCATGTGAACAGGAATACCCCTGAAGGTCCTCCACAGGAAATGTAAATGATCAGCAGGGGCTCTAAAACTCAAAATAAACCTGTTTTAAAATAATCTTATTGGATGGCTTTAAAGTGAAATGTGGACGTCTTTGCAGATGCGAGACTTTGCCTGTTAAAACCATGTCATGATGTGATCAGTTGTGTACTTTCAGCTCAGGGCAAAACCTTTTGGTTGATCAGTCTTTGCTTAGAAGAAGAAATTTTTGCTTATTTTTCATCCATAGAAAGGTAGAGGGGACCACTAGGGAACACACAGACACACAACCTTTCAAAAGCTAGCTGCTTTCAAAAGATTTTTTTTTTTTTTACTTACTTTGGGGAAAAAAAGCCATAAACCCTATTTGTTATGTTACCATGGGATGATTTTTTTGAGGAGTTATAGAACCAGCTGAGAAATACAACCTGTCTGCAGTAAAATGAAGTGCTAAGGCAATGAGCATAGTTAAAAAGCTCTGACAGCGTAAAGCTAGAGTCAGCATGGAAAGTACAGACTTTGTCTATTATGAATTTATAATGAACAAAAAATAATTCTGTTGTAGATATCTATTTAATGGATATTCTCAACACACAGCTGTTCAGTATGCCTTTGAGAAGATGATCTGTTTATCTTCTCATTTGTAGCAGTGTGCAGGAGCTCTGCAGCTCTGTGCATGTCAGGTGGGACTGTTCCTTGGTATACAGAACATGGGTGAATTGAACTTTTCTTTAACCAAAGAAATAAAAGCCTTCCTGATTCATTAACAGGCTGCATTACTTCCTTAGCCAGAGATCAGTTACATTACTTACTCTTTCTGCTGTCTTTTCAATTCTTCCTGCAAAAGGATTCTGCCCTGCCAACAGTAAAACCCAAATTTACTGTCATGGCTCCAGAGAAAACTGCCACGGGAGAATAGTTAAACAGGTGGCCAGCCTATGCTTCCAGTTTTTTTTTTCACTTGACATTTTACCTCTGAGATTAGACCATCCCATGATTAGATCCCCTTATACTCCTGTTTCTATACATCATTGCCTTGTTTCTCATGTATCATTAGCAAAAGTGCTTTTCCTAAAATTGAGTTGAGAGAATTTCTTGTGAGCTTATGATTCATGTGGGTTCAGCTGGACAACAAGGCTTTTGGTTTGTAAGCCATCTGAGGCAGACTTTGTCTTTCAGGTCGTTTGTGTGAGTGGTTGCCAGAGTCGGTGGTAGGTGAGATGTGAGGACGATCCATATTACTCATGCTAATTGCTGTGACCGCCCCAAGCTTGACATAAACAGCTGGTGTAATAGAAAGATCCATAACCCAGGTCTGATTTCACATCAGCCAAGAGCCACAGAGTAAGATGGCAGCTTAATTTTTTCCTAGAGTATATTTCTAGCCCGGAACAGTTGTCACAACGTGCACTGATATGCAATGTCCTCATATAGTCTGACGATGTGTCCTGATACTGCGTGTCACTCCTTTGTTGTGACAGTTGCTAGCAGCGGAAGAGTGCATGCAGAAATGTGTAGGGTTTGGCAGTAGGTATCCGAATAGAAAGAAATTCCTTTACAATCTAATTTGGATCATATGTGCTATGCTGTATACTCTTATACACTCTCTCTCTTCAAGCAAACAAAAACCTGCATAAGTCATAACAAGCTTTTATCCACAGAAGAATGATACGGAGAATCTCATACCAAATGGTACCTTTTCTCTGGTAAATGTAATGAGCCAAAAATAGGAACAGTGTCCTGTCATAAGCAGAGAACATTACCTAAGAATCAGAAAATCAGCAAGGAAGCAACTGCATCTCCTCGGTGTACTTCATGGTATCACAGGTACCTAATCCAGGTTTTATAATGTGTTGACAGACTTTCTTCTGCATAAGAACACATAGGTAGTTTAAGTGTTTTTTGATTGATAAATTGAAAAGCACGTTTTCATTGACAAGTATCCACTTTTCTCAGGAAACCACGCCTTTACTTTGTGTTTTCATTTTTAATGGACCGTTCTCTAATGGCTTACCTGTTTCTTCCCAGAGGTTAAAAGGTATGAAGGCATAGGGCCTTGTTTATTGTTTGTGATCCACAACCCTCTGCAGAAGAAATTTAAGAAAGAAATCTTGGCTGTAATAAATCTATTTGTTTCAATCTTTTAAAAATCTGTATTCATTGCTATTGGGGATTTTTGTCCTGTTTCAGGAAAAGAACTTGGCATATGTTAGAAACTGGATAACAGCAAAATTCTCCAGTCAGATCTCACAATCTTTTCTTACGTGGTGTAACTGTAGTTCTCCCAGGGTTGGACTGTGGGATTGTGTTCTCCTTTGCCTCTCCTGCCCTTGGATCGCTCTCTCAATGACGGGATGATAACTTCACCTATGCACTGCAGTCCCTTCTGCTAAAGCTCACTGTACTAACTCCTTCTGACAACAAAGGTCTGTTACATAGCAATGCTGCTGATGTATTTATTGTTAAGATGTGTAGCATAAGAAAATAATCATTTTTATTAGGTGAATTTACTTCTTTTTTTTAATGTAACACCCTGTGGATTTCACCCAACTGGAAAAGAATTATTGACCGAGCTAGAGGATAAACACAATTTTTGTGCAATGAGTCTGGCGTCGTCCAGGGCGTGCCTCCAAATGCTACTCCTTGGAGGCTGCTTCTGGAGATGAAAGGGTAGGTAAAAGCTCATTCAGCTCTTGGCTGCTTCTTTCAGCCTGTATAAGATAGGGTGACTTAGTGAAGCACATGCAAACCCTTCCAAGCTCATCATAAAAGATGTGCTAAGTGGATGCTGCTGAGCGAACAATCAGCACATCTCCTGTCCATCCTTTCAACACCACCCTTCAGTGCACAGCTCAGGCTTTGCGAAGCTCTAGCCAGCTGAGGGTTTGCCAGCAAAGGGAATTTTGCAGCTGCTTTGCGCTGCTGAAGTCTCCAGCAGCACCCCTGGCTGACCTCCTGCCTCAAGGTCTCTCTGGTAATCTATGCCACCAGATGCCAGCCTGGAGACTAGAAAGAGAGGCAGAATTAGAACAGAGAAATTCCATTTTGCCTGGAAAAAAGGAAGGAGGGAATTCTTGTCCAATTGCCATGAGTGTTACATGCTTTCCTGGTTTTGGCTGGGGGGGTTAATTTTCTTTCTGGTAGCTGCTATAGTGTTATGGTTTGGATTTAGTATGAGTATGTTGATAACACACTGATGTTTTCAGTTGTTGCTCAGTAGGCTTTAGACCAAGCCAAGGATTTTTCACCTTCTCCTGCCCAGCCAGCAAGAAGGCTGGAGGGGCACAAGAATTTGGGATGGGACACAGCCAGGACAGCTGACCCAAACTGGCCAAAGGGGTATTCCATACCATGTGACGTCATGCCCAGTATATAAACTGGGTGGAATTGGCCCAGTGGGGGCTGGATCACTGCTCGGGAGCTAACCGGGCATCATTTGGCAAGTGGTGAGCAATTGCATTGTGCATCACTTGTTTTGTATGTTCCAATTCTGTTGTTGTTGTTGTTGTTGTTGTTATTACTTTTATTTTCTTTTCTGCCCTGTTAAACTGTTCTTATCTCAGCCCACGAGTTTTACTTTTTTCCAATTCTCTCCCTGCTCCCCCTGGGTGGGGGGCAGTGAGCCAGCATCTGCGTGATGCTTATTTGCCAGCTGGGGTTAAACCATGACACATGCAGAACACATGCTGGCTATAAAATCTTGACTTGCCAGGCCCATCTTATTGCACGGCTCCTTCATTTATTTCATTCTAATAAACGACCAGTGTGAGAATAGACTGATGAGTCAGACCGTGCTGACAAGCGCATCTACTGAAGGGGCTAAACAGCCGACAGAGGCCTTGATGATTTCAGGCAATTTTCGATCAGGATTTAAACCTCTGTGAATAACAGCTTTAAAATCTGCCTCCAAAATAATGGTTGATGCACTGGGGACATGAAGAAGATTTAATGTCTCAACAAGCATGGGGTGAAGGACATGAGGCTTACTGAGCCATTCGCTACGTTTCCTGCCCACTGGGATACTTTGATGAACATAAAGCATATTGATAAGGGTATTAACAGAATGAAATGGAGAATGCTGTCTCCATAGAATAAGGAAAGTCTCAGAAATGACATTGTCACATTTAGATTGCTCTGAACAAATGAAATAAACTGGAAGGTTCTGGTTTTTAAAATGGATCTACAAAGACGTTGAGTTATAAACCGAGCCAGATGAATTTGCAGTCCCTACTGATCCTCACTTTGAGATATCACAATACAACCTTTTCCTCTGGGGCAGGATTTTCACAAGCGCTCGGTGTTTGCGTCCACCTTCTCTTAGTGGAGCGGACGACAAATAGGAGAAGTAAATTTGCTTTTGAGGGAAGGTGGGAATTGGTTAGGAGGGAGGGGTATAACCCCATGCCCACGTATGGGTGGTGTGTAAAAAGCCAGTTCGTCCGTGCTGCTTCTGCACCCCTGCATATACCCGTGGAAGCTGATTTGGGCCCAATAACGAACATATTTGTAAACCCCCAAGTGCGTTCATAACACAGCTGGATAAATACATGTGCAGGCACCTAGTGTAAATAGTCCGAGATTAAAATGAAATTAACTCAGAGAGATCTATGGGTGTACAAAATTGCCATAGTTTTACTGTCTCCTGTCTTTTCCAAGTTCATCTGTGAAACTTCAATGTTCTCTTAAGATAGTTTCTTCTTTTGAATATACAGCATAAGCTGTTACAAGAAAAGGTTTAAGAGGCTCTTGCATCCCTTTAAAATGTATCTTTTGTCTAAATGGCTATATCTCAGATCTTGTAAAATCACTGGTGATCTTTTATAGTGTAAAATGAAGCTAGTTTGTGGTTCTTGCAAAACAGGCGCTTTTGCTCTTATTAAGGCTGTGCAGTAAGAATCTTTGCAGAGCTGCAGTGATGAGATGGACGTTCAGGATGATAACAGAGGATGCCTACCACGAACCTTAGGAGATTTTGTCCTTTAAAATAATGCATTAGGCTATATCTAAGAACATACTGGAACTATCTCCAAGGTCTCATCATACATGAATATTTATTCATAATGCAGCTTTATGTCATCAGTATATTTCCATTAAGACAGAAATGCTTTCTTCAAGGACACCTACTGTTAGAACACCCCTATGGTATATACTTTTTTACTTTGTCCCTGTAGTCAGTACACAACACAAGACTATATTGAAAAATCACATAGTATTTCTTAGCCTACATACCAGAATTTTAAGGGAATTGGGGGAAAAAGAGCACCAGAACATTTAAGAAAAATAAAATGCAGGAAAATAGTACAAACAGCCTTTTAAAAACATGTTATCTCCTAGTTTTTTTCAAAGTTACCTTTCATGTTTCTATCCCGGCACCAGCTTCTTAAGAGAAAAAAAATCTTAGGCCTCCTGCTTTTACATTGTACTAATGCCTGTAACAAAAATGTAAACAGCTTTCTGTTGAATTTGGCCTTGAGCTACATTCCTCCGGGGAGGTACGAGTGGTTATACCCAGAGCTACACAGAGGTGACTGTCTCTGAGGGTAGCGTGGAGGGAATCTCACAAAGAGAAGGCTTCTAAGACCACATTCCCCTCGTCTTGTATCCTCTGGTCACCCTTGTTACACTAGCCAAGACAAAATAACATCAACCAGCAGCCCTCAAAGTCAAGCTGGAGAGGTGATAAAGGAGCCAACTGTCTTCCAGTGCACAAAAATGCTACCTCTGTCTATAAAGTGTCATACCGATGAGTCATCTTGTCATCGTTACATAGAAAATGACTAAGTTTGTTAAATATGCCAGCTAATCTATTGAAGTTTGATTTAATGGCAATCAGTATAATCTATTACACATCACATTAATCCATTAATGAAAGCAACATCCGCAAGTCAACTGGCTCTGCTTTTTTATCTATATTCAATCAGTGCATTTAAAAAGAGTGCCCAATAAAATGTGACTATTTATCAAGCCCTAAGTGTTCTGTTCAGAATTTAAGGAATTGCTCTTTAATAGTCTTCCATTGTGTACTTTAATTGAGCTCTGTGTAGATGAGTGGCACACCTATGCAAAGTGATTAAGCAATACTTTTTCAGCCATGGTTTCAACCACATCGCTTGAATGATTGAAAGTTTTCCTTTCATAATGGATACAGGCACCTGTGTAACGTCTGCTGTAGCTGTTAGCTCCAGCTGCAGAGCTCTTGGTTGTACGGGAACAAGTCTTACCCATTTCAGTCAGGTAAAAAGGATAATCAGAATGACTGGGCTGCCTCGTATGATTAAGTTGAGGAGATGATACAATCTGTGACCGAAACAGATGAATACGGGGCTACTCCTTCACTTAACAAAGGGAAGATATCTGACATATTTGACTAAAAAGGTGGGCTGGAAAGGTTAGGTTGACCTCACCAAAAATAGAAACTTTTCACCAAATTGAATTTCCTTTAGAGGCAACATGGAAAAATAGGCGCTTTCAAGGTATGACTCACCACACTACAGGTGTCTAAAACAGCTCGCATGAGTTGTGCGCTAATTGTACCCCTTTCTCTCTTACGACTACAAACACATGCCATCTGACTAGCTGAGGTACAAACATCTCTGCTGTAGTTGTTTAAAATGAGTGGTAAGCGTACGTAGAGGCTGAAGGATGGTGTCAGAGTAGTGGGTTTGTTACTAGTGTGCATCTTGCGACCAGTTGCATGGACGACAGATAGATAGACGTCGTATGTGGCCTTATGACGGCCTGGCCCCATGGCCCCACAAGCTGTCATCTTGGTCACAACACCGGTTTCACCTTGCAGCCAGACAGATTCCCCTCTTGACCATCTCCCCTGTCCTCTTCTCCCGACACCCCTCTGCAGCTCGTGGTCACAGTTTGCTTTCCTCAGCCCTCCCCAAAAGTAATATTTGCCACCACCCTCGCCTTCCACCAAACCCCCTACTTCTAGCACCTCCAAGCTGGATGCCTTGGTCATGGAGACATGAAAAGGAGTTGTTCCCTTTCTCCCAGTGACCAGCAAATACAGTTTCCATAGCAAAAAAGTCAGACCGAATGCAGCAGTTCCTCCTTATCCCAAGAATGACTATCAGTTCCCCCCATGCTCACTCCTTCTTCAGCAATCTTTTCCAGATTTTCAGGTGATTGCCTAGATTTTTGCCAGCAGAACCAAAATGCATCCACAGAGTCTCCATCCCTCCTTTTTCACTCTCCTTTCACCCCACCTTTCTCCTTCATATCCATTGGCGAGCTGCTTTGCAAACTTTTCTTGTGAGGCAAATATACAGCTCCAGCAAGACAACTAAGACAATTAAGAACATATGTATACACATGCTTCTTACTGAGGAATGTTTGCGGGGAGATAATAATATCCTTTATTAGAGCAATTAATGCAGTTAGAAAAAATACAGAAGCTTTGGGGCACATAGTTTTTTCTCAGAGCTGCTGTTCAGGTTGCATATTATTGATGATTTAATAATAAGAGGAAAAACTGCAGAGGCTTTACCATTAGTCTCTGTCCCAGGACTTCCACACCCAACGACTTTAAGAAACAATCAATGATGGCCTGCCCCCACCTCCCAAGGAGTGTACAGTCAAAGATAATTTATGTTTCACAAAAATAATCTTCTTCTGTTCCTTGTCTTGCTTCCTTCCCCCCTAATCTGCTATGATCTGTTAGCACAAGAGAGAATTAATGGTTTAATTTAGGCTTTAAGCCTTTCTTTCATAAATTCTTAATTTAATGTGAATTTCAGGAATGCAAGAAATGCAGAAAAAGGTTTTTCATCTGTAAGCTTCAGGTAGAAAGATCTCAGGCTGATCTGCAACTAGTGCAAATTAATACAGTTAAGTCTGTGTGGAGTTATGTAAATTTACACTAGATATATAGGTTTGTTTTGTTTGGGTTTTCTTTTTGTCTGCTCTCCTATTTGTAGGGTACTGTGTACATTTTACAGGTTTTGAATATGGACTCAGCTGTGAGATTTTGTGGGCAATGACAAACACTCATTTACACAGATAATCCAGTGGGATCACTCAGCCTAAGCGCTCACCAGCAAGAGTAGTGTTTTATTCTGATACTACAAGAATCCATCGAGTGGGTCTCTGATGTTGCTTTGGCCCCAGTTTGATGTTTCCCTATAGTATTCTAGCAGTGCTGTGGCTTTTGATTTTTCATGGTGGGGAAAGCAGGAACAAAGTCAACATAATGAACGGGAAGGTAATTAGACATTTAGACATCAAAATGACACAGGACATTTTTTGGTTAATGGAAGGGAAAGAGAAGGGGAAGCAGCCGTATTCTCTGTCACTTTTACATCTTCTTCCTAATCTGCTCTTCATCGATGCTCCATTTCCTTCACCTGCTCTGTTTTCCTTTTGTCTCCCAATGCTTTCCACTTATGTTCTCTCTTCCCATGTAACCTCACGGCCAATGTGGAAAGGTAATGCAGACTGATGTGCTGCCTGCAGCCACGATTCATTGTCCTGGTTGACTCTGCCCTTCTCCCACGCAGGGTTGACTTGCCCATTTCAAAGCCCTGTCTGTTCCACATCCTTTGAGGGTCCACTCATGGATGTCCTACTCTCATGACCATAAATTGTGCTAATAAAAATCCACATTTATAAACGAGGAAACAGAGATTAAAGGCTCTTATCATCACTCACTCAGATGATGACTACCTCCTGCAGCTTGGGAACGTTCCCAACTCATGGGTTTTGGTGTCTGCTCTAGCCAAGGGTGGGATGAAGTCCAGGCACATAGAATCTTTTCCACTTAGTACCACTCAGTAGCCAGTGTAAACAATTGTGCAGGCTTGAAATGAGCCATGATGCTCTCCAAAAGCCTCTCAGCGTATGCAAGTGGAGTACAAGAACCAGGTTGTAAGGTGCCCCACAGTGGGTACCCATCCCTCAGAATAGTCATTGCCCCTGTGGAATAATGACAGAACCTTCCAGTTCACAGCTCTGTGCTTCTGCATCGCTGGCCTGCTGTCAGAGGTCAATAGGAAAACACAATAGGAAATGGTCAGCTCTGTTCCCAGTTACTCCCAGTGATATGGAGCCGAGTCCAACCGCAGAGGAACCCAGAGGTTTTTTCTGGCTGTTCACATTTTGGTGTGATTTGTTTTATGATTTCCAAAAGTCTGCAAATGGCAAAGACATGGAGGAAATACAGATCATTTTAATATCAGGTTCACCTGCTCTAACATCAATGCCTTTCTTTAGTTCCCAAAGTCCTCTACCTCGCTCTCAGCAAACCTCCTAATAGCTGCTTTAACTGCACAATTACATATGAATTCCCTGAGTAGCATCTGGTATGTGTGTTGAATAAAGCAGGTGTCTTTGGAAACATGGGATGTTACAGAGCAATTAAGACTGTATCATAGATACAGAAAATGTAAAAGCAGCATGAAAACCTACATTTGGCATTTGCTGATTTCCAATTTTTTGATTTGGCAACTTATGCTGAAGAGTTCTTTTGCTGTGAGGGTTTGGGTTTAGTATAATTCCCTCCATTGTTTTGGTAGGGGGCAATAGGAAGCCTAGCAACACATCAGCGGATAGCATCATCTGAGCTTGAACTTTCCAAACAAACTGATATGAAGACTAAGCAAAGGAGGAACTGTCACCCTGCACCATGCTGGGCTGCTGAGCTGCCTGCTCCCACAGAGCATGACTGTGCTGTGCTGCCTTACCTGACGGCAAACAAGAGAATTGAATATATTTTTTTAAAAATATTAAGTGCCGCCTTAACCTGAAAAGAATTTCACAGGGTATTTCCTGAGCCCAGAAGCTTGCTGGTTGTGAAAGGTCTGCCTAATGCCAGCAGCAAGAGCTTCTCCAGAAAATGTCCCAAGAATCTTTTCTAACAGAAAATACTAGGAAATTTATTTTTATGGGTTGTAGTCATCTTTTTCAGTAAGAAATATACTGTAAATAAATGGAGTTATCCTGATGTAAAACTGGAGGAACGTAGTGGCAAAGAATCTGTATCTGTCTTGTTGTTCACCACTGATGTATTAGACTTTTCTCTTTCATAAGAAATATACACTGCAATTGAAAATAAAACAAATTGGTAAGTATTCCTCTCTAAGTGTGAGGCTTAGAGCTGTGTTTCCTCCAGCAGCTGTAACTCAAATGCTCTTGTGCATATGGACACTTCCTATTATTGCACATAGTGTTAACTTTTGTGCCCCTAATTTTTACTTTTCAGCTATTTAACTTTTAAGATATTTACATCTAAGCTTATGACAACAGTCTTATCTGAACACCTGGTTGCACGTACCGCAGTTAAAAAGAGGAAGACCATTGCATTGAACTGACAAAAGTCCCCATCAAACATCAAACATTCCCACAAATCCCAAACACATCCTTCCTCGTGCTGTGACTTACCCAGTCATCTTGCCTCAAGCAAAGGCAGAAAGATAAACGTGCGGTTGTGTCCTGAAGGTCAACATTTATCATTGCGAACATTGAGTTAAAATAGATTTTTCATCTCTTTTCTTTCTGTTTCATAAAAATTAGGTGATATCTTTTCACTTTGGACATGGCATTGGATATAATGCCCTACCATCTAGCCATTAAAGACTGCTCTGTTAAAATGTTTGGATTTCTGTGCTTGCAATCACTATATATAAAATACAAGCCTCTACAGGCTCTGTCTGGATGACAGCCTTTTTACAGAAAGTATAGCATAGATAGCTGAGGTAAAGTTCTGACACAGTCCTTCATAGACTTATGAACAACAACTTAATTTTAAATTCATAGTGATCAAAGCTGTTGATTGGAAAAGCATTAAATTTTAGATGGTGTTCAGAATGGGCAAACAAACTCCGTATTCAAACCAAAACAAAGAAAGCAAAAAAAACCTCTTGCTGTTTCTTAGTCTAAGCCAGGCTCTGTGGAATATGGCTCTATGGTGATGTAAAAATCTCCAAACTACAACTGGAAGTAACGCACTAACACAACTAGATTGCTTGCGGACCTGAGCTGGTGTCACTACTACTGCTGTGATGCCTGATTTGAAGTTTCCCATTTTGATCAATGCAGATGGGCACTGATGTGCTGTAGCTGAATTGCTGCATGTAGGTATCTTTATTGGTTCCACTGGTTTCAGATAGTTGTTCATGGGAGTCAAAGTAGCATAATGCAAGATGAACCATGCGCTGACAGTATTGGTTAATAGATAAAGGACATTACAGAATGAATAAATAATAACAAAACACATTAAGCTAGATGCATGAGTGTCAGGCTGAAAAATTCTTTGTAGGGGAAGCAGGCTTTTTAAAGAGATTATTTTTGTTTGTTGTGACATATGTTGCAAAAATACAAATGTGTAAGAGGATGCTTGTAATATTCATCTCGTCGGTTGTTAAGGGCATGGTAAAAAGTCTGTCAGGACCTTGTGGGCACTAATATGCCTTACTGGGCCCTCACCAGCCTCACCAGGGACTTTCATCCCCACCCCTGCCCATGGGTTCAGGAGCCCTGTTTAGTTAATCGCAGGCACCCATTCTCTGCCCATTATGTCGCAGGAATGCTGGTGTCCGGCTCAGCCACAGCCATGCCTCTGCCTGGCCGTGGGACCTGCTGATCTGGACCCTGCCCCATGGACTGACATCCCAGCTTGACCTAGGACCTTCCTTGTCACTATGGGCTTGCCTGGGAGATGACCGAGCTGTGTCTGACTCCGTTTACCCTCTTCAGACCTGATCTCAACCTTTCGATTGACTTCTGAGCTTCACCGTGTACCTACCTCCTCACCACAACTTGTCTGATGATCCAGACTCTTGGTCGAAGCTGGCTGCTGTCTCTGGATCTGCCCTGCTCACCTCCCTTGGGACCATGCTAAGCCTCAGGTCCCCGGTCCTCAGGGAACAGCCAGCCCTCCCTACTCCCCGACAGCATGTTAGTCAAGCTGTGGTATTTAAAAAGTGGTAAATAACATTAAAACTTCATTTTACAAGATTGGGTGTTTTTTTCCTCATGACAGAAGTATGTGAAGTTAGGGACTTGAAAGTGCATTTTCAATCACAGTTACAATGTCAGTATTGTAAAGTTATAATCACAATTAGAGCGATTGTTGCATAAATCCTGTTATAGAGGAGCTCATTTGAGCCAATTAATTGAAGAAAACTGCTGAGTTGAAGAATCAGAGCTTCTGTTACGAAGATCAAACCAATCAATTGTTGAGAGTTTTTCTGTTTACTTTCAGCCTGTGTAGTAGTCCGGACACAATATGAACCTAATAGCTCCTATGAAACATCCAGAGAGTAAAGCTGCTTGGTCGTTACCAAAGTAGGTCAGACTTCAGCCACCAACCTCATCCAGTCTCTCCAGCCACCCATTCCCAAGGGTATCTTCAGGATGACTATTACCAGTTTTTTCTTCAAGCTAAAGCTGAGCCTCAGCACTGCCAGGTTCTCACCATCCAAACAGCATCGCCGAGTCAGCCACGGAGCCCACCACACAGCAGTCACTGCCGACGTTTTGCATGAAAGATCTAATTGGTTTTAGTTATTTTATGCTGTGGGAACTACAGAAAGAGAATGACAGCCCACTGCTCAATGTTTGCCTGCCTCTCCCCAAAAGGCATCTAGATTAAATTTTTTTAGAAGCTGAAGGTACAGTTTTAATAACATCTTGCAGCTAAAGGAACTCTACAGCTTGCTGCAGAGCGGTGGCTGTTTATCAGTCCTACTCCCTCTCTCTGCTTTTGGCAAGATCACTATCTTCTTACAGTGATGAAAGAGAATATTAAGTACATACATCAAAATGAAAGACAAGATAAGTCATTTTTTATCTTACTGTTTATTAAGAGTCTTCATCCCTGATTTATTAAGAGTGGTGCTTTTAATTGATAGTAGTGAAAATTAAAGCTCTGTCATAATAGATTATATCAGTATCCCCTTGTATCCAAGACTAAAACCTAAAACCCAATTATTTACTTCTTGTACAGAACACTGCACCGCATGTTTTCATATGGGAAGCCAGTCCCTTAGGTTGTACTTGCAAACTTACCAGTGGCAGCTCAGAAATGTGGGGTGATAATTCAGATATGCTGATACAATGGGAAGTCATATAGAAATTTAAGAATTAGGCAGGCTGATGAGACAATGCTATGGGAGAGAAAGACTGAGACATAATTATCAGGCAGATATGCAAAGGCAGGTGAAAGCCAGCAGTCTGGCTCTTCACACCACTATCAGAGCAAAACCAGTTCTTTCTGGTAACGCTTCCCCTATTCTTCCCTCAGATTGTAAGTCTAGAGTCTGTCAGTAAGGATAGTGCGGTGAGAATAGGGCTTGCGGGGAAAAAGTGCTTTGAAACACATCCAGAGTCCAAGGTACTCAGGCATTCAAAGATTTGTTTTGGCATCTAACCTGCAGTCAGAGAAAGTTCAAAGCAGTGGTCCTGTGTTTCACACATGCAACCTTCTCACTTTTACAGAAATGGCAGATACTTCCACCCATACTCACCTTTAGGATGCAGCAAAATCTCCTTGTGGTTCCCAGCATTGCTCCACTGTGCCTAAAGCTCATGTGGACTTGACTTTTTCAGTGTCCAGCCTTGGGCAACAGCTGGGTTTTTTTTTTTTGGATGAGACTAAGGTGATTCTCATAGGCCTATTAAACCTTTGGGCAAAATGCTGAACGTATTACCTGTTCCCTGGGGAGATCGGGGAACGTTCGTACCTCCCATTCAAAGAAAGTTAGGTCATAGCATGTAAAGTGGCCTTAAATATTAATTTGGTTATTCCCATTTTTATCACTTCCACACTACCCCACCATTGAGTCAGTCAGCTTCCCGCATGCTGTCGGCTGCTCCCTCGGAGGCTGACACTCACTTTTATATTCACACTGAGAAGGAATTTCTTTGTGGGCATTACCACGGGATTTTGCTGGGCACATGAAAACAGGAATACAGCAAGAGCCCAGCTTCAAAGCAGTGACTGTTCCCCCATGCACTTCAAGGAGCAGCAATCTGCATTATCCTGGATGACTTTTCTTTGCTCCGTTAGGTACAGACAGTTCTTAAGAAGGTTTCAATATTTATCCTGAAGCAGATTTCTGTCCTATTACTCAGTTCTTAATGAATGGTAGTATCACCATAGGAGGAATGAATATACGGTTGCCAGTGAAAGTAACCTGTTCACAGGAATGGAGCAAGCAGGATTAGAAGTGAGATCCTTGATCACCAAGTCTGCTGCCCTGCTCTCACAAAAAACCATCTCATTTAAAGACAGATCCACAGTGCAGCAAAGGAGGCACAGTCCCACTACTGGTTTTACCTATGTCAGTGGCTTAGAAAGCCAGACTGGTTCCCAGTGCACTTGCCGTCATCAAAAAATGGAGTTAAAATATTTGGCACAGTGGCTACTGCTGCAGTATCTTCTTGCAGAAGCAGAGGTTGCACCTTAACCCTTTTCATTGCCCAACAGTTGCAAAGGCAGCAAGCCAAACTCTCTAGGACTTTCCTCCTGGTGATTTCTTCCTTTCTGGCACACCAAGACCCAGCCTTGTGTTAGTCCTAGGCCCTCATTCCTAAACAGCAACATCCAAGTTTTCTTACCCCGCAGAGCACACCCAGCTTGGCGTTTCATGTTGTAGGTGCATACTTGGTTCCAATATTCAGTACCAACACATGTTCTCTGGTCCTGCTGCTGCTACTGGGAGCCATTGCAGGCAAAACAGCCTTGCCTTGTGCAATTTTTACTTAATTTAGTCTTTTTGACGCAATAACACAATTATTGTGCTTAATTAACTCAACCTTCTGATCACTGGTTTTGCTGTTGGAAAAAAAAAAAAAAGAGAATGTAGTCAAACATTTAAGTAAACAGCTTTTTCTTTCCCAGGCTCAACTTCAGTCAAACACTTCTTCTCTCCCATCCTATGCCAAATTCCCTTATTTTTGCTGAGGTTACAGTCAGACTTTCCCAATTCCTTCTGAGAAGATGCAGGCAGCGCAGGATGTTCGGGGCTGTGTACGTGATGCTTTCTGCCTGCTGCTCCACACATATCGATTTCTTTCTGCTAATTTCTGCTTCTTACTGGCTTTCTTCTACTTTGTTGGGGGTCACCAATGGCCGCAGTCCCTCGGGGGTATCCTTGCCCTGGCATCTCTCACACCGGTGTCGGAGCTGGCTGGATGAGCATCCCAGGCAGTTACGCCCAGCGGAGGAGGTTATTCCAGAGCAACATATTCCTAAGGGACACATTTTCACTTCTTGTGTCCTAGCTTTGTCGATGTCTGATTCGATCCCCTACCAACATCGTCCTTTAGCTTCAATGGTTATCCGCCCTCCCAGGGGTTCAGCTGGGACTAGAACCAAATGAAAGAGAAAGAAATTTCCAGCAAATCCCAGACGTTGTTTTTTTGGCCAGGTCTCAGTGTTACAGGCCACTTTTTTAAGTGTTCACACTCAGTGGTATCTGATTCTTTAGCCATTTTCCATGTCCGGTATTTAAAGTAGGTATTTACGATAACTTTACAGTAACAGCTTATTAAGGCTGGCCTTTAATGAACTGGTAGGGAGGCTCCAGTGGAGAATACTGCAATAATTAAATGGTTTTAAGAACAAGTACTTATGATCTGGGGATCTCCAATAAGAACAGGCTGTTCACAGAATCCTTGTGGCTTGATCTAAATTGATTGAAGCATTATCACAGCCAAAATCTGAAAAAGAAAATTCCCAAAAGAGCAGATTACATAAAACCAAGTCTTTCTGAAAATTGTATGCTGACAGAAACAACCCATGGAATACTATGCCATTTTTCCTGTCGTTCTTTCAGCTTTTAAAAGGTTGGTATTTACATATTCTGCCTTTTACCAGTGATTTCTTACACACACTGACAATAAGATACAACCTATGTTTCCCTGTCTGCCTTGTCTTTGCTTTTGTATTGCATTTTGCCATTGTGTTTGAAGTGGAATAATATACAATGGCATAGATTGTGTTTTCTGTTACTTGTGATTACTCACCAAATCATTCTGGAGTGTTCTTCGTTTTTTTTCTAATTATTGGGTTTGATCTCTGCTTGGGGAATAGGGCATTCTTTGCTGTGCTGTCCTGAAAATAATTGCATTTGCAGTGATTGTTTTCTAATAACAGTTCTGTAGAATAAGTGCTTTTGGGGCCAAATCCAGCTTTACATATGAGAACAAAAGAATTTTGCCTGAATAATAACTGAGTAAAGACTTTGTGTGTTGGGTCATTATTTGTAACGTATTTATACAGTCCATGACAGTTACTATGTATCTCCAGTGCAATAAAGAACAACCATCATGTCAAAACAACAACTATTATAACATTATCATCCAATTTGGGCAGCATAGTGCCTTGGTTTCGACATGAGGGTTTCACAGATATTCATGAGAGCTGATGGCTCAGACAGAAGAAAGATATCTAGAATAAATGCCATTGTGTAAGATATGCCTTATTTTTGGTAGTAACAGCCCTAGCTGATTGAGGGCTAGGTTGTGACACTTTGAGCAACACTGAAGAACTGCTTGCTTTCCCCAAAGTATTCTCACTTGTTTTATACTATGAAGATTCAGGCTCATAGAAAGCTAATGAGAAAGAATGGGAGTATTTTAACTGGGTCCTCAACAATTATTTGGGTTTTGAATAATACCCAGTGGTTATGTGGCATTCAGGGTATTCCAGGCTGATGCATAGGTATCTTGCAGTGCTACTCTTCCTGACATTAATTTCCAGCACAGTTCATAACAGTTTAGCCAAAGGCTTTCCACTGATATTAGTGGTGGGTCTGAGCAAGTAAATTCTGCATAGAACAAAGACACTATCATCCTCCAGCTCCTTTTTATTCTTATACTACAATTAACATTCAAAGTAATATTTTCCATGGTGTAGTCTTCATTTTTAATTTACACTTTGTGGAATACTGAATATTGCGAGACTTACTTTTTCCAAGTTTTCTCTTCTTAGCTGCATAAATCTAACACACAGGCTCTGTCCTTAATAATTTATGCCATTCCTGTGAACCAGTGTAATTCTTCTAATATACCCTGTGGGTTTAATTCTTGCTTTCTATATTTCAACTGTAAGAGTGAAGGCTAAAAGAACTTTAAAAAGTTACTTCAAGAAATAGTTTTTGCTTCTGTGAGAAACCAAGAATGAAGTATTATACTGAGTATTATATCTGGAGAATTATTGTGGCATGCTGTAAAATAAAAGAAATAAATAATTAAAGATCAAATATCCTCATTTTGAATACAGGAAATAAACCCCATGCAAACAGAGCTGCCAGGGCTCAGTTCTTCAGGTAGTGTCAATTAGTCTGGACAACTACAGTTATTTAATGCTGCACCACGTGGAGACAGAATATCATCACTCTCTTAGGCAGCGATTGTCAAATTAACATGCACACATGTACATACACAATAAATAAGTTACCTCCCCATATTTACATTGCAGTTTGAGTGTAATTGCAATAGCAGTTGAGTGATTCTTAGACACTTCAGTGACAAACCCATTTTGAATGCGATCCATACATCATTACTCTGACATCTACTAACTGCTCTGCCTGCACATCCAAAATTCAGAGATATCATATTACATGGATTAATGTGTCATCAACACTGTTTATTAAAGGTGCAGTGGCTTGTTCAGGTTATCAGAAACCCAGAAAGCATTACAACTTCGTACATCATTAAAGTTTAATGTTAACCATAGTCTGTGTCTTTTCCTCTCCCCCCTCAATAAATCTGGCCAGTCCTTTTATTTTGTTCTAGTGTCTTTTACATGGGCTTCTCTCCCTCTTGCTCACTTCAAAAATCTATTTTTCCCTCAGCTAACAGGGAGTTATAGTCCGTAATGAGAATGCTGCTGCTTTTGATCCTTTTATAAGGTAACTCTGATTAATGTTCATAGGTGTTCTACAAAAAGGAAGAGGACAGAATATATTCCCACTTTTAGGATAAACAATTAAATGCTTAGGTATGCCTTACTCAAGTAAATCTTCCACTGACGTAATTTACTACAGAATAGATCAACCAAACACAGAGGAAGAATATGAGGGCTGGATTCAGTGTTACTTGTTTATTTTGGCATTACTTATTACTGCAGCGGTCAGAGCCTTGCTGATGCTCACCTACTGATCCTCACCAACCTGCTGGGTTTGGGCCCAACCAGTGTGCAATGGGATTGTAAACTCCCTCAACTAGGGCCAAGGTCTTCTTTGGCTCCTCTGGCTCTTTTCCTTTAGTTATCAGTCCTGCATGGAGCTGAGATTGTAAAGTCAACCTTTTTTAGCTCCCACCTCCAGTTGTAACTCCTGGAGAGTCCCCAGGATTAAAAGCATCCTTCTTGTACTGCTTACTCCTCTGTTTCACAGCTTATCCTATCAAGAGAGGCTTAAATCACGTAATGCAGAGAATTTGTAATGGTTTCTAACATGTTTGTTCTTCCATGTGCATAAAGCAAGAGACATAAAGGTCAATCAAAATAACAAACTTCTGTATGCCTTCGCCTCCATTTCCTTACTATTTTGGAGTACTCCCTGAGTTACTGTGGGAGTAATTTGTAGTGTCAGTCTTCCCCCAAAGAGAAGTCCCCTACAAGGGACATTCCCCTCCTCTGAGGAGGTTATACATTTCTTCACATGCGTCCCCAAGCTGAAAAATAACCCAGTACACGAGTACTTTTGTAGCAGGGCACATGAGTGTACAAACTCTTTCTTTGCTGAAGAGGGCTCCAGTTTGAATAGCGTAACATTGACGTGTAACAATACTCTATTGTCAGCGATGGCTAAGTGTAAACATATCTCCTCAAATCTCTTGCATCCTGCAAAACAATATGAAAGGATTCAGCTCTACACTCAAAATGGTCTCAGGAAATAAAATAGGGTTTGAAATTTGAAGAAATATTGAGAAACACACTAATCCATCAGATGACTTGTACTGAAACATACTGAAGAAGCAAACATGCACTTTTTATGTACATCAATGAAAAGCTAAAATACACTGTTCATCAGATTTTGCCTTTTTCTTTTGCTGAATATTATAATATATTCTGCAAATATTTCTGGTAGGTTTTGAGCATTTCTCTACCTGGTCAATTACTATTCACTGAATAATTTATTCAAAGATTAATGGCAAAACAGATCAAATAAATTATGCGATGAATATTTTTTTCAGGGTAGTCAACTGGCCCTAAAACCTATTACAGGCTTTCATTTATAATACATATGGTTCTCTATATAATAGTTTAACAAGCACTGTGAATTACGGAGCTACAATTTTACCGAAGGCTTGTGGGGACATCATAAACCTCAAAAATGAGTCTCAAGCAGTTAGGAGAGACACAGGTATTCCAAAATGGAGTGATAGCCCCATAATTCAAAGCGCACTTACATTTTAATTAATACTGGGATTTGGTGTAACAGTAAATCTTCCATCTTTTTCAATGCGTCCCCTTATCCCTCCTCTTTCGACTTCAGTCCTCCTCTGCATAACTACTTCAGTCCTGGCATTGCTCCCGCCAAGCTCTGACTTCACCCTCTCAGCATCCATCAATGTGCACATTGGGATGGAGTTAAGCTCCATCTAAGAAAAAATGCCCGAATTCTTGCTTATAAATCAGGACACTTGTTCTGCTGAAGCCAATGAGACAATGACACACCGGAGTGCCCGCAGTGCTCCAGGGACTTGGGGACCACCCAGGGGTGGATGCTGGAGTGACCGTATTGTCCTGCCTCTTCCCAAGTCCCTTTCACACGCTGTGCACAAGCTATATTCCCGATATTATTTATTCCAGTGCTATCTTATTACAGAAAAGGGGGATAAACGTTTCTCCCCCACCCCTTGCACTGAGAATTGTTTTTCTGTAAATCTGGCTGATTTTACCTTCGGTTAATAAATGCATGATTTTAAAAAATTGAAGGTAGCTGGTGTTTTGCTGTTGTTCAAAAAAGATAATTTTCTCTCCTCTCTAAATAATTGTAGGTTTCTGAATAGCTGTCATTTTACTCCTAACTGTCCAGGAAACATTGCCAACCTCAGGTTTTGAGTGTTTACATTGTCATTGTCCACACAGAATTGTAGACAAAGATTGGAAAGGAAATCTTGTTCCCTGAAGCATACTAGCTTAAAAAGAGAACTCCACCACATAAAGTACACCTGTCTGGAACACATCAAGAAAAGCATTTTGACATTACTGACTTCTGAAAAATTGCACTAGACTCCTCTTCCCTATTCCTGTGTGTTTTCCAAAAAGTGGGTTTAGTACTATCTTGTGGATGGAAAGTCTGAGGCACAAAAATGAGACGGAATATGCCCAGATTTTAGAAGTTGTGTTTGGCACTCCCTAATTTTCCTCCTCCTGCCCCTTTTCCCTAGTTTTTAAACCCCATGGTTGCTTCAGCCTCTCTTTTCATGCAGACTGAGGCCAAACATGTTGGGGAATCAACATGTGGTCTCTTGACCACACGTACTGTGTCCCAGGCACAGAAGACATTTCTTCCCAAACTTAAAAAGTCACTTCAATTTTCCTTCAAAAGAGAGGACTATCTAGAGGTCAGAACTGCCAGAACAGTTTAATTCTGTTTAGAAAATGTGTTCTTAGTACATTGAGTTTAACCACCTGCTGGAGTACTGCAGATACTGCGATGTGATTGCTTCCCATGTTTTTTGCTGAGCTCACTTCATAAAAGATTGTACATAGTTAGTGCTGCTACTTTGAGAGAGCGTCAAGCTGGCAAAAATAGCATCTCAGGTTTCTCTCCTTCATAGCTTTCTAGTTAGGAGAATTCCTCTTCTAATCAGCAGATTTTAGCAGTACTTAAGCTCCTGTCAGAGAGTGGCAGACTCTTAATATGACTCAGCTTCCAGATTAATAAAATTACTGTCTCTAATGAAGTTTATCTTCTCTTTCATTCTTCAGTATTCCAATTTTGTTTGCAGTGTTGAGTGCTTGGAAAGTGGCAGGCATTTTCCTCTTGCCTATTCTTAAGGAATGATATATTTCCTTTAAAAAGTCTCGGCTCTGACTAAGCATCGGCCAGTGTAGGTAAATGTAAAGATAAAACAGTTTTGGGTGATGAAGCTGTCTGGGTTTGAGAGAGGGAAATGTTCTGATCTAAGTTGGACCTACCTTGGATGGTTTGAACCAGGTGACCTCTCAAGGTCTTTTTTTCAAACTGAGCTGCTCTATGTATCTATGATTCTCTTCCCTACTAAGAAAACTGCTTCCTCTCAATGACAGCACTCATCTTGAGGCTGGTTCCTGGGACTCTATGAACTTAACTTTTTTCATTGTGGATGAAGCTCACAGGTACAGTACCACTCTGCTTCGGAAACACATAAAAAGCAGATACTCTGTTGTTTAATGAATATGAAACCAGTTCTTTGTACCACCAATGCAAGAGAACATGAATAAGGTTCCTTGCATTTGTGATATAAAAGAATAAATGAACAGTGCTTCATTTTCTGAAGAACAAGATCCAGTAAACTGAATGGTAGCAACAGACTGAAAGGACAAGAAGATGTATATGTCTGTCACAGGGCTCTGACAGCGTTTTATCAGTTCCTCTATCCTGCCTTTTCTCTGTCACAGCAGGAAAGACTTTAGAGAGGAAAACTATAGCAAACTGATTTACAAGCTCTAAATGACAGCAGTGGGTCTTATTACTGCAATACACTCCAGGATCACTATTCCCACCTTTAGCAATTTGTGGTGGCTGAAATTTTTAAAAATAATCAGAAAGAAGGGTGTTGTGCTTTGCGATATCAAAGTTCATCAGCACCAGGCACTGTGAGAGTAGGTTCCAGCTGCAAACGTGTGAACTTTAATTCTTCTGAAGCTATTTTATCTTCCGACAGAGTTTTGTTCCCTTCATGTCCCTTTGCTCAGCTTTTTTAAAGCCCCTTTCCTGTCATATGAAATGTAATTTCACAAACTGACTGGCAGCAGACATTGAATCCTAAGGCTCTTCCACCCAGAAAGACAAAAATAAAGCGGAACGCTCACCCCCAAAGCCCCTAAACTGCCATAAAAAGATTTTGACTGTGGCAGCTGTCTCTTATCTATTGTACTTTTAAAATAGTATGCCGAGTTATTTTCTTAAAAGGGTAAGAAAGCTCTCAGGCATTTTAACCTTCTTGCCAAGGTAATGTCTGTTGCCATTACCTGATGCTTTGAGTGAAATCGTACGTACCATCCAGCAGTGGATGGGGAACTTGAGAGCAGGCCAGGGTTACAAGGCTGGCTGTCCCCGTAAACCTCCACAGCGGCTTCTGGTAAGGCAATCCTGCCTGGCTTGTCTAAACACCGAGAGCTACAGCGCGGGGGTTGAATCGTAATCTATCTCTCGACAAAAAACAAGGGGGCTCCAGTTTTGTTGGGAGCCACGAGACATTACTGTGTTACCATTAAATCATGTTAATAACATTGTCAGAAAAAGGGGACACCTCCACTGGCCAAAAACTCTGGAAAAAATGAAGTAAAAAAACCCAAAAAACCAAAACCAAAATATTTAAGCCTTAGCAGCATTTCAGCTGTTGAAAGTTCAGGAACAGAAAGGGCTATTTTTTTCTAATAAAGCTATACAGTTGCAAATAAATCAAGAAAGACTCACTGATAAATTAAGACTATTGGACATCTGTGTAGGCTAGACTCCTCAGAGCCCCTTCTCAAGACCAGACTTGCCAGCCATCTATGTCATGAACTCTCAAGCCTGTGTTAAGAGGTTGCCTCAGTCCAAGACCCAGAGACTTTGTCTTAAGGGACAAAGTTGAAGTTTCTCTCATCTCCTTAGAAAGGGCCTTAACTTTTGCTCACGAGGACAAGAAAATCCAGCTGAGGCAGGTCTGAATGTATTGTCTGCCACAACCAGCAGATTCTTCAAACCGGGCTGTTCCTAAACATGACGCAAACACTTTCAGGCTGAATGCAGGCATAGGCTGAAAGCGCCTGCCCATGGGATCCTCAAGCTCACATTGCTTCTTGGAAGCATAGTCACAGGTTAGGGATAGAAGGCATAGCATCCTTGAAGGAAAAGGCAATATCTTCAGAGCCAGGATGAGAAAGGAGCTATTGGACCCTGAATCTGCAGACACCAAAGAAATGACTGTAAGGGATTATTACTTAGAAGTTCATTGTCACAGGCTGCAACCTCGTCCAACAGCATTAAGCTGTGGTCACAGCTGATTCCTCAGATCAGTCTAATGGGAGCAGACAGCAGTAAAGTTATATGGCTATGATGCCCTCTGAGCGAGGATCCAAGTAGGGAGCAAAAAGGAGGAGCAAAAGTGTGACATTAGCATAAACAGTCAATTAGAAAAAATGGTAAATACTACGCTGGATCCATACAAAGGAGGTAAAATAATAATTTAAGAGATTTGTGGTTGAGTTAAGAACTCTGCAAATTACTCTATTAATGTTAAATTGGGGTGAAAATAGATCTCATACATAGTAATGAAGCCGAAGTTTAGCCTGCAGAGTTAAATGGGCAAGCCCGTCATTTCGTGTTAGTGCGGGTGGAAATCAGGAGGGACAAAGGACGGATAGACAAAATGATAGCGTTGGCAGACAAAAGCTGTGGCAAGCTGTTCACCAGAAATCCAATCTCTGCTGAGCAAACTCATCACCGGCTTGCTCTGAAAAGCTCACAAATTCGCTGCCTTTCACCTTTCGGATGGGATGAAAGACATGCTGGCTAGTCGCCAACCTCTGATTCAAGCATTTTATCTAGGAGTGTGATAGCGATTCAGGCAGGGAGATACAAGGAGTTTGTGTGGATCCAGAAGAGAGTCTTTATATTTTTGCTGGTGATTTCTCAGTTGACCCTAACTAATCTCTTCTTACTGGATTTGCACCCCTAGAAACCTTTCTTTGAAGAAAGTTTGCTCACCAGAGGAAACTCTCCAGACTGTCAGAGCTTTGAGAGACAGTCTCTGAAGGGAAAAAAACAGTCTTTGCTGACCAATGGATATTCATGAAAGCTTCTCTAAAGCCTTAAAACAACACGTTTTTTTAGCACAACAATGCACACAGCATACAGGGCCATCCTCATCAAGGGCTCCCTGGAGAACATGGAGGGTTTTGCTGCACATTTGGCTGGGATTTTCCTATTCCTCCTCAGCCCCTTCTGCTGCCCAGGGCCGGCGTTTGGTTAGAATGAGAAAAGACAGCCAATTTTTACCCCAGAGAATCATTCCCCAAGGTGGATCATAACAAAATAGACAGACTCAGGCCGTGGCAGTGGGATGTGCCAGTGATGGGCTGTATGGACCAGCAACGAGGGCAGAGGGGCCGAAAGGAGGCGAATGTTGCCTTTTACTGATGCCTGAGGATGGAGGGAAGGAGGGAGATTTAGGCCCCTCTGAAGGGGCTGGGATTAAGTGCCTGATGCTTGACAGCCCTTTATTTTACTCCGTGTTTTTAATCCTGAGGGTGGTGGTGGGAGTTGTGCTCTCTGACTTCCGTTTTTGCTTTGAACTTTTTCTCAAACCTCAGTGTAAGCTGGAAATGCTGAAGCTCAGATGTTTTTGCATCAAGAGGAAGACACCCTTCTCCCCTGCCCCAGTTTTACACATTTCGTACCCAAAGCTGTTGGCTAAATTTCTAGAAAGCTGCAGCCGGTCTCTCTACACATTTCCTCACTCTCACAACTCATCAATGGAGCAAATCCCAGCGAGCATTGTGCTTCAGAGGCACTATTTTCCCTTGTTCCACTGACTTTGTAAACAGCCATCTGCAGCAGGCTGACTGCAGACTTTTTCTGGCACATTGAGGAGAAAAGGGTTCCTCACGAAATAGCCACCGTTTCTGCACATGATACACTTTGACTTGTCTTGGAGCCAGTTTCTGCTTGTTCTCTACCTTATGTGGGCAGATACGTCTATATAGAGAGTGTTGAACCATCGACTGGTCAGACTGTGCAGGATTTTGCATCCCTTAAATGTGGCAGAATTCACATCCCTTGGTACAAAACTCTGTCTTTACTTTTCCTCCACTTGCCTCTCCTCAATTACCTGCAGTGCAAGGTCAGATGAAATCATAAAACAACACATCAAAACAAATCTACTGTTCAAGTGGCAAAACAGCCAGACTTGGGTTTTGAGTTAATATAGAGCATGTCTTATGCTAAGCAATTAATTTGCTCATTTGTCTTATGCTATCATCCTGATCTGGGTATCTGAACAGGTTATATAAGTTATTAAATGTTATTTTCCTTCCAAACTTCATGCTTCATTCCTACACTTGTATTGATGTGCTGTACTTTCCTGACCTTGTATTTAGAAGTGACAAAATATGAATATTAAATTTCTATGACCTTTACCATCCCCAAACACAAATTAGGCTCATGTTCTTTGCACTGGCATTGGAAATGAGTTATTCGGTCTGCACTGACAACTGCGTAGGGGAGTGATAAGGCAACAGTGCAGTATTGATGTAAAAATAAGCATAATAATCTTCTTAAAAAACGTTTCAGATAAAAAGAGCAGATAGC
The DNA here is from genome assembly GCF_000737465.1 of Haliaeetus leucocephalus. Taxonomy (NCBI): domain Eukaryota; kingdom Metazoa; phylum Chordata; class Aves; order Accipitriformes; family Accipitridae; genus Haliaeetus; species Haliaeetus leucocephalus. The sequence continues at coordinate 4,284,018 of NW_010972931.1, forward strand.
AACTCAGTCTCCTTGAGACCATGGTTTAGGTTTTTGTCCTTCCTGAAGCAGTGTTTGGGAGCTGTAATCTCCTGTCTTTGTTTTCCAATCCAAGAAGGATACATAATAAAAGAAAATAAGAGGTCAGCAAACAGGAAAGCACACCCCTGGAAATCTCTAAATACATGTAGTTATATGCATGCACACCAGCAGAGCTTTGGATTTGTTTTAAATACCCAAATGCAAACTGCTGGAGGGACTCTGTGTGTTTGTGTGTGTGTGAGTTCCTGCTGTCTCTCGACAAGGAAAGGTGTATTGCGGCATTATAACTCTGCAGCTTTCAAGTTAGTAGATGTCTCTTACGGCTTTTCATGATGTTCAAGCAATTCACTGACCTTTCAGCTACTAACCTCGGGTTTTATTCTTGATTTAAATGTGCTAGGTGAAAAATATCACAATGAGAAATGAAAAAAAAATTTCTTCTGCTCATGTGATCGTTATGATGATACTTTTACCAGAGCTGTGGGCTGCCACATCTCTTGGATTGAGTAAATCTCTCTCTTATATCAAAGGTGAGTTTCTAAGTCTGGCACTCTTTTTAGTCGGATTTCCTAAGGAAACATGTACATGTTCCTCAGGTACACATGACCCACAGCCTTTCTTTCAAAGTCGTTAGTCCATTGCAACCAAATTTCACAGAGGCAGATAGATGTCTCGGACCTGATCATTCCTTGCAAAGCTGACCAAGGAAACCCCAGCCGGTGGGCAGCAGATTTAGTCAAGGGACGTGGAAAATATCTGGGAAGGTGTAGGAGAGGTAGAGTGCTCCCTGAGGGGAGTTAGGAGGGGTGTTGGAGGCACAGGAGAGCAGGAGGAAAGATCACTGCTGTAGTGCTCAGCTCTCCCAGTTTTGCTTCTTACCAAATTATATTTCCCCCTGCCTTCTTCTCACTACCCTACCACTCCATGATAACTTTCCTACAGCTACTTAAGCAGTTGCCCATCTAAGACCTGCATTTATCTCTTGTTCTGACAGAACCCAGCCATTTCTCCTCACCTGATTTTCTAAGGAGAGGATACCCGTGCCCCTACACTGGCTGTGTGAGCCCGTTTGTGTTTGTCTTCATCTCCTCTCTAGCTGTCGAGCTTCATGGCTGATTTCAGGCAAAGGGTGGAAGAAGAAAAGAAACATCAAAGATATTAAGTTCTTTTATCTTTCATGAAATTTAGCTGCAGGGGAGAGGAGAGATGTCTTTGAGATGTCCTGACCAAGGAAACGGACTACATGACTCATCCTCAGACAGGGGAAACTGTAAGTTAATGAACGAGAGTACAGCACTGTCTTTGCTGCAGAAAAATTCCCGGCAGAACCCCCAGCCCAGCCTGAGAAACCAACCTGGACAAGAGGAGGCTTCTGTGGACCTGGTGCTCATAGGACAGAAGGTTTCTTCAGAAAAAAATCGAGGCTGGGGAGATACAGTTTACTACAGAGGAGAACATACAGCGTGTTCTTGCAGCACTTTTCTTTCTCAGAGCACTTTCTTTCTTTCTTATTTTGGTTCCCTTGATTTGAAATGAATCGTTCAATCTGTGTCACTTGTCCACGTTAGATTGCACCAGTTTGATTTTGTTTGATGCAGCAGAGAGGGGAAGAAGTGATGGGATGTGACATGCACTTTATCTTGAGTATTATTTGTCTCTACAAGAGTGCGGTGAGATGAAACCTCAGAAAAGCCCAGCATAAAGGATAGTCATTACTTTGTAAGTGCTTACGCAAATGTGTTGGAAGATTACATTTGGGAAAAAGCTTTTCAGGCTCCATACACATTTTCTGTTTGAGAGCTGAGTTAATCAGAGCACACTGACAGATGGGGGGGGACGATGCAAATTTACAAGTTAAAGGTTCGGTGACTGACTGACATAACAAATAATCCATGAGAATGCACAATACGTGAGAACAGGTTCCCAAAATTTACAGTGCTTTGGCTAGGGATGAGAATATGATTCCAGCTTTGTTTACTGGGAAGTCCTCTTGTAGGGTATGTTAGTCCGGTGTTACTTATTTTATTGAATGAGACAGAAAGCATTTCTTATCTTAAGAGAGTGATGGGTTTATGGGTCTGGGGAGAGAGGAGGGAGGGGGCTGCCCTTTTTTTTGGCAATTGTCAAAATCCCAGGTAGACCACAGCACTCCCTATCACCATTCTGTAATGTCGGAGAAGTCGTCTGGGAGAAACTGAAGGCCAAAGTTAAATGGGTGCACATGTATGAAAGCATAAAAACTGATGGTCTCTCTTTAACCAGAAATCTGCAGCAGACCTAAGTGTGGTAGAAGGAGGGGAAACTGCAGGAGTAGCATAAGTAGGTCTTCACACTCCGAGTTGTTTCGAAGTCACTCATAGTGGTATTTAGGGATCTTTCACCATTTACAATATTTTCTCTGAGTATTAATTTTTTCTAGAGAACTATGAGAGAGTTTCCTTCCGACACTGACTCAAAACTATTAAAATCCCATTACCAAGTGTTTCATATAACAGCCTTGAGGTTTAATGTGGAATAATTTCTAAAAAGGCCTTAAATTTAGGAAGGCTGGACAGTGTTTCAACAAAGAGATATAATGAGACAGAAATAAAATGGTTAAGCGCAGCAGTAAGTTGTTATGCCTATTTCACATCATATCTACACTTTGGTGACTTCAGGCCTTAAAATTTCCTGCTAAGTCTCCACGGAATATTCACTTTTCTCCCTGAGAAAGTTTCAGCACTCTAGTATTTTCTTTGGCATGTCTCCACTTTGTAAAGGAGGTCTATTTAATCAAACAGCAAAAACAATATACCATACAAGAGAGCTGACATGATCCAACCGGAGTACTCTAAATAACAAACACTTGAAGAAGCACTTGCTACAGTCAGGCTCAGATGTGTTTGGAAAAAGCTCTTAATCAAGCGAATAATAAAAGCCATGATCAGTTCACAGATAATTCTCTAACAGAAAAGGGGTCAAATCTGACAAATGAATTGTTCATGAAGGCCATTTTGATGAGCTATAATTATATGAGTGAAATCCCATCGTCTTTTGTCTCCTGATTGCATGATAGCCACATAAAAAGAAGAGAACAGAAAGGAGATAAAGTTCTCACAGTCAGTAAGAGATGCTGTATTGATTCTAAGTTGTTGCTAGGTAAATAATTAAACCGTGATTTCACTGTTGATTTTATTTGTCTGCTGTGTGTAAAGGCTACTTAGATGCATTGGTGAAAAATTAATTAATATATTTCTACCACTGCTCAAATAATGGAAATCCATAAAGATGAAATTACTGTAGTGGTTTGAAACCACTCATTAATGATCCATCGCAGCTTCAGAAAATCTCTCCAATGTCTAATGGTCCTGACAGATCAGACCATCATTTTTCTTTTTTTTTTTTTTTTTAAAGTCTTCATTATAGTTTCTGCAATAAATAGATATCTATGAATGGAAGACGTAGCTTAATCAGCCAGACTTAATGTGTTGAGCTTCACCAGGGCTATATACGCACCTGATCTGTTCTTGCTGTCCCCCCACCCCGACAGAGGTCTTGCCTGTGTAGATCAAAAAAGCATTAGCTGGCTGCATACACTGCATCAAGGGAAGGACAACGCTGAACAAGCTGAGGATAACACACAATGGTTATCAATGAGATCTGCTGTACCCTTTCCTTTTCCACAATAAAACTTAGCTGCAATATGGCATGTACCTACAAACTGAAGGAAAAAGACAAACGGCAGGAAGGTCTGAATAATGAAGCCTCCGAGTAATTAGCATGGTAATACCTGAGGCATATTTGTACGCACCACATCCATGCTAATTGCCCATTTACCAGGCTAATTTAACATCAGTTATTTCTGGGTTCGTTCCATCATCAGTATATTTCTCTTGTTACTAAGCTACTGTAATTTCAGCATCAACTGTGTTTTGACTTACATACACTTGTAACCCTTCAATATCCACAGGGGAGCACAGTTTGCTCTGAGATTTTCAGTTTAAATGCGTTATATATAAAAGCTGGGGGATTTGCATTTCAGATCCCAACATGCCCATTTCAGACCTGCATCTTTCAAAGACACCTGATACAGAAACTCCTAATCACCACATGGTCCCCCAATGCAGTTTTGACAGTTCTTTTTCTGTTTTCTGCAGATTTCATACTATTTAATTTCCCCCAGAGTTCAATCATTCACAAAGGTCTCCCAGTCATTACAGTGATTAGGTTCTTCTGTACATCTGACTGGTTGTGGTAAATAAGAACCAGAAAGCATAAATTATATTGTACAGTGTGGAACAGCACTTCATTTGCAAGGAGATTAACTAATTGATCTGGTATGTTCTTTCCATTTTTAATGTGTATGCTTCTGTGATATTTATAGATATTGGTATTTTTCTTCATCATCTACCAATAGGACTACAAATAGTATTGTTTTTGTTCTCATTGAAAAGATTTTGTGGGATACTGAGTTTCATTTTTATTTTCTGGGGGAGATAAATGGTACTCTCCACATTTATGGAAGCAAATGAGAGATTTGTAAAGATTTTGATGCCAAAACATTATGCTTTTATTTCAGCCTGCGAATGGAAATCTTAACCGTGCTGAAAACCTAGAAGGAAGAAGAGGCTGGTGGATTTCTTGGTAGTTCTCTGAGGGAAAAATAACTTCCCGAACGGTGTACAAACTGGGTAGACTCACTGGGCATCATAACCGCTCCGGGGATGTCAGGGCATAAGCAAACACACAGTGCTCCAATGTAGTGTGAACATGATAAGTTACCTTACTGTTAGTTTTCAGTGGTGGATTCATGCCTCATTGGAGCACTTTTGCTGTAATCGGTGACCAGTGAGAAATATCACACATACGTGCTTAATATTGATTACCTACTAAAAAGCAGGATATGTGTTTCTTACTTGCATGCTTAAAACTGAAGAAGAGGTGGAAAGCTCAGAACGGGTCCAAAAAACGGATCTAGATAGTTTACTTCCATGTCAGGCCAAGTACGCGCTCCTGCAAACACAGAACTTCGAAATACCCTGTTCAGCTGCCTGTCCCCGGAGACATCAGAAACCCAGAGTGTTCGAGTTTCTGCTAACAGAAACCTGTGCAATCTTAAACACTCGTTAATGAGGGAGCCCCGAGTTGTTTGCCTGGAGAGCACGGGGAAGCAAAGTGCCTGGTTCACCCTACGGTAACTTTTCTATCCATGAGGACAGCGGGTGGTGGAGGTTGTTGTACCTCCCCTGAGGCGTGGAGAAGAGGTGTTTTTGTGGCTGCTTTCCACAAGTCTTGTCTAAGGCTCGTCAAACCTGCCGGAATTGGAAAGCTGCCTACTCCAGCGGTTTCCATCTGTAACCAGATGTGAGTTATCGTGTAGGGCTTTAGGGAGCAGATCTACCAGTCAGGGCCTTAAAACACAGGTGAAGCTGGGACTACAGCCTGCTACCCCTCCAGAGGAGACCCCAGGCTACTAGGAGTGTTTTGCTGTATTATAACAAATGGAGCAATTCTAACAGAAAAAATGGCAGGGCCGTGCAAAGATGTTACTCGGCAGTGGAGCACTCTCTTGGCAGCTGGAAGTCATCGCTTGTCTGCCGCACTTTCCAAAGGCAGAGGTGTTTAACCAGTCCCAGGTACATGCAAGAGGAATGTTCTTAACTCCTCAGCAGGGGGATACAAGAAGGAAAAGTCACTGTCACGTCGCCCAGCTCCGTTTTGTAAAAATCAAGTGGTTTTTATGTTTAACTCCAGCTTCAAGAGGTGAATCTTGAAGACAAGGAGATGGGCTTTGTCCCATATATCTATGTTTAACTGTGACTTCCCGGTGGTGGCTTCTCATTCTGCAATCTGCTAAGTATGTTACATTGAAGTAAGGTATAACGAATCCATCAGATATTAGGAGGGTGGACAACCCCAGCAGAAGGCAAGGTGCTTTGCTGGGAATCATTTTGTTCTATTTAATGGACAGTGGACAGTAGACTGTGAATTTTTTTTGCTTTATGGAAAAGAGTGGACGCTACTTTCAACAAGAGTCAAAACCTAGATTATTCCCTTGTGTCATTTTCTCAAATGTTTGAAATAAAGGAGTACGATATGGAAGCAATTAATGCCGCAGGCAGACATTTTTGAACCATTGTCTTATCTGCTCATTTAAATCCCTGGCCCAAGTTTTCCATTGTTTTATTAATAGCAGCTTCGTTTAAGAAATGCTGATGTTCAGCTGTGAAACTCAAAACTGAATATAGAACAAGCTTCAAACAAACAAACCTGAAAGGACCAGTTGGTGATTACACCATAAAAAGAGCCTGAAAAGTAGAAACCAGGAAAGTTACAACCTTTTCCCATGTTAACATTATCATCAATATAGCACAAAAACGAGAAATGTAAAGCAATTACTGTAGCAGCAAAAAGGCACAAAGAGATGTATCGGAGAGCCTAGAATCTGTCTCTGCATTTGCATACAGCTACCGAAGTGTCCTGAAATTTGCTCTGAGCATATGGAGGACTTGATCAAAACCAGAGCATATATTTTACATAACAAGGGGCTTTATACAGATGCACTAAATTTACAAAGGCAACTGAAGGACGTTTCAGAAAGACTTGACAGATTACAGGCTGCTGCTGTTACTGTCACAGTCTCTGTGTAAATCTGGTTTAACAACAAAGAACTGACACCACACAAGGACAAAACTGAAAAACAATTCAGAGGTGCTGTAGAACTTTTCCCATTACAAATACAAAGGTAGTCAAATACAAAGGTCCTTAAATATAGGGGTCACATATTGAATCCAAAATGGGGAAAAAGCCATGTCAGGCGAAAAGTCAGATTTTGCATTATGCTTTTCATGCATAGAAGTGATGGATACATGGAAACACACGACAGCTAAGATTTTTTCTCTCTTTTTAAATGACTTGTTTGTCAGCTCAGAATCACTTGAGTGATTTCAGCTATTTTGACTGAAATTTTATAGTGGGTGAGAAGATGAAAGATAAAATAACCTGGTAAAAGTATAACCAATATCAAAGAAGTGACAAGAATGTGAGGCTAAATTGGGCAGGGACTTAAATATCCTGTTCTTGTCATTGACTTGGTTTGAAGTATAAAAGCACATTCAAAAGAGATTACAACTCTAGTTACTGGAGGGTTTTATCTGTCAGGTTGCATGAAGGCGTGCATGGAGGTGTCTGAAGACCTTAGATTTTGTAAGAACTTTAAAAACAAAAAAAGTCAACCCTTCTCCTCAGCTAGTGAGCTGCACCCGCTCACTTTTATTTTGTCGTGGTACGATTTCTGGGAAGCAGCACTATGTGTCCTGTGCAGTTGCTTTCCTTCTAGGCAGTGGCCACCGCTCCTGAAATTTGTGACTGAACCCTTCTGCCTTCAAATATCTCCGCATTCCCTGGGAATCCCAGTGCCTTCCCTGAGCGCTCGTCTTTCCGAGATACCCACAGCCAGCCACAGCCTGGCACAGTCAGGGAGGTCATGGAAATATCCCAGTTCTCCCACCAAAAAGCCTGAATACACGTCATCAATACAAGTACATCATGTACTTCCAACCGTGATAGCAGTAAATAGGTACCACGCACAGTGCAAATGCCAGCAGCTCCTCATAGCCTTCATTTCCCAGGAGATTTTTCTGTTTTGCCACTACCATGCATGGATTACCACATGCTCTTAAGATGAATTGATCCTGTTCCCTGTTGGGCCAGGTATTTAGATGACATTAGCATAACTTCACTGCCTTCAGGAGGAGCAGTAACTTTTGTGGAGCTAGTCCTCTTTATAACAGCTAAACATTGGCCAGTAATGTAGAAATACGTTGTATTTACAATCCAAGGAAGATCACAGGTATTTGTTTTCCCCTCGTTCCCTCACCCCTGCTTCTTCAGTGTCCTTTAGGAAACAGTTGTACTCAGACTCATATCGTATGAGTGCAGACTAAGGAAAGGCTTTTCCATTTATTTATTTATTTAACAATATTTATTTTGCATTCATTATTGGAAAACTAATCTGGAGCTAATCTATAAACCTTCTAGTAGGAATTATATTCTTCACAGGTCATTTACACAACAAAAGGCCCTAGTCCTTACAATCTCAATCCTCTGCCCCAAGCACTTCCTATAGTTACAGCATTTTGCACATTCGATATGGGTAAAACAACTAAGATTAAATGAAAGTTATTAAAAAATATTAACTTATTTGCAGACACAGTAGCAATAAAAATGTGTGAAAAAATAATTTGTAGACACCATTGTCTGTTGCTTCTGCAAGATGACAAGCATACCAAAGATGTCAAAAGTCTTCTTAGAGGCATTTCATTAGAATAATTTAGCATCAAGCTGTTGTTACTCTGTGTGACTCACTAGTATACAGTACAACAGATCATTTAGATCTTAGTGCAATATTTGGAAAGTATTTTCTACAAGGTTTTCATTTTTCAAAACCCATTTTTGAGTGAGGAAGTCTGAAAATGTTCTAAATGGAGGCTATGAAGCTCTCCTGCCGGTTTACCACTTTATAATGTTATGAAGGTTTCAGTTTCCCATGGATGTACATGATATTAACGCTGACATCTTTCAGGCTTGTACCAATATTGTTCCTGTGACAAAACATTATCTGAGTCCAAAATTCACTCTTCTCTAAGCAGTCTCTTCTCGCCTAAATTTAGGATAATTTGAGTGTAACACGAAAGCTTAAATTTCACATTGCTCAGAGATTTGTTAGCCAAGAAATCACTCTACCAATTGATGAGATCTAGTATAATAGTAATGTTGGGCTGCGCTGATACTGGAATTTATAGAAAAAAAGAATCAAACAGATGTGCCTGTAGTTCCACTGAGGTAACTCAAGAAGATGCTTATAACACACAGAGTAAAACAAGCAAATGATCAGAAGTCAGTCAACACTTTTCCTTCCAACACAGCTGTACATTGGAGTGGATCTTTGTTATTTATTGCCATATTTCTGAAGATTAACATGGCTGCACCACCACTTTCATTCCATCACTTTGATCATAAAAAGTTCTTTGTGAGTTCGGGAGAGAAAATTGAGTTTCCTCGCACATCGTCTCTACCATGTAAGTGCTCAGCCGCTCCGTACAGGGACACAGAGCACCAGACTATGAACCTCTCTTAGACTCTTCCTGCGTTGTGTTCACCTCACTCTGCTTGTCCAGAAAGAGATTGTACAAGAAGAAATTTTGCCACATTCCTACACGGTGCAGTGAAATGCCACAGCAGGTCTGAGGAACCCAGCAAAAGTCAGGAACGTACCATTAGCTTTCTTCAGCCATATCCAAACCCAGCTGACTCAAGGCCAGTGCTTGCATATCCTTAAATAAGATATGGATGTGCAAGTTCATTAGATGCATGAACCATACTGAAAGTTGCAACAAATCTTGGGTTTGGCAGCAGTGAATTCACTGGGGCTGACTCTGTAGTTTCATTAGCTGTGTGATATTGCAGACAAATATCCCATTGAATTCTTTCATACCGTCCTCATTGTTATTGCTAATGTGCTTCATCCAGCGGTGGCAAGATCCAGGCTTAGTGCACAAGAATGACCACAAACTTTTCTTTCCACAGGTTTAATAGAGAACCCCACCTACATCATTCCTGCTACTGGTTATCACTGCACACAGCCGACCTTCCCAGTTAAGCTCAAACTGAAGGGTAGCTTTGTGAAATAGATCCATATCCACTGGGAATTAAGATAAAACTCCTAAACTCATCTGCAAGTGTCACCAGAATGAGCTTTGAACCATAGGACGCCAGAGATGAAAAGCCAGTCTTTGGTATTATTAACTATCCAAATTCCATTGATTGCCTCCCCTGCAGCAGAAGGACTGTTCAAATCAAACAGAATCGCTCTGTTGTTTCCAGTGATGCATCTCTACCATGTTCAGCTGTAGCTCAGGACTGTTCCACCCTCCTCCCTGCAAAGGGACAGCACTTATTTTTATAGCATAGGTAGCAAGCACTAAATTTATCAGCATGCATGAAATTCCTCAGTACAAAGTTTCCCATAGGCACCTTGGACATGTAGGTGAAGAAAGAGGGAAAAGCATGGAACAGAAGGAGGATAAAGTCAGCTATCTTTTTCCTGTAGAGATCATATGGGATATAGGATAAAGACTGTACTTCCAAACAGTCTGTATTTCCAAAGGAACCCTTCCTCCCTCCTTAACTCTATCATATTCTCTTCTAGATAAATATCTTTCAAGGATGCCTATACTGGACTGCAGTACAGTAATATTTTGGATAGTGGAGACCACAGTAGCTCAGGAACGGGCAGTGATGAGCTGACGGGCAGGGTTTATTAGCCTGGGAACCGTGGTCCAATGCAGCTGCCTAGACCACTGTCAGAAGCAAGCTAATGTACGACAGCAATTCTGCGTGCTGCACAGATCCAGCTGCTCTGATCTGTGATAGCTCTCAGCATGATAGTCCATTATACAGGGCAGATATTGTCTTAATGATCCTCAACCCACACGTCCTTGTCACTTTCTTCGTCTTCCCCCACTGTCCCATTTTATTCCATCCTCGAAGAGATTTCACAATTACACGCCTCTTTCCCAATTCGTGTTCCACATCCTACATTTTAGCATCCTTACTAGCTCTGTTTTTAGGTTCTGGCATTTGGTTGCCAACCAGATGAAGGCCGACTGCTTTTCAGTATTAGTAATTCACTTTCTTTGGTCCAGCTGAGAGCTACAGAAAAACTAATGTCTAATTGGGAGCTGGGTAGAGCAATAACCTGTTGATATTCTACGTATGACAGAAAGCAACTGAGTAATTCACATGCATGGAAACTTTATAAAAAAATGTAGAAAGGTTTCTAGTATTATAAAGCTTTACAAACTAAGCTTTCAGCTGGGCTGAATTTGGGGTTTAAATCAATTTTGTTATTAAGGCTTTCTGGAGTGTGAGAGCAGTGATAGAAGATTTCTACAGCTTCCCTTCTTGCTACCTATGAAAAGTGCATATTTTTGATAACTCTTGTTAATGATTGATGACACCAATTTCCCAAACATAGCTCTTTTAATTATTTTTGCAATGGTTCAGTTTGCATGCCAATTACCAGACTCCAAAGTGAAGAAGGGCTTGTGTGCTTGAAAGCTTCCCTGTTTTTTTTTTCCCCAATAACCTCACTGGTCCAGTAAAAGCTATTACCTCTCTCTAAACCTAGCTTGGCTGATACGCTTAGACTGTCACTGTTATAACAATGTTATTATTATACCTTATTTATATCAGGCACTTACTTCAGTGTGAATCATTTTATTTTCCCATAAATTTCTTCCCAACTTCCATTTTCCTTTGTTTTAGTACACAAAGGTGGCTGTCTGTGTTTCCGAGATAAATCTGAAATGGGTTCACCAGAGTTAGTGCTCCTCTCCCATCACTACACCAGTGTACCTGAATTATCAGACTCTGAGGCCACCTGGCAAAACCTCTTACTGCTGGTAACACTTTGCTCCTTGATTGTCCGTAGGACTCAAAGCATGTAACGGGGGAAATTATAGGGGAGAGGATGATCAGATGATTGACTCGGGTGCTGAGAACTGGGAAGAGACGCCTAACCTTGTGCCCGTCACCGGAGCGTGAGGACTCGCACCACCTCAGCATGCCTCCTCACGCCACAGCCAGTGCAGCACAAGACTCAATTTCCATTTTAATTACACAATCATTTATCGGTACTTGCCCATAATAAGCAGATAAAGTCCTTCATCTCTGTTTAGCAGTGGATAATTCACTCATGTCTGCTAGCACTGATACTGTCTTTTCCAGGGGACAAACCTCAAGGTCTTTACTCAAGTTCCCGCTTAATTCCTGCATTCACAAATTCCCGGTGAAAACAAAGAAGGAAAGGAGTGAGTTTAAGGGAATTAGGGGCTGCTAGTGTTGTCCCAGGTCACGGTTAAAGAAATACTTTTTCCTGCTCAGGTATTTTCTTTTTCATCTTTGTTTTAACATCTGGTTTAAAGGCTGTGGTCTTCGGCTCTTACACTTTTCATGGTCACTGTTCAGTCAGCTTATTATTTGTAAGGCACATTGTCTGGTCTGGTGTTTTCCAAATGTTCTTTTTTATGCACTTCTGGTTTTGCCAGGTCACTGTACTGGCTTCCACCAACAGGGCCGAAACATCCAAATATCATTGCACTCACATAATATTGAATTAATCCCACTTGTTTCATCTCTTAATCTAGGACATATCAAGACTATCATTTGAGGACTCCTGGTATCATGTTCAGATGTATCTGAGCTAGCTTAATTTAATTAGCTAGCGCATCAGTATATACTTACCTTTCAATATCACTAACAGCACAGCCTCGGCAGTTTTCCAGGGAGGCTCTGCACAGTCTCTCAGGACTGCATACGGACACAGGCAGTAAAGTGCATGTTTTGTAATTTCTTATGCTTGAAAAATGGCACTGGGTTGGTCATGTCCACTTGTTTGTGATGTGTTTCATTGCCTAACCTCCCCCCTTCTTGAAGTTCTCTTTTATTTTCAGCTCTCCTAAGAATGCTGGCTATTTCATAAAGATTATTTTCCATTTCTTGTTTCTGGTTACCTTGTACTTTTCTTTTGTTTAGGAAAAAAGCAAACCATCTTAGGTTTAAGAGTGTTTTTTTTTGTCAAAATCTGATAACAAATTCCCTGCCTCAAGTGCTAGAGGGAAAAAAATAAACTGGAGGCCTGCAAAGCCAGCTGTGTTGTCATCTTAACTTTTCTTGGATCACAGTAGTAAGAAGAGCATTTAAAGCTCTAATCTTCTTAAGAGAGAAGAGTTCTTGCTATATTATTCTAAAACAATCTTATGAAAATTGCAAGATGACAAATATTTAACTTAGTATTATCATTTTAAATTATATTATTGCTGTGTTATTTGACTGTGATTCATAAAGTCTTCCCAATTAATTTTCTTAAGCTATTACTAAACAGCACAGTGCATTTGATGGTACTGAGAATTGAAAGAAACCTTCCTTCTTTTTTTCCACAATCTGTTTAAAGTCTGAAAGGTATTAACAGCATAATGGAAGTTATACAGATGGATTTTCAAAGTCTTCAACAAAAAAGGACTAAGTCATCCATGATTGATCAAAGGGATAAGTGGATTTTCTCCATTAAATCTTGAAAGACAGGAGCTTGATATCCAGTATCTTAATGAAGTATCAACTCTAAAGGAATAATTTTCCTACTGTTACACTGATGAAATACTATTAAACTCTAAATCAATATGAGTCAACTATTTTTTATATTTGGCATTAGTCTTCCCATAACATATAGCTACTATCAGAGTGAAATAAAGGCAATGTCATCTTGTTATATGGATATACTTTTCAGTTTATCTCAATATTTCTTATTTATCACCTGCTGTTATGGGTCATCATCATTGGGTAGGGAAGTGCATGTTTAGGTATTTGAAGATCTTTTGCTGTGTAAGAATTCCTCTAATTTTGGATAATTTACTACTTCTCCTTAAAAAAGGTCTTCCTACTATGAATATCTGTCTAGTAATGATGTTCTCAGAACCGCACAAGATACTGCATTAATACATCCAGAGGAGAAAAAAGTTGCCTCTGTTAAGGTAAAACTTCTGAGCTGAGCCTCAGATCGTGTTCAGTTTTTTGTTACTGTGCCATAGTGCAAGAACAGCTAATCTGCTGTATGTTTTCTCTTTAACCTGGAGTACACGGTTGGTTTTTTTAATTCTAAAAAATCATGGCTAGTTGCCACACATTTTGTCAGCTAAGGCAGAGCCTCTAATCTTCTTGTTGGGGAAGGTTTTGTTTAGTGGTGCAGTCAATTCATTTGCCATTTGATTTAATATGAGTACCTATTTTATATAAAATGTGGTGATAATTATGGGAGAGAGAGTGAATTTTCTTTTTTTTGCATTTTTTTTTTTTAAATTTTATTTTATTTTAGCTTGAGGAAGGTGAAGGAATAAGAAGCTCATTCTATCTCAGCCAAATTAAGGGCAGAACTGACTCCACTAGAGGGCTTTAACAAAAATTCCATGCAGAGTAATGGGGGAACAGGGCAGCAGCCATCAGTTTGCTTAGCAGTTAGGAGAGTCATATTAGAGAGATGGGATTTGGTTTTTTCTTATAGTAGGAAACGTTAAGGTAGATGGAGAGGGCAGCTACAGCACCAGCAAGGGAAATACTAATTATGGCACAGGCCATGGAGGCAGCTGAGTGTTGGAGTTGTGAGATTAATGTCATTTTAGACCTCGTTCCTCATACAAGATATTTCCTGACAGAGCTGCTGGAGAAGAAGTTTCAGGTCCTGGAAATGTAAATGAAGACAACGATAGACCTCAAACAGAGCTTTAGGGATGCGAGAAAAAGCTGAGATGATATTGCAGGTACCTGGCATACAAGAGGACCCGAAGGGAAAATTTGTATAGAAGAAAGGGGACCACTGGCATTATGTGACTAAGAGGAAAACGCCTGGCTGTGTGCAAGAGAACCCACGCACTGGGGTAGGCTCAGTCCGTTAAGGAAAAAAGCCAGCAACATGTTATAATGGGATAGCAAGAACGAAGAAAAGAACTAGTCTGAAGTGAACAGACAATGAGACAATAGGAACCTCCAGAGACAGCGTCCAGGAGAGACAGAAGAATGCTCCAGAGACATACAAAGGCAGGATGAAGCACAGAAAGAAATATGAGCAGAAGAAAGAACACCGAAGACAAATAGACCAGTCTCTTGTTAGTGCCAGTGCATCACTAGAGCCTCATTACTGAGAGGAGTAAGTAGGCATGTTATGAAAAAGAATCAAAAAGGTGCTGTCTCCTGGGGAGCAAGAGCACATTAGGGAGCCTCAGGACTGAAGAGAAATCTGACATAAATGGGAAAAAGGCCACTGGTTGCTCTTCACGTCGGAGCAGGCAGGCAGGTTCTTGCCAGAGACAACAAACTCTTTAATCTGATGGGGAAACGCAGTCCAAGAATGGAAAGCTTGGGGATCATTCCTGTCTGGGAAGATGGACAAAAAAGGATTCAAGAGTTTGAAGAGCAATAAGTGATTTCTTGGTGATTATAGTATATTCAAAGATTCACGGGTACACCACCTTTCCTTAAAGGAGATTGAGTTCGACATTACTTTTCCAAAAGGGTATAAGCCAGGTAATTGCCAGAGAAAGTTGAGAGAGTCTCAGTTAACCTCTATTCCCTGTACAAATACCATGAGCGGTTGAAACAATCTATATGCTGTGATTGTATGATTTAATATCAAAGATTCAGCTGCAAGTGAAGGAACACACAAGAACATACATATTCTAGCTGGGAGCTCAGGTCTGGGTTGGTGGAAACCACTCAAAGGTTTGTTTCATGTTTGCAAAAAGATTGAGATTCTTGGAAAGGTTGTGAAACCAGACATTGCAGGAAAAGTGAGAAAATGGAGGAAGGGTAGGGCTAACTGGAATGAAAGCATTCATACACTCAGAAAAAAGAAATGAGGGAGGTGGTTGTGCTGGGTATTCATTAAGTAGTTGATGGAATGAAATGCACTGTGGCAGCAAGGATAAAATGAAGTCTTTTCTGATAAAGGTTACCCTTAAGAAGGATGCTAAAAACTGTATTACAGACTTTTCACAGCTGGATATGGATCTAGCTAATAATGAGAGAAATACATACAAAGAAATTGTATCATTAGAGGAAATTTCAGCTTCTCAAATAAAAGCTGTGGGAAAAAAACCACAAAAAACACCATACCACACAAAGCACCAAACATGATAAGGCCCAGACATCTGGGATATTATATTTAGCAAACTTTTTGACAAATAGTCAGTGAAACAGTAATGTTATTTTAGATTTGGATTTCCTGAGTAGCAAAAACCTCATAGAATAAATGCTCGTATAAAATAATCCTGGATTGAGTCAATGTGACAGATTTTGATTTTTTTAATTGAAAGATAGAAAAATTAGGACAAAATAGTGTATGACTTTCTAAGGGTAAATGTAAAGAAACAGAGGAAGTTAGTCTGTAAAGCTGAATGGGATTTAAACTCAAGAATTTCTTTGGGAAGAGGGTGGAATTGCTTTAGGTCTGCAGTGCAATACTTTGAGTTTTTACTAAGTAAGATGGAAAAAGTAGCAAAGAAGAAATACAATTCCCCTGGAAAAATATAGAAAAGGAATGGATTAGCAAGAAAATTTATTTTTATAGTTAAAATGTACAGAAAAGGAAAATGTAAAAGAAACTGAGGTGGGACTTGAAAGGAAAATTAAAATAAATTGCTACAAGTAGGGGAATATAGAATAAACTTCAGGCAGTTTTGCATTAAATATCTTCTGTACAGCAATTTTGGAGGCCAAGACTGTGAGCCAGATGGTCCCTTCAAACTCTCCCTCTCCTTTCCACTCAATTTCTACACTTTCTGTCTGGCAACAGGAGGAGGAAAATAGTGGAAAATTAATTCTAACATTAGCTAGCTTTTGTCTCTTTGTCTGGCCCCATTAAGTCAGCCTGCAGACGTGAATGTACCAACAACTTAGAATGATGTTGCTAGCAGCATTGCCAGGAAATACTCTCCTATTTAGGGACAAAGGATTCATTCTGATGCTAATGAATCCACTAAGTATTCAGCAGAGTTGTCTGCATGATACCAATGGCTCAGGTATAGAGCACAGCAGCTGCATGAAATCATCGCCATACTTTTCTTTCAGATCCAAAAGGCCCATCCATGATGGTCAGAAGGCACATTTCGAGGTGCTGCTGTATGCACGGAAGTTTTACAAAGCTGAGCCCTATGTCTCGTCTTCTTCAGTATGTACGATAGCCCTGTCGATGGACTTTACACACTCATGTCTCCACCAAGTAGCGTCCATCCTCATATCATACGTAGAATAAGGGTCTTGCCTACCTGCTGCAACTCCAAAAAGGGGTCGTTTCTTACCAACACACAGTTCAACCCAGTATTATCGCCTAAAGCTTGTCTTTGGAACAATTAACAGGGAGACTTTTAAAAGTCAGCAGTTTTGACCACTCCCACAGAATGTTGAAACCAGACCTAATTCTACTTCATTTGTGATTCAGATTAGCAAGTGGCCAGAAACACTCTGATTTCACTTCTGGTTGACAAAAGAACTGTGCATCTTCCCCTTACTGAAATAAACACATTATATCTGTTACTTATCAACTGGGAAACTGCTACCTCCAGCTACCGTAAATTTATGCATGTATATATTTGTTTTTCCTTAAAGTTACAGTGATCAGGAGCATAACACCGATTTTCTGGGATTAATACTGTTTCCACATACAATCCGGATGCACCATATGGTCATAATCTTCATCATCAGTAGACAAAACCCTAGCTGCTAGAATGGATTTATTTCAAGCACCCTTCTGTATTTCAGCAAAGATATTGTGCTCAGTAAGATGGGTATATATCAGAGAGTTTAGCGTGAAATTTGTTCTAGATGAGGTGGGATTTTATGAGTGGACACAGGCCTGATAGAGCCCCAAAACACAGTAGGAAAAGCTATATGAAAAATATAGATGGTTATTAAGGAAATGTCTCATTCTGCCTTGTAGAGTTTAAGGAAAGACACTCTTTAATTAATACCCCCCCCGGTTTCTATTTTTGTAGACTCAGCAGTACCTGACTGTACTGGCGAATCCATGACATTAATTATTATGCCTAATAAAACAAAGGCTGGATAAAGGCCTCTTTTAAAACTCTAGTTCAAAATGACAGCTGCTGGTTTGTTCTGTGATTTATCCCCAACACAAACTCTAAAACTGAAACTACATTTTGAGCTGTAATGTAACCAGACAGCTCAGATAATAAAAGATCATCTTTATTAGTGGCTATATCCTTGATTAGTCTCTTCAGTGAAAGAAAGGGTTATGGGTGACATTTACAAGTGAATAAAGGCATTAGCTAGATAACAGAACAAATAAAAATAAAGACATTCTTCTGTCCTTGTGCCTAAACAGGCAACAAATAAGTTTGAGATAAGAAGTCACTAACATTTAAAAAATGGATTGATTTGCTTTCGGGAATAGATGCAGTGGCAATCAGTCCAGAGAAAGAATATCACCTCAGCTGGAATCTACCACCTCTATTCAAATTTGGTAGGCAGTGAGACTATATATGGCAGAAAATAATCCCAGTGAGTGGAAGTGTTTAAACTGCCCCTTGACCTTTATATTTACCGTGGATGAATCGAGCTGAACAACTTTAAGAGAGTGCATTTGCTGCAAAATATTTGCCACTGGTTTATATAGCTTTGTCCTTTTATTTTAATGCATATCATTATCATAACCTTCATTTCTGGACTGTCTCAGAGGCACTGAATAATGATGTACTATGACGCCAAAAGTCATGTCTTAATGTTGACAGCTGATGTTTCCAATATCTTGCTTCCCAGAATACTTCTACAGTTATTCAGATCTCCTGGGTCAAGATTTGCCCTGTTAGTATATGTGGCTCACTCCATTTCAGAAAGATCTCCACACAGAAATTGGATTTTATTAATAATATTTTTACAGGACTTCTGTGAGCTTCCATTTTCATCCATGGCTGAAAACACTTGAAGTAGAAATGGTTGAAAAAAAAACAAAACCAAAACCTTAATAATTCCCCTCTGTCTTTTGTCAACAGTTGAATGCAACTGAGATTTTGCCATGTTTGTAAGTTTTGGATGGCACATTTTTAATTCTCATAATATTCTCTGTTGTAGTACTACAGCAGTTCTTCCGGTTTTCATCCTTTACATGATATGAAGGAAAGCCTTCAGGAGAAAAAATTAGCATATTTCATATATGTACCCACTTGTACACATTTCATAACCTCAGGAAGAAAACGCATTTGCTCCTCTCCTATTAGTGAGTAGTGGGAGGTTCTGATTTTTTTTTTCTACTACCAATAAATAGTGCTTAACAAAACCAAAAAGTAACACAGAATTTTAGATGTATGGATTCTGCACATCTTAATTGTTTGCCATCAAATCCAGGCTTGCTGACATAGGTTTGGTATTATTCATGTCCAGGATTCTGCATTGGAATAGCTATTTCAAATTAAAGGTAAATTTCTGAATGGGTCTTTCCCTGCAAACCTCTTGCTGCTATATTGCTAATGCTCACTAGAAGCCAGCCGAATTAATCTCAAGCGCAGCAGAACCTTCTGTAATGCCATATGAAGAATTTGTCACAGTGACATTCTTGATTCTTTCCGACAGTTGAATGACACACAGCATCGCTAATTCACAAAGTAATGCTGGGCACTTTTATGCAATGTGACTTTTCATCTTCCCCACAATTGCTTGCTCACATATTTTGTTCCATATTAAATTACTCATATGCATAACTGATATAATCTCCTTTCTGCATTCACATGTGTCTACAAGATTTAGTTATTATCCTGTCTGGAATGAAGTCTGGCCTCCTCTCTTACAATTAAACAATTATTCTGGCATTTTATATCTCCCTACATTAGGTGCAAAGAAACACATTATAAAAATTGCTCTAACCTATATTAAGGGAGCTTTCCTAATTTCCATTCCATTACCCTTATATTCCGGATGAAAGCTAGATATCTTGGGCTACATCCAAGTAAAACAGAGGTGGTGATTACTGGCAGGTGCATATATATGACAGAATCAATGTACTTTATTAATGTCTTCCCTTAGCTTGATTTCCTGAAGGTAAAGTTTTGGCCATTTTTAGCACATGATGCAAGATCCATTTTTGTCTTCTTTACTAAGCACGGTGTCTGGGACCTCCCTGGTGACTAATCTCTAAATCTTCACTCATAGCTCTTGTGGTGCAGCTTATTTGATAGCAGAGCAGGCGCAGGAGCCGTGGGATACCCTGGAGATGGTTGAACTTCGGAGAGCACGTTTGCAGCCACATCTGAGGGGAAACTTGAGACATGCTCCCCGTGAAGATTTGCTTAGCTTTCAGGGCATGTCCACTTCCATTATTCTTGCAGGCTGAGTTTGTATGGCTCTCAGATATTCCAGTGATTTAAATTAATGACAGGAGTGAGCCCCGAACCACCATGTTCTAAGTGAGCATTGCAGCCTAATAAAGAAAAAGGGGCTTCGTGTTAATAAGGTCTGGCGCAGGCAATGAGCTCTGAAGAGCCCTGCTTGATCAATCAAGGGCCAGAAAATATCAAGCCATGGGTAGACACCTATATATGAGATAAAAAGGGGTTGGGTTTAGAATATTCACTATGAACTACTCATGAATCAGCCACAGATGCAGAGCTCTCGCTCCGATTGCTTAGCTGGGTTTGCATGACAGCATGCCGAGGAAAATCACAGCGTGTGCTCTCAGCAGCCTCCAGCCTGCAGAGGATCTGCTAGGTACCTTCACAGCAGCGATTCGTGACAAATGATGTGTCCATTATAAACTCCTTGCTCTCCAGGAGGAGCAAGGGAGAGCCGGGCAGGTAGGAAATCACGGTCTCCCCAGTCGCAGAGTAGCGGGCTTGGTGCTGAGTGAGAGGCTCTTGTGTATAGACTGCAGCACTGCAATAGAGACTTGACTAGATACCAGGACACCCCGGAGACCAAGGACCATTTTCCAGCTCTCAGGTCTGCAATGAATAATGAATCCCAGCGACATGTCAGGACAAACTCTTCATGTGTGCTGTTCCTCTTTCTCCATCCTTCCTCCTCATGTCTACCCCGCCTTTGGAAAGGAATATTATAGGGACGTTTCAGTCAGTCCCCTGGTCGGCTCCTGCCCCACAGCGAGTGAGACAACACATAAGTTTTGTCTAATCAGGGTTTAAATTGAAGTTTTACAATATACACTAGTGCAATCTCTCTCTCTCACACATTCATGTTTATGGTTTCTTTTAGTTAATCATCTTAATCCATCCACCTGTTTGGAGGAAAAAGGCCAACAGGATCTAAATCAATCCCTGAAATGTCTGGTCATGGTGGGGAAGAAAGGGACCCTGATAACACCTGATAACATCTCACATGTCTGGGCATTAGGAGTCTTGGCAGAGCATATTCCAGCTGCACCACGTTACTCCAGGATGCAGATCCTGAAGTTGCTGCCTTGTCTCTGTGTTGGCTGCCTTAGCATTTGTTCTTGAGAGAGATTTCTGACTCTGACTAAAAATCAGCTATTGCAAAACACATGGCTCCCACAGATGGTCTAGTAAAGCCAAAGTATTTTCTTTCTCCTAGAGTTTCCGCCAATCCCACCAAGGCTGTGTGTGACAGATGCAGTTACAGTTGAGATACTTTTTAGTGGTTACTATATTTTCACTGTCGGCACCAGTCCCTACTGTGCCGCCACATGTAACTTTTCAGTGGCTCCCTTTGTACAGTGTAGAGTTCATCAAAGGCAAAGTCATGTTGTCATGAATGAATAATGTCCACATGGCACATGGTACTCTGCATTTTATTTTGGTTCTCAATGAGTAACTCCTGTAAAGAGATTTTTCTACTGTACTATATTTGTATAATAGGCTTCTCGTGGCAGTTTTGAACACATGTAGTCAATTTAATTGATTATGCTCCTATTAAAAATAGTCATACACCAGTGACAGTCTTGACAGCCCATCTGTAAACAACAGAAGCTATTTAAACCCAGCACTATAATGCTAATTGGTAAAACACTACTTGTGCCTGCATATGAATCTCTAGAGTGAAATCCTCACGCCTTCACCGTACAGGATGTATTAGGGGAATGGACATGAAATTCTCCTCTAGAAATCCTCCAGGCATGAGGAGCACCTTTGCAAGGCAGGAGCCTGAGATAAAAAGAGGTGCTTTGGCTTTGTTTTTCTGGCAGGTAGCCTTACGCTTCCAGAAGCCCAGGCTGGCGATTGCCACAGCATATG
This sequence comes from Haliaeetus leucocephalus, assembly GCF_000737465.1. Classification (NCBI taxonomy): domain Eukaryota; kingdom Metazoa; phylum Chordata; class Aves; order Accipitriformes; family Accipitridae; genus Haliaeetus; species Haliaeetus leucocephalus. The sequence continues at coordinate 4,305,842 of NW_010972931.1, forward strand.
CCCGGTACAAGCATTGCTCTTTCCCTTTGGCCATTTCCCACCCCACATGCCAGCAGCGAGCAGAAGGGCAGGAATACAGGCGCTTCCAGCTCTGTTGAACTGCCACATTTTCCCCTTACATTATGGTGATCTTTCTGGGCCAAATAAACAGACTTTCTATGGGAAATTTGACTGGGATGGAGCACAAAGTAGGTGCATTGTAAAAGTAAAACCCAAGCAAAACCTGCAGCTCTCTCAGGTACAGTAGCACTCTTTTAAGGGAGAAAAGACTCCACAAAAAGAAAGGGCTGAACTCTGAACAGCTTTAATTTGACAGCTCCCTTGTCACCACTGGAATGACAATGATTTACTCTGGCTGAGGATGTAGGACACTGAATTCTTCCTTGCATAACTAACAAAAGATTTTCCTCCTAATCTAATTCCTTCTTCCCTCTTAACCATCCCTTTGCTCTAGAGCTTCTGCTTTGAGAGGGTTTTAAGGCTTATGGCAGAGAAAACGCAAGTGTGCAGACTTCATGTTCAAAAGAACATTTGATGTCAAGTACCAAGCAAGCACTCGTGGAAAGCTACTGCTCCGGTTCCTGAACATAAGCCAAGGGACCAGCCATGCTTTTGGGGCCAAACCTCCGAGGTGCCAAGTATCTACAAACCCCACCGAAACAGCAGTCGTCAACAGTAACTTCCAGGCTCTAGCCTTTATTTCCAAAATAGCTGTTTGAGGGGACGTCTTCATTTTTCTCCAAGACACTTTTCGATGTTGAAGAAAGCCATAGTTCGGTGACATTCTCTAAATTTCCAGTTTTCAATTTAAGCTTGGTTCTTTGAAAATGTATTTGACAAAACTCCTGCGCATGATTTAACTGAACTAAATAACAGGAAACGTACCTCATATTTAAAGGAAATCCTTCAGCCCCTGTTGGGAGGTACTGACTTCTATTACCAATAGATCAATACCAATATAATACCAGTACCATATGAAGGGATAAGCCATTTCCTCACTATTTTTTTACATTTTGCTTCTTTTTGAATACTACGGAGCTGCCACTTACTTATAGAGTCTCCTGTTACAATATGTATTTGTATAGATCCATTTTTGTTTTTCTTTTGCTCACAGACACAAGTCAGGATAAACCAGGCAAGATTTTCATTTTTTTTTTAGAAATTGGAGCACATATTTATTTCTTTTGACTTATTAATTTAAAAACATCAGAGAATTCACCACAAATCACCACTGTACCACATCATTATGTTTAAATCCACTTTAGCCATTGTAGGGACTTATTTGTCCATTAATGGCTGACTGCAGTGCGTGTGCATCCGGCACTTAAAATTTCTGCTCCCTTCTCTCTTTCAGTAATGACTTCATTCTGAACCTTTTCACAGTATAGTATTATTCAGAGTAAAAAAACTTCACGATACTTGTCCAGCAGTTGCTGCAGCCTATCATCACAGAATATGCAAACTATTAAGTTCTAAAATGTTTATAGACACAAGTGGCCTAAATCTGTATTTCCCAAGTAGCGCCTAAACAACAGTGAAGCTCTGTATCCTGAAATCCTTGTGGTTGCCACAAAAATCTAAAATGCAGTATGTGTGTGGTACTATACCTATTGGTTTAATCATTTTGCTGAGACATGCCAAGAACTCTAATGGTTCCTCTTATTTCTTTTTCTTTTTAGAAGCAAAACTTTTCTCTGTAAGATAAAATTTTTATCATGTTTATCAAGATAAACCTGAATAATTGACAACATATATTTTTGGTTGGTTGGTTGGTTTATTTTGTCAATGGTCTGTGACACCTAAGACTGCTATAGGGCATGCGATACATGCTGACCTGGCAAAGATTGTTTTTTCTTGGTGTCCGTCTAGTTGGTTTACACAACACAGCATTCATTATAGCTTAAATGTCACCTACACTTTGCTATTCAGATTTCTATTTACTTTTTGGCACTTAGCCCCCACCCTTCCACTTTAGGCACCTGCCACCTTTAATTAGCAAACTCATCTGTTAAAGGGCTGCACTTTCTATTTTTTAAGTCGAAAGCTTGCCCACAACTTCTCCCTGAAAGCATACTTACTGAAAACTAAGCCAGAATTTTATACAAAGGTGTTCCTTGCAGGTTGCTGCCCAAGGACTGGAGCAGCCGATCTAGGGCTGGCTGCACTGAGGTGAGAGGTTTACAAAAGTAGCCTGGAGCTGGACACTCAGATCCCAATTAAAAGGGACATTTTGGGCATGTATTTTATTTTTTTCTCCTTTGAAACTCCAGTCTGACTGATGTATTTAACCAAAGTTAATTCTGAAGGCCTGTGTACACACAAATAATGCCAGTATATTTAAATGGATGCCCTCAAATGAGTTGATATACATTTTGCTGGCTTTAGTAAGGATGTCAAGAGACAGTATGTATTTTTCTACATCCAGCCCCACCAGTGGAAGGGGTTATTTCCTCCTCGCTCCATATTACTCCGGCATATCTGACAGGGAAGCTGCGTATGGTCCTAGCTGACATTTCATACTCCTATGCCAGAAGGAGTTTTCCTCTCCTCTCCTCCTGTCTAGCACACAGAAAGATCTCCTTCTTGACAGTTTTCCGTGTGCTCCTTGGCGGGTGGTACAAGAGGTTTTCCTGAATTTCCCTGAGAGGGGAAAGGGAACAAGAAGAGTCAGGGAAGCCCTGAAGAGTCTCGTACAATAACTCTCCATGCCCAGGGGTATGGCTTTGTGCGTTGTGCCCATATGCACAGACCGTGCGATGTTCTGTTGCTTGTTTGGTGTGTCAGGTTTAGCAGAAAGCTGCTCTGCATCCCAAAACCATTGTGTAGGTGTCTTGGCTGAGGAAGGGCTGGGAAGGGAGAAACTAGAAGGTATGACTGAGTACAGGTTACTTTGCAGGCAGAGCAAGTGATGTATTTCTCCCTTTCCCATTGAAAATCTTATTCCTCTGACTAGCAAGTCTTCACTTCTCCATCTCCTGCATGGACTAAAACTACATTCGTTACCTATGTCTGAAAAAGTGAGATCTCTATAGGAAACTGATTCATACAGGACATTCTTCCCACAGGGACAGCTACTCTGTGCAGCAGGGTGGTCCGCGAGGGGTCTGTCATCCAGCCTGGATTGCAGGTTTGAGGCATACTCTGTGCACTTACCATTGCATCATGGTATTATTCATACAAGGCAGTAATCCTCCTCAGAGTATAATTATGCACAGTCTGCTGAGCTCCCAAAACGTAATTACCTCTCTATGGGGCTGGGTTATGTTCACAGGCTGAGCCAGGGCATGACTCTTCGTTTCAGGGCTTGGGTGCCCCATACTCTGCCAAGATTTTTTTTTTCTTCTGTTCCTTCTCGACAGGTAAACAGTGAAAAATAAACATTTTCCTGACCCAGGCATGAACTGTACCAAGACTGTGGTGTGGATCTGAATAATATGATCTTCTGCTCCTTACAGGCTTGATGAGCTGCAAAAAATGTGCCATGGTTTGAAATGCAAAAAAAAAGACGCCCACATGGATTTCACTGGCCTCATCGAGTTGAGAAATGAGGCTTGGGCTTTTCCAGAGACCTCAGACAACTCTCACTTTCCAGATTATGGGATATAAAGCACTGGCTTCAGGGACAAAAAAAACATTATAAAAGCCTGTCGTTAGATCTCATGGGGGCAATCTAAAAGGTTTCTGAAAAAGAACAGGGACTCTCACTGGATGTTTTGTTGTAACTTTCTCCATCCTGCTGCTTATCTCTGCTCCCGAACTCTGCCCGTGGTACTTAGCTACCGAAGGAGGGGTATCTGTCAAGTTTCCAAAAAGACACAGGTAATTCTGAAGTTTTTTCTCAATAGCTTCTAATAATTTGTCCCCCTGCATACACACTGCTTTTGGCTGTGGGCCAGGAAAATGGAGAGTGTTTCCAGGGAGATTTGAGCTCTGCTGAGTGCCATATATTACAGTAGGCTCAAGGAGAATAAATCCAATATTTTTATGGAACAGTTTAGATACAGGAACAGGCAAATTGCCACACTAACACATTCCCTGTCTCCGAAGGGAGGCAAGTAAAATATTCGCTTAGCCTTTGATGAGCCTCCTATCCTCCATCATCATAGAAACCTTCCAGTCAAGGAAATCTGCATGGTGCTGGGTCTTAGCTGCTCACCTCTCCTGCTCCTCAGCAGGGAAGAGCTGGCTGTGCTGGATGCATCCAGGGCGGTCCTGAGGCCATCTTCCCTCAGCAGAGTAGCCAAATGGCTTACCAGCTGCTTGACTGATCTGGAGATGCAGATTCATGGTACCATTAGCCTTACAGAGGAGACAAGAGGACACCCTGGGCAGGGCTGAGCTGAGGAAGGCACCTACTTGGTGTTACTCTGATTGATTAATTGAGGTGATAGAGAGAGCCTCACTTGCTTTAGGAGAGCCAACTGCTTTGGCAATAATTAGGGCATGAGTTTTTGCCCCTCTGCAAGGCTCTGTTGTAGATCAACATGTCGTTAACACAAAGTTGGACTTCTACATTTCACCTAGACTGGGAGACAAATGATGCCTGCAGATTAAAAATCCCACCTTCTTGATTTATATTCCTGGGTGGGGTTTTTTTGCTTTTTCTTACCCCATATTACAAGCTCTGTGGTGAAAGATCCGTTTTGTTAGTCAAGGTGTGAGTTACACCATTGAATCTCTGAATATGGAAGCATTTCACTGCCATTTTCAAGGTTAACAATTAAAAGAATGGTTAATTCCATACGAAAAAAACCCCCCACAACTGTATTTGATCCTCAGGGACTTATACTCAGCTGGTAACCACACAGTGGCTTAATATAAAATGCATCAACACCTCCCTGCTATTTTTTGCAGAGCCAATAAAGCTTTGATGCACCATTACATGCTTTAGCCACAGAGCAAACTCTGTCATCACGCATTTTGTATTAGTGGGGGTCTGGCCACCCCTTCCATTGGACTGATGAGGGCTTTTTCCCTTGCTTCTGCTCCCACCAGAACGACACTAGTGCAGATCAATTAATAGGGCAGGAAGAGGCCTCTGGGCTGCTCCACGTTCTCCTGTGACTCCACTGGATGACAGGCAGATGTCCTGTGGCCATCAGAGAGACTCAAGCTGGCTTGGATGAAAAGCTCCTTTTGCCAGTACTTAAGAGGTAGGAGGATTCAGTTTTCCATAAAAACTGCTTTTTATTAGCAAGCGGGAGGTGTACCAAATTCTCTTGGTATTTTACTGTGTCCTAGACGCATGAGGAACTCATAGTCTTCATCTTCATTGCTCTGAAAGAAGATTCTCCAGAAGGCAATAAGCTCGGCAAACGATGGTTCTCCTGATGGAACGCTTCTGCCATGTACCACCATCCTCCCCAGCACAGAGCAAACAAGCCTGGTCTTCAAGAAGTCAACATGGACGTGGTCTCCTGGCCTTGCACAGTTGTCCTCCTGCCGTCGCCATTCCTCCAACCTCCTCTCTTCCACTGGGCAATCGAGGCCAAACAGCAGGCAGGGCAATTTTCTGCTGCTACATTCTGTATAAGGCTGCTTATCGAGACTGTGGTTAAAAAGCAATAGCACTTGAAATGGAAAATTTTCAGGTCTCGTTTTTAAAAAGTTTACAAAGCTCCAACCTTATAAAACTCTTTTTTGGTTATTGCTCCAGAAATATCTTTTTAGCAGTCCTGACAGCTTTCAGAAACAAAAGAGCCTTCCAAGAGAATTTTAAAGAGGTTTTCGAAAACACTTTTGCCTTTGTATTTGAGAGAGGCTTTGGCAGCACTGTAAAACAGCAGTGTTTCTCTTCACTCCCTCTTCTCTTTGTCAATCATCTGAATTTACACTGCATTTAGAGTTTGTCGCATGAAGTACTGGAGACTTAAAATCATTCCTTCCAAACTGGTAATTTTTGTATGGCAAATCTTGCTGTGAGGCCATGCGAAAATGAATCAAACAAATGAATAACTTGGAGAATGATGAAATCCTGAATGTAAATATGTTAAAGAGCAAGCGCTTTCTCTACTCTTCCTTCTAACAACAGATTTCTTGTTCTTTTACTAAAAAGAATACAGCAGCTAAGCATTGCTGAAAGAAACTGCTGATAAGGTAACTTCACATGTTTTTTTCCAAAATGGATTTTTGCTGTAAAGAATTTGATTGAAACTCCCATGTGAAAGCAAGAAGAGAATTCCTGATTGACTTTTGTTTGGAGACAACGTAAATGAGAAGTAACTCCACCAATTCATTAGGAATGCACCAGGGCCACCATTATATATGTAAGAGGAGGCCAAAAGAGGCGATGCAATCAATTGCACTCAGTAATGCAAGTGAAGTATTAGTAATTTGCAATATATTGAACTGGAAGCCTATCTTACAGCCCAGTAAGGAAAACACATTTCTTCCAGCAACAAGTCAGTCCTTCCTTCTTTGCTTCCCTCCCTGTAAATGTGGAACATTTCTGTACCAAAACTACAGAAAACAGGCGTGTGGTGCAGCTAGCCAAGCACATCTCTAAAGTGACTTCATATCTATCATAAAGCAAAGCTAAACTTTCTGCCTTTGTTCATCTGTACAGTCGTTATTAAGTATACATGTAGTGGAGCTTTAAAGCCGTTTACCACATAAAATATTTCGTGGAGCATACGCAGCTTCTGACAGCATAAACACTAGGTGAATTGGGTCTGTAAAGCACAGGCATTCAAGTGATTGCATGGAAAATGTAGTAATTATGAATGCATATCCTGACACCAGTAAACACATTATATTTATATTTTAGTGTTTACACATATTCCCACAATTTTTAACAGTGTTTTGTGTTAGTGTATTGGCTTATTAAAAATACAGCTTCTATGCATAATTAATCAAACACATTAAAACCATTTTTCACATTCTGTTTGTTACTAATAAGACAAAATTAGAATATCACACCAAAACATGTGTATACCCAAACAAAAAAATGTGGAAGTTAATTTGACTAGAATTTCCTTTACTGCATAGTCACAGTAAGGAAACTGGAAATGTATTCAGACAGACACACTGGAGTGGGATTCATTTGGTTACATGCTTATATATGTGCTAGCAGTTTATGCTCCCTTTATTGTAAATGGAAATAAATGGACATTTCTAGGATGTGATTAATCCTTTTTAAAGATAGACATCTAAAAAATAGACATTGAAAATAGGTCAGACTGATTTCATCCTAGAAATGCTTATTTCTGTGACTTAACGGCAGAGGGAATTTAGCTCAAACATAGATATTGGTTAAGATGATTCTCACCCTTTAAAATCTTGTCTATTGCTGAAGAACAGAAAGGATGAAGTCCTGCCTCCCCTGAAGTCAACAGCAAAACTTCCTTTCATTTTACTAAAGCCAACATTTACCCCAAATTGATAAAACAACATTAATAAACCCTTAATGACTACTAATTTTTCCTGCTACTCACCATAACTAAAGGAAAAATATTCTTTGTATTTTCTCTAAATAATTTTTCAGGATCAACACATGTATTCTCATTATCTCTCTCTCTTTCCTAGGAATCTGAATCTTCGAGTTCTTCAGGAGATACTTCTTGAAGCCTGGCGACTTTCTGCTACCATGCTTAAACAGTCACCGAAACAGGGAATGGAGGCTCACATCAGTTGTCTTGGGGGGAAAACAAATGAGATTTTCAAACCCAATAACGTAGTTCTAGAATATCCACCGAAGCCCATACTCTTGTGTAGGTTACTGTCAGTTTATTAGACGTCTGAGGAAAGTATTGCAATGCAGGACTAAGTGCAGATTTTCTGGGATATTACCTCTGGACCCCAGACCAAGATGTGCAGGGTGGTTTGGGTCCACACTTCTCTAGAGCAGGCTGGCCTCATTCAACCGCCTCACTACATAGCATTCAACCCTGTGCCTCCTCCAAGACCTTTAATTCCCATCAACATAAATATTACTCTTGGGGACTCCTACAACTAATAACGTGAGGAATGTACTGCAGCCCAACAGACAAGTAGTTTTTGGCATGAACGTGAATTGCATACCCAGACATGGATGAGATAGCCAAGCACAGAGCAGTCTCGGCCATAATGCCTGGTAGGAGGCATTCCTGGATGGAGCTATTCCCAGAACCGTATCAAGGGGTTTTTTTGGACGGAGATTCAAATAAGAGCCTGGAAATGAACTAACTTCCCTGCACTGTGAGAAATCAGGAGATCAGAACCCAGAATTAAGCTGTGAAATGAGGCTTTTTGGTGGCATAGAGGCACCATTAGCTTTGGCACTCCTGTTACGTGAAATTATTTTTTAGTGTGCTCCTTAACTTAATTTTTGTTAGCTTGGGCTTTTACCTTAGAGGCAGCTGGTATGGGTACCTTTTAGAAGGTCTGGTCAACTTAGGTGCTAATTAGTGGCTGCTGTGGTACGAAAACTTCTGCTGTAGGAGCTGACAAAATGAGCAGGCATGTTTTAGTGTGGACCCCAAATTCTATCACCATGTTACAGTCAGTAGAGTTGAAACACAGCAAATACGATTTCTTTTGCTGTCTGTAGGTGCTACGTTGGAGCTTCTTTTCACAGTTTAATTTTCATGCTGTGCAAAGTATTGAGATAACACAATAGATAGAGAAAAAACTTGATCTTAACTTGTTGTCTTAATTATTCATATAATGAACGGCACGCCACTGCCTCCTTCTCTCCACTGGCGATACAAGGTGCCTACAATGATTACTTCATATGTAAATATCTACACTGTTGGCATCTTTATTTAATTAAATTAATCCAACACTTTGTTTCCCTTTCCAGGTGATGCTTAAAATTTGTGTCTTTTTTTTTATTCTGCATATACAAGACCACCTCTTAATAGCATCTTGCATTAATTAGTTGATGGATGGACACCTTTCTCTCTGTGTGCTGTGTGATTGTGAAACTACACAGTGGGTGCTGCAGATCAGAAGTGAATTCTGCAAATGAGCTGAGGAAACCCACGGCAGCGCACAGCATGGAGAGAGGGTTTGTTTCTCATGCAGTTCCTGAAGTTGCAGTAAGTAATACCTAAAGTAAGGTATTTTTAAATAAGTGCATTTTGGTTTTTCTTTCAGTTAGAAATGTGGGAGGAAATCAAAGTCTTTGTTGTAATAGAACCATTTTATAAACAAGCCTTGTAAATGCTTTCTTCGGAAGAAAATCAGCGTGCTCCAATAAAACATATGTGCCGCTGTCCCACACCTGTATTTTGCTGTGCACATGGTGAACTTTTCAGGTAGCCTTTTGGGCTGTCTGGGGCAGCTTTGCCACGTTGGAAAATACTACAGTGATCACTGGTGATCAGCTAGAATAGCACAGAACAAAGCGAAGCTCAGCCCAGCCATCCTGTTTTTTCTGCAGGGTTTGTTCTTTTCCTTGCAGAGCCCTACTAAACAGAAAGCGATGCAGGGTTTGTAGGGAGGGATACTACCTTTTATTAAATGGATGATGTAGGTGTTTCAGTTTTGCCTGGTTTTAAGTCACAGCATCCCTGCTGTAAATGCCAAATATCAGTATCCTCCTTCTTGCAGGATATGTAAATTGTTCTTATGGAAATAATCCTTTTTCCCAACAAACCTTGCCCCACTTACCATTTTAGACCACCACTAATTGGCAAGAGGTAAAAGCAAGTATCGTTTAGCAAGAATGCTTTTTCAAACAACTTCAGACTTGGTATTACCAGTGTTACCTGCTCCAGTAGGGAGAAATCTGGAACATTACTGCTAAGGAGTCCATTGAGTACTGGGAACAGGCAGCGGTGAGCTGGTTCCTGGTCCTCCTGTTCCCAGTGCAGAGACCGAAAACTGTTCTTAGAGAAGCAACCTGAGCGAATCTCCAGGAGAGTGAGACACAAAAGGCATCACCAAGACAAAATAATTTGAGAGCGTCCCAGTATGCCAAATTACTGTTACCATTAATCCGCACTCATTGCTATTAATTATCACTGGGCTTAAAATGGATCCCTGAACAACGTCCCATTAAACGATTTTCTGATTAAGCACACCCCGATTAAGTAGAGTACACTGTACAGTACTTGAAAAACGACACTATTTATATACAAATCGAATACAAATAGAGTAGTTATCAGATCCCCATTTAGGAACCATTTGCTGACATCAGAATATTCCCTTATTGGCACTCTGTAGCGATTATAGAAGAAAAAAAAGAATGATCTGATTGGGGTAATAAAGATGAGACAAAGGGGATTGTGGTTTTATTTCTCCTGTCACCTGCCATGGAACAGGATAATTTGCAAGGAGTCAGTGCTGAAGGAGCCCTGGGTGGCTGTTTCAGCTGGTGAAATAAAGAACGAAATCACTAGATAATCATGCAGAGAAATGAGCTCGTGGTGCAGAACACTAGAATTTTTACTTCCAAGTCTTCACTTTTAGGCATTTAGTAACACTTTATCAGAACCTTGCAAGTAAGTTGAAGACACTTCTTAAAATGTTTTTCATAGCTTTATACTGCTTTTCTAGCAGGTGCTATTTAAATGCCTGGAACAGCTACCCTGCTATTATTTTCATAATGTATTAATAATGGCTATAATAGGAGGTAATAAGCTTTTCTCCTAAAAGTGGTGAAATTGATCCACAGTATCAGTCTCTGCATGCAAAGAATGTGCAAGGAACAAGAAACACATTATTTCCCAGAAAAAGTTTTTGGTGACATCATTTGGATTTTACAAGAAACTATTTACAGGAGCTTAAAAGTTTCATGTAATGAGTGTGAAGTTTACTTACCTTTTTGAATACAGGTTCAGCTGGGTGCTTTACCAATTGATTTATTTACCAAAAAAAAAGTCCCATCCGTGGTTAATTATGTCGACAAAGAAATAATTAGAATGGAGGTTGCCTTACTTCCTAGACCCCTACATACATCCCGTGCCCATCACCATTCAAAGCACTAGTTCATTCTTCAAGCGTCTGTATTGCTGGGTAACCTCTAATGTTAATATTTTGGTGTGTTTTTCTTTTCCTTGGAGAAACCATGTAACAGATATTTTTTTAGGTCATCTCGGCAGTGGACCATAGTTTTAGAAAGATGGTAATGGTACAGTTCTGTGCAGAGGCATCAGTGGGAGCCTTTCACACAGACTGCATCAAACCCAACATGTAACTTATAAAATATTGTGTGAATTCTAGTAAGCAGATTTTCTCCTGGAAGGTGCTGGCTTGGGGTCTGTCTGAACAAAACACAGTGCTGCTTCATCTGAGTGTTTGAGACCTGAAAGTACTGATGGAGCAGAAATGCAGTACATGACTGGCCTTTGGTATTTTTTAGGTGGAGAATATCTGCAAAATCTATAGTTTTATATGCAAAATCTAGTTTTAGCAAATCATCTGCAAGCTGCTGGTGTTTGTGTTTTCAGAAGTGACAAACTGAGTGTATTTGGGCTCTCAGAGTGATACTTATGTGCATGGGAAACAGCCTAATTTTTTTTTTGCCCTGAGCTAGATTCCTCTTTGGCTTGTCCTAGTCAAAAGATAGAAACAAATACAGTGATGTCCTTCAGTCCTCCATTCAGGCATTTCTTTAGCTACCCTATCACTCTGCACTCCACTGCTGTCTAATCACTGAGTGCCTTACAGCAGAAGAGCCTTGCACAACCTAGAACAGTCCACCAGAAACTTCTAAAATGTAAAAAAAAATTTTAAATATCATTTATTGGAACTTCCAATTGGAGATCAAGTCTGTGCCTCAAAATCATTCCAGTGACTTCGGGAAGATATTTTATGGATAAGGAAATGTGAGCAGAATTTGTAAGAAGAGGCAGAAATGATGCAAACTTTACAAATTAAGTTATAATCTGAAAACTTTCCAGTCCAGTTTTGTAGGCTTGAGAGATTCAGATGGTTCAAGAAATCATTGGGATGTTTATCTAAACCTTCCCAGTGCATCAAAGCTTCTGAGGTATAGCTGTCGCTTCTTGAAAACACCCTATTGGAATTTAAAAAAACCTCAGGGCCTGACTCTGTCCTTACAGTGTGAAATACATGGTGCAGACAATGAATTTGTCATGGTGTAAAACTAGAGAAATTTAAGACATTGACCCAGCACTAACATAACATACTCAAAGTCATGAGCAAAGTATCTCTAATTTGACTTACAGTTACTATGGTGATGTACGCTATATGCTTGGCTGGAGTAAAGTGGCATGATATGCTAAAGATTGCAATACAGTGTGGTATGTACCACTGCACAGAAACTTGGAAATGTTTTTAAATCTGGAAACAATACAAAGAAATGTCAATCTATGGTAATATCTATGTGCAGAACCTTCTTGTACTGTTCTGCCCAGAACATCTCAGTACTCATAAGTATTGCCGTAAATTAATCTATCTATATGAAAACATTTTGTTGCTGTTGGTTTTTAATGTCGTAGCTATTAATATAAGAACTTAAAATACATTCACAACTTTTTGCCTATTCTTTGACTTTGGACAGCCTATCAAAAATATGAGAACTTCAATAGGAATGCATAGGAGTTCAGATATCTCTCAAATCCATGCTCCACCTGCGCAAGAACCACTCAATATCACTCATTATGATGTTTGAATTATAAGAACCACTTATTATGATGTTTGAATGGTGTGAAACAGAGCTAATAGCCATGACGGGGATTTGATCTAAATATCTTTGAAATTTGCTATGAATTCTAAAAAGAACAATTTAAGGTCAGCTAAAATACACTAGGAAAGCTCTAAACTAGAAAGAAAACAGTCTGACAGAGCAATTATCTCAGCCTTATTCTATCACACTGTGATTTTAAAACCAGCAATACCCCAAATCTAATTTTTTTCCCCAGAAGTTATCAGTATTTATCAAGCATGTTTTGTGGACCAGTTCTAAGATCAGACTAGTAAACAACAAAAAAGTTTTCATTCTTAGGTAGCAGAGAGTAGAAGAACAGATGTCGTACAATTCAGCTTTCTGGCAAAAAACCCCAACAAACCAATATTTCTTTTAACACCGCTAAGTTTTCATTAGCTATTTATTTAAGCAGCTTTTATTTTTATTTGCTGCTGCAGTGGAAAATCCATGGAGAAATAAAGAAGACTGGAAAATGTAAAACTCTAATACTGATACATTGCCACAAATATATATTCCGAGACTTCTATTAATTATTTTATAAAATCAACATACCATGTATGATGTACCACTCTCTCTTGCATTTGCTTCTCCTCTAAGTGATAAAAGCTGTTGTTTCTCTTCCAGTAAGTTGCTGTTCTCTGTGGTCTGCCTTAGAGAACAATATTTATTGGTATATATTGGTGTCGCAGAAAAATATGGAGAACAGCAGTAAGAGAAACTGTGTGCAGTTCAATACAAAAAGTGGGAAGTGCCCCTCAGTTATTGAAAATAAAAATAGATCTCACAGAAAGGATGCTTTTATTAACACTACACTTCTAACAAAGCACATCTTAGATTTCCTGGCAAGGCTCCACACCACCCATGATCTTGTTCGATTCCCACTCACATCAGCAAAAAGAAATCCTGGTTCTTTGTAGGTTCGCGTCTGATGGTATGGCTTCTTATGTATCTGCTTTGATATCACAGAATTGCTGGGGCTGGAAGGCACTTCTGGAGATCTCCTAGTCCAACCGCCCGATCAAGCAGGGTCAACTAGAGCTGATACCCAGGGCTATATCCAGTCAGGATTTGAACATTTCCAGGGATGGCCGCTCCGCTACCTCTCTGGGCAACGTGCTCCGGTGTTTTATCGCTCTCACAGTAAAACAGATTTTTCTTACATTTAAGTCCAATTGCCTCTTTTTATTATCTAACTAAAGCCTGAATAAAACTCCTGCTAATATTTATTATTAGGTACAGTCGCAGGATAGTAACAAAGGATACAAAAATACATAGCAGAGGAGATTTACTGCTTGACAAAAAAAGCTATTGTACAGCTAATGTAAAGATTTTAAAATAGTCACTTAAACAGTGAATTTAAAGTGTGCTGCATGTTTTCTTTTTCGCTTTCTGTAAAGTAGAATGCCTGTCTTTTTCATTCCTGTTCACCACTCATGAAGAATTGAAAATACCAATAAATGTCATGGAAACAACTGTGAGATCTCCATGGTGACACCGGTTGGGTCCACACTAACTCTTCTGTCCCCTTCAGCCTGGGCGTCGAGGCTGCACGCCTTGGTCCCAGTCCGACACTGACTGGGGGGACTTTGGCTTCCACCATCTCTGGGTCTTTTGGGAGGAAAACCGGGTTGGCAGAACTGTGATGTACTCCATTAACTCTTTATCGGGTGATGACTGTGCAATTGGGACAGATCTCTTTCTGCCCACGGAGCTTTTTGCCACGCAGCCATTGAAACCCATGTTGTAGGACAAAGCTAAGTAATAAGCTTCTTGTCTAATGGCTCTCCCTAACTATGATTACAAGACATTCAAGTGCCACCCTCTTGCTGGAACAAGAGCCTGAATGATGATTTCCCTTTCTGTGTATTCACACCAGAAAAAGAAGGGTCTTCATTACTCAGACCCTGTTTGCAGGGCTGATGGCTCCTGAAGTGTCTGTAATGAGTGATGTGCCGATACAACACAGGCTGAAAGGCATTTAATAAACCATTCAACCAGTGGCAAACCATATCAATGGATCATCAAGACAAGGCGTAATAGCGCACGGAGTCAAAAGACACTCTGAAATTTCATTCCCTCGTCGCAGCTCAAGCTGCCAGCACATAATACAAGACCAGCTATATTTTAAAAATTGATTCAGCCACGTGTCCTTGAATTTCCAAGGGGCAATTAGGAGGAGCCTAAGCCAGAAACACTTGGGAAGTCATTCAGGAAAGTTATAAAAGGAGACAACTATTAAAAATGAGAGAACTTAGATCTTGCTTCTCCCATTGTCTCCTTTCCAGATTTTTTAGGACAATAGTAAAGCTCTAATAACCTTTAGTATAATTTTTTTCAAACATTCATCCTCAGACAAGAAGGGGTTCTATCAAAACCAGTAATATCTCTCTGGCACAAAATTAGCATTGGTAAGAGAAAGTGCAGCCCACCTCCTGTCTTATTTCACCCTGAGCCTGTTTTAGAGTTAACAGGTATATGTTGGTACCCACTATTCTGTCCTAAAAGTACTAAATGAGAAATGCCCTTCTGGGTAGAGACAGCTCTTATCTTAGGGCATTGCTCCTAAGAACATGGGTCTGGAAGGATCTTCTTTAAAGCCAGTCCCTGGATCACCACTGGCCATGCAATAGATAATACCTTCATAAAGTAATCATCTAGCTCTGTCCTAGGAGTTACTTGGCTCACGTACTCCTTCAGCTCCAGCTGGAAGCTTATTCTAGAACATCACTGCCCTAGTGGTAGGAGGCTTATGATTTCCAGTCTAAATTTATTCAGAGCCCGTTATTGTGCTTAAAGAGCTTTTCTTCCTCCCAAGGGGAAGCTTATTCAGTGATCTGTGTTCCCTTATTTACTCAGATCTTATTCACAGAAGGAAATTGTCTCTCCTCCAAGCCTTCCCTGGCTGGCTTAAATAACCGAGATCTTTCTGTCACCTCTTCTTTGCCTTCTTTTATCAATCATGCTATAAATTACTGGAACTACAAGGCATAAATGCTAACAATCAGCATTTGATAGTTTCTTTAAAGCAAAATCGGGATGCGTCTGGCAGTGCTTAGGATCTACTGAAAGAGAGGCCAGAGTCCCTGTGATTTCCTCTAATGGTTAAAGAGAACTCATGGCGATTTTTTAATACATCTATACGTTTTTATAATGACAAATTGTTACTGGAATTCAGCCTGACCCAGCTGCTTCAGTGTACGTGAACGCATTACTGTCTCAGGGATGAGAACAAAAAAAACCTCTCAGAAGGTGAAACTACCTCCTATAGCAGGTAAAAAATATATAGCTATAGGAAGTAGTCTCAAAAAATACATCAGTCAGCTTTAATTTAAAGGCTGGAGCTGTGTGTCTCTGCCCAACCTAAGGGGCCTACACTGAAGGAATACTGAGGGAAAAGTCCTGTAAGAAGGTAGGTCTGCAACTGAGGGGAAAATCCTGTACTGAGGAGAAAATCCTGTAAGGAGGCAAGTCTGCAACCATGGGAGTTCAGAGAGATCACTTAATTAAAAAAAAAAAAAAAAAAAAGACGACATATTCCCATTTCACAAACTACCACTACTCCACTTGTTGTAAGGTTTTTGTCCCTATACCAAAGACATGAAATAAAAACTTTCTTTTTACTTTAATGAGGAAGGAGAGGGATTTTTTAGTTTTTTTTGCAGGGTGGAAATACAGAATGGGAAACTCAGACAGATTGTTTGCAAATTGATAGCCATGTTTTTTGGTTTTCCAGGAAAGGAACTCCGAAGTGCTTTATACTACTGCTCAGTTTGTCAATGTCCAGTGGAAAAAAACAGGGACATTCCCGGAGAGTGTTGCACAGCTCTGCACCCACAGGCTTTCCATGGGAATTGTGATCACCGACGAGATCACACAGAAAGGCATTACATACTTTTCCCTGCTCATGAGCTTCTGGGCTGTTTTATTTTGTTCTGTTCTGCTTTTATGTTCTTTTAATAAATCCCAATGCCTTTCATCACTAATGCAGCACTAGACAAAACAAGTGGGAAGGATTAGAAGAAATTTGATCAACAGCAACAAAAAGCCAATTTAACTGAGGGGGTACTGCTCTGCTTGTGATGTTTTAACTTTTGTGACAGGCAGAGGCTTAGTTTACACTGGGATTTCCTGCATGATTTACAAAGCAGGAGTGAAACCCCTCACATCCATTCTGATAGATCTCCCCCTTCATCCATCAGTGCTGACAGCGCTAATCTGTGAAGAATTAGTGACCTAGAAGTTCAAGTCAGCTATTCCCTTCATCTGGCTATAACACTATTCATGGAAACTGCATATTAAAGGTATCAATAAATGTCAGCGCGCAATGTGAACAAAAATGATTGATTGTACATTTTTTGCATGAGAAAGTGCTTTAGAACAAAAAGCCCGATTATCAAATCATCAGCATAAAAATGGCAATGCAGACGGAGTTTTCTGTGAAGAACTCGAGTTTTGCTTGTTAAACTGTTTCTGTTCTCCTTTCAAATGGCACAGTTTGATCAGAATTAGACGGCAGCACTTATGTCACACCGCGGATGGTGTCTGTCTACAAGCCAGCTTGCAGTTTCATGTGAGACACCTGATTCCTCGAGGGACTAAAAGCACGGCTAGTGCGGAGCTGGGGAGGATCAGCTATGTCCAATTCCTAAATGAATTGGTTCAGCGGCACAGCGTAGACCGAGGAAGACACACTGACTTTGGAGACCCAAAATCCCTGTGATTGGCTCCTTTCTGATTGAACTTGGGAATACCTGCTGCCTCCAGCTGACCGTTTCAAAGGGTCCTATCTGATGTAGCTGTTGAAGTCATGAGCTGGAATTGATGTGCACAACGCAAAGACAAGACACATAAATCCTCAGTCCTTCCATGAAGAACAGCAGCATATCTTCTTGGCGGGCAAATATATGAGGTACGGTTACCGTACTGCTACAGTGAGATCAAAACTACAAGTTTTACTGCTTCTCCCCTCCATGGCTGCAAAACATGCAGACTGAAGAAAAGAAATTATTTGAGCAACAAGAAGGTCAATGTTTCCTGACATTTTTTTATCCTTCCATTGTCTGAGTTATAACAAAATGACGAGGCTGCTGACTAGACCTCACAGTCATCCAACTTTATTTCCAATAAATTAGTTGACTAATAAAACTGGGAAATAAGAGATAAAATACTTGCAGGCAGCAGTAACTAGGGAACACAGCATGCCAATTCTCCTTTTCTCATCCCCAAAGTACCCTTTTAGGCCCCTGAGGACATTTATTGCCATTTGTACCCCAGTGCCTGTTTGGGGGAAGTCAGACTAACCCTAGGCAGGGGCAAATAGTGTGCTTGCTCCGGGGTGCTGCATGTTACGGGAGGTTCCTTGAAACCTCTTGGCTGCATTTTAGCCAACAGCTTCTCCTTCACAGGCTTGGGCTCTGTTTGTCTCTCTTTTCTGTTGAAAGTTGTACCAAACACAATGGGTTTGATTTTTATAGGACATCAGTGCAGGCCTGTCCAACAGATAACTCTTCAAAACCCTGTCTGGGGTAGAGTTAGGAGAAATTGTTCCTGAATCCAATTTAAATGTCAGTTTAAAGAGTTCATAACCTGACAAGGAGAAATACGTCACAGTGGCATATAGCTCCTGCAATGCCAGACAGCTGGTCATGCCAATTTTTGGGGGGTAGCTATAGAAAAGTCTGCAAGCATGTCTTGTACTGAGGTATGCCTGAGGTTGACGGATCTGGCCGCATCTTGTCACAGCACCAAATTGTCACCCAGATCCCTTAGTGCAAGTGAATTGATTCAGGCTGTTGTGGAAGAGTCACTTGGGACGTCTGCTGTGAACTCCTGCCTTCTTGTTGCCTCCAGTACTACCTTGATTCGTCTTGAATTACCATAAGATTTTGGCTATCTGGAAGATCGTAACACTTGTGTGCTCATTTTCACAGTCTCCTGCCAATGATAAAGCATTATTTCATGGTGGAATAGGAAAATTGCAGAAAACTAAGTGTCAAAAAAGTGCTGAAATGAGCTTGAGAGCCACAGATACGTTTCACATGAAGAGAGGCTGTGTGGGTTGGAGGTCTTTGAAAGACGGGAGAGAGGTTTTAGACAATATTCAGTAGGCTTGTCGTATATCTCTTTTGATAAAAAATACATCACAAGTCCCAGAAAACTGTTTTTTAAAGGCAATAGGACAAGCCTTTCCCTTCCCCACAAATCCCAACTCAGGACAAGGTAGAGGATGGGAAATCATTATCTACTGAGAGAAAATGATGTGACCAGCATATCCCAAGGCAACGCTCACATATCAAAAGAAGAGAAGTCTTTAATGTGTTCACATATTGACAGTTGCAGTAAGGAAAGGCTCAGAGCAGACGGTGTCAGACAGCAGCACTTTTCTGCAACGCTCTTGAGTGTGCACCTAGGTAGTTTAGGCTGGAAGGAGAAAAGGATGGCTGTCTGCCTGGGACAATGAAGGGTAGAAAAAAGGCCTCTTCTCTCTTTGCAATTAATCTACAGTTTGATTTATGCTTTGTTCCTGCAACAATTTCTAAAACTATTTTTAAAAATATGGTGGGAATTGGCATGAGATAGCAGAAAGAAATGCAACAGAATATATTTTTAATATTTAACCCAAAATTAGTCCCACAAGAATGACTGTGCTTTCTCAGCTCAAGCTAGAAAGATTATTTATGAACGAAGATTCCAAATTTAGTAATAAGTATAGCTGTGTGTACACAAATGCATACACATACATTACAGTACCCAAAACACAGCTCCTATTTCACAGCCCAACAGTCTGGGATTGGCAGCAATGATTTTATTTATCATCATTTTGAAATTAGGGCTTGAAGAATGAAACGTACATTTTCTTAATTAGGTCCCATAAGAACAGCAAGTATTCAGACATTCTTTTAAGCATTTGTCTTTTAAGATCTGATCAGTAAGTAGGGGTTAATTTCGGATTTTAAGGCAACTTCAAAAATCTTTTGGACAAAAAGGGTATATGGAAAGCGTCAAGACAAACTCTGTCAGGAAAGCTAGTCTGTCATATTTCCTTCAGTCAGAAGAGCTATGAAAAAACGGGACATTTTTGCTGCAATTAAAACCTTCAGGGAAAAAGGTTACTGAAAAAAAAAACCTGTTTAGGAGAAATATATGAACTAAAGTTGTGCCTCAGGGAAATAACTAATGTCAATTCCCGCAAGTCCCTGCAATTCAAAATCACAGTTCCTGAGTGACCAAACTGGATTGGCTACGTGGTGGGTGATAGGATGGGCATATTCTTGTCACCCAAGGACAATTTGCAGATCATCCATACAACATTTTCATGACTACTGCTGCAACTTCTTTGATTCGATACCTGTGACTTTGACAATACACTGAATCCCCCTACATTTACAGCGCATGATCATCTCTCCTAGGCGATTATGCCACCATGAATGTCTCTGGCCTGTTTCAAACTGATGCCAAAATCATAATGAATTCATTTAAGAACAAAATTATGCAGAAAAAAGATATCGTGTTTTTACTAATGTTGATAACAATGTTATTTGAATAGTAAAGGATTGTGATAAAAACCCACAACTGTTAACCAAAGAGGTTGCCCAGTATTTAAATGAACATATGTGAGTGAAGCTTTGTGGTAAGAAATGCATCTTACTTAATGTTCTATATTATTGCTGAAAACAAAAGAGTGACACATTTCAGCTGTAATGTACTTTCCTCTGGGAAAGCATTCCTAGCATTTCTGTACAACATCTAATTTATTTCATTTATGCAAATTCTCAAAGGTGGCATTGTAAACCTCCAGGAAACACTGCTTACATCAACATATGTTCAGAACAAGATGTTATTGGCAAATTTTTCTGTTTTCACGTACAGCAATGCAGTTGCAACAAAAAAAGCGTATGTCTTTAAACTTTATCCACTGTCCAGCACTACTTTCTAACCAAGATGTCTCATTTTGTCTTGTATGTTTTTTCTTTGAAACATTGACTTATGTAACATGTAAAGCAAATGAGAAGAAGACCTTCTGCTAACATATCAAATATTCAAATGTTGTATTTACTATTTCAACTTCTAGTCATCTGAATCCCCTCTCTCTCTCTCCATATAAGAGGCATACATACATGCAATACATACATGCATATACAGAATTGTCTCTGAATCCCAAATTGTCTTTCTTTCCCTCTCTCTCTATGGGTATGTACGTATGTATAGAGTCATAATTTCATATATATGTTCAAGATAATAACCAGATCTTTTTTTGCAAAATTCCTTGTGATCTAAGCCTACAAGCATTAATTTCTAAAAAAGAGATTCAAGAGGAGTAAAAATGTAATTGCAAGGGCTTGCTGTAGGAAACACAGCCTGAGATACGCAGCTATAATTTAGCACTGCACCTTAAATGGAAATTTTGGGAGAGAAAATGGCCATTTCAGGCAAAGTAACAAACTGTTGCTGTTATTTTTTATGAAGAAAGATACATTTATTGAGTAGCTAAACTTAACTGATGACAGGGAACAAGAGCTGGCACAATCTGTCAAGAGAACTTTAAAAATCTGAGTCAATTTAATTAGGATGAGCTATGGTACAGTGCAATAATTGTCTGGTCTTTTAGTGTGTCAGCAGATAAGTTTTACATTGAAGTTCTCTGGTATTTCCACAGCAAGAAAATCATCCTGGAATATAGAGTTAATGTCTAGAGAAGCTTAAGTAAAGTTCCCAGGAGAACCATTGAACACTTGCAACTGTGTCATTTGTAAGAGGCCTCTCTTGTCTAGGCTTCCTGTATTGTACAATAAATTAAGAGCCACTGGAGAATGGATTCTCTGGCTTGGTCGGTTTGGAGGTTTTCATGACCTCTTGATTACACGAGTTCCTTTAGATCCCAAGTCAACAGAGGACACTTTTACTATGCCCTTGAGAAGTCAACTACTTTTGAAACCCATAAGGAGCAATGCGATGTGTTTGCAGACTGTCCTATAACAATTTTTCCAAGGGTCATACTGGGCCATTTTGAAATGTAGTTGGAGCAAGAACAACGATTTGGTACTATATTGTGCTTTCTCCACGGTACTTTTGGACTTCATTTGAAATGGGAAGCCAGAATAGAGTGGTCCGTAGACGATGATTGGCAGAAGATATGTTGCCAGTGACAAGCCTTGAAGCTGCTTATGTTTTCAGAATTAAAATGAAAAAAACAGAGGCTTATACAGAAGACAGAGACTACTTGCAGTGAGTAACTTGAACAGTATGACTGCTTTGGTCGCTGTAAAGGTTGAGATCTTCTGCAACAATGGTTGACTATAAGGGAAAGGTTTGACCTTTCTTCCGTGAAAGTTGAGCTGAACTTTCCACATTTTTATTTGATCAATTCATTTACAGCTTCAGCTGAGACTTGACGCTACAGAATTTTGTGGGAGCTTTAATCCTGAGTTCATTGGGCTCTTCACTGGAGAAGAACTGTTAAAGGTCATTGCTCTGAAGGACAAGAGGAAATGGAAATGTAGGTGCTTCCCAGTCAAGCTTGAGACTTTCAAAACTTGTGTTTAAGTAGTAATTCATATATTCCTTTTACTTTGTAACAAAAAATGCTTGATTGAGGATCTGAGAAAATACCTACATGCCACCCTTTGTACAACTGATAGAAAGAGGTTGTTCCTTCAGCAAAACTTAGTTCTTCCTCTGTGTTAGGTCTGCAAAACTAGTGAGCTAGTTGCTATTTAGCATTAAGAAATATATCCAGAAGGTGCAACTTATTTGTCATTCAAACCAAAGGAAGTGGAAGAAAGTCTAGACATCACGTTTCTTGACAATTGAAATATTATACTATTAGCAACATCTAAATAAATAATAGATATTGTGGAAATTATACTGCAAGTGACTATTGAAAACATTTCAAACTGAGGTAGCTGGGCAAGAAATGAAAACATTACAGAAATAATAAAAAGGGAAAATCAGTAACTCAAGGTAGATTACTAAAAATAAAGACAGAGTCTCGACACAGCTAATGGCAAATCTTTACATGCTCACAGCATCCTCATTTATGGGAAGGGCCATACTTAAGTATTTCTTCTTTTTACCAGATGGGTGCTTGCTTGGGAAAGGAGAAGTTTTCTGAGCTTTCACTTGAGATGCATGTGTACACATAAACTCTGTGTCAATGTCAAACTTTTAACAAATTGAAATCCATTTTCCAGCAAGTCTATTATCCACAAATAATTGCACTGGTTAATGTTCTATTCCACATACTCCTGATAAATTTAACTGTCATTCCATAACTACTCTCCTCATTGTAAATGACACAGAATTTTGCTGTGAAGAGTGGGAATTTTCAGGAGGCTTGTCTTCCCATTTAGGTGAACTCTGATTTTCATTTTTCACCCTAGGTGAATACTACAGACAATTACGGCTTCAGTCCAGCCTGCAGTCAAAGCAATACAACAATCCCCCTGCAGACACTGCTTAGAGTAACCTGATGAGATGAATGAGGATCTCAGTTGGCAAAGAAACCAAATTACAACTCCAGCCTGGGAACCAAGGTGGAGGTCGTCAGTGGGGCAAAGTGATTACTGTGGCATAATTACAATAGTCAGGGATAAATCAATCTGTTTCATTTCAAGTGATGGCAAGACCTCAATCTTTGTATCTACAAGCAAACTGATACAGAAAATTAAGTCGGGGGTAGGGGTGGAAAGAGAGAATATATTGTTAGAAGGCAATTGCATTTATAAATGTTTCACAGATAACATCTAATTAAGTCATTCAGGGAAATTGTTGTCACAGCTTTGCAAATCCAACCAGGAAATGTCCTACTTTGGATATAAGTCTGTATTCAGCAATAACAGTGTGTCTGCTATGAAATTAATTCCATTAAAAACACCCATCTCTGTTTAAGTAGGATGGGATAAATGTCATAAGAGGGTATACTCCCTAAGGCAATGTTTGGTTATCAACTGAAAAAACCTACTGTCACTGAGGTATCTTAAGTCAATCTTGAAAAGGAGGGGAAAACATGCTAATTATGCCTTCACTAATATTTCTGCATCTGTTTGCTTGCTCAAATCAATGCTGTCTTAAGACTTAGTGATGTAAATTGACATGTTTAGAAAAAAATCAATCAGAAAAGAACTTAACACAGTGTTTTTTTCTTTAACGATGATGGCAGGAGATCGATTTTCAAGTTTAAATAGCCCAATTATTGGTTTATTACACCAGTCATCACCATGACTCTGTGAATCTGGCACTGCGAGAAACAGGGTGGCAAATGAAAATGTATCCTTCAAAACATCTTTCACTCTAGAACTAAAAGTGATGATCATTCATTATTAGTAGCCAACCACTGGAAGATAGGCTCCCAGGCTGCTGTTCCCACAGAGTACTGGTTTGTGTCGGTAAATATTGACGTGCTGTGCTGGTGGGATGTGTCTGTTCCCAGCAGAGAAAAGCGTGGTGACCCTGGAGAGTCCGTGCTTGAGTGTAGGAGGACCTAAAGTTGACCTAAAGGACCTAAAGGTGAAGCGTCGGTTCCCCTTCACACTGTGGCAGTTACAGCCAGACAAAGGCTACAAAAAGAGAATTTAAGGGGGTGGGAGAAAAAGGAAATTGGAAAAAGTGGGAGGGAGACATTTGGGAATGAAGGCAGAATAAGGTTTAGGGTATGGGAACCTGGGCAAGGGCTGTGCGACAAAGAAGGGAAAGAGAACAGCAGAACATGAGACAGGAGAGAGAAAAAAACAACTTCTAGATGGGAAAGGAATCATAGAAAAAGAGCATGAGAGGTGCAATTGGGGACAATAATAAAAGAAGAAAATAAAAAATGGACCTTTTCAGGTTTAAACTCCTATGATACTGTGTTCATTACATAGCAGATCTTAATTTTGCTGAATTTATCTTGTAAAAATTATTAGGTATTAGTTTACTTCTGCTGCCAACTACAAAATCCAGACAAAAGGGTAAAAAGCCAATGGCCCACAAGGAAAGGAAGGAGGAGGAATAATTATTTACAACCATCACCTCACATTACAGTCACTGATGGGAGGAAGAAAGAGGAAGAAACAAGAAAATCTCCAGGACTGTTACCTTGGTTTGGAAACAGGTGAGAGAGATTCCTACTGGGAGGGAAGGCCCTCTTCAGCTTCAGATGAGATCCACACCAACCACATACCATAATTCACTACTCCTCATAGTTCAAACTAAGACAAATTCCTCATTAGTGCTTGAAGACAGCATTGCCCTCAAGACTCAACACTCTTTGGTTGCCCATCTGCTGATAAGACGTGCCCTGACACCTTAACATATAGCCCCCTTAATATCAGTCACATCTCCAACCTCCGTCAGCATTTTTACAGGGCTGACGAAAACATAAATCCTCCTACATGCTGTTACACCTCATGTTTAGAGCAGTTTGCATGTTGGTAGCTCTGAAAATGAAAAGTAGGGCCCGTCATACATGTACGTACAACCAGGACTAGAGTGTTTACCCTCACAGTGTTTGGTGGGTTTCCTTACCGTCCCAGGAAACGTCTTTTTGCTATTACTGGTATCTGTCCTTGTTTCCCTCATGCTGTGTAATCATTCACTTACCGTGCTGGGTATCTGACATCTCCTGGTGAATTTGGCAGCATGATACACTGGTCCATTGATTTTAAATTGAGAAAGAAGAAAACAATATACCTATATCTGGAATAACAAATTATATTAATGTTACAGTCATCTTACTATTGCATTAGTATTACTCTTACCCTCCACAACTTGCCAACAGTGTAACCAAACCCAGGTAATCCTCAAGCCTCACAAATTTTTTGTGTTGTAATCGGTATTGCTGTTCCAATAAGAGGATCATGAACTTTAAAAAGGTGAGCAGACCCTTCACCACCTGCAGAAGTGGACCTGAACTAGACCTGAATACTGCTCAAATTAAGGCTTGTTACTAATTTAATTACAAGTTTTGCAGCTCTTTCACTAGCAACTGCATTCCAGCTTACTTATACCAAATCTCATCCCTGTGGTGTGGAGCCCGCATTTGTGAAAGCAACTATTTGCCTGATGAGGTTGTATTAAGGAAAGCCTTGCTCCAAAGTCAAGATATTGTAGAAAACGCCAAACAGTTCAGCGACAGTTGTGTGTGCAGTGGTGGATGTGTAGGCATACGAATTAATATAGATATCTGTCGGGATACACCGCTGACAAAGTGCTTTGGGAATCTCGGGTTTAGGAGGTTAAATCTCTTGTGGATTTAGGTCTAAAAATTCTGTCGATGTTAGCAACAGCCTGGATGAGTCCTTATTTTGCCATAGCCTGTATCTGTGAGATGCAGTGGGCTCCCGATTCTGACTTTAGTAAGGGTTGTGGATTCTGGGCATGCCCCAGGATCAGACGCGTAATAATTTGACTCTAACTGCACAATAGATTCTGTACTCACAGCTGTCTGATCCCTCTAATATGTCCATTCCTTTCTCTGTTCCCAGGGGAAGCCTGCAAGAAAATTAGAGATACAGATAATGGCAAAGCAATTTAACTGAAAAGAGCAAAATGTAAGGCCCTTTCCCCAAATGAACAGGGCTCAAGTTAGACAGCTACTGTCTTTCATTGGCTTATGTATATACTCAGCCTTACCATTCTTTTCCTCATTCACATGAACATACCTCAAAGCACAGCCAGTACGCTGTGGCATTTAAAAAATTACCTATTTATCCAAAATGTCAGCACTTGAATGGAATCCTGGGCCCATTCTGAAAGACACACCAGACGCAGGGGCACCTGCCAGCGTGAGGCAACTTACAGAACTGGTGTTTTAATTTTTCATCCTGTAAGAGTTTGCTAAATGTCATCACTCATTGGAACCGACCTGCTGACCTCTCTGGACCACTCACCTGAATAATGAGTTAAGTCTGCAGGTCTTTTAGAAACACCCAACAGCACTGAACTTTGGATACTTTTTTAATAACATTTTACTGGGAAAGAATAAAAACTTTCAGAATAACCAGAAATATTTCTACTCTCTCCCCACCCCCATATTATCTCATTTTTCTTTATAAAGGCAGAGTGTTCAGTTCCCTTGAAATTGGTCTCTTTAGAAATGTAGCACATTTCTTGGAAAAGAAAAAAAAATATAAGGTTAGCTAAAGGAATAGCAATTCGTCTGTGGCGTTTCAGCAAATGTGGCGGTTTTCTCCTGTGCCACCAGTTTATTTCAGCTGTGGGAATACAACCAACCAATAGGTTTCTGAAGCATCAGTGAATAAGAGCCCATAAAAAAAATCCATCTGTAAGCACGGAATCAATCAGTGCTGCTGTAGTCAAAAAAGACAGATTTTTCTCATAGTTAAAGAAAGTGTGTCAGATTACTACAGACCCAGAAGTTAAGTGTGCTAAAGGCAAAATCCAAGATCAATGTGAATGTTTCTAAGGGAATGTAACACACACTACGAAGAAAGCTTTTCATAGCACAGTTTAATTAAAGGGATTAACTCTGGGATAAAACACAGGTACATATATGACACCATCATGTTAATGAAGGAGACGGATCCTTTCCGTGCACCTGGTGTTTTGCTGAAGGGTGGTGGTTGCTGAGTGAGCTGTCACTGCTCGTGAACAACTGCATACCATGCAGTGGTTTCACAAATCATCTGGACTCATCCTATCTCTGAATGGAGACATACCACCTTGTATGCTTAGGTGATATCAGCTGAGGATGGGAAGGTCTTCAGTGGTTTGTTCCTCACTTTAATGGTCATGGTTGTCCGGCTGTGAATTTTTTCTTTATAAGAAGATATGTGCTTTACCAGAGGTGCTTCTCTTGGGTCTAAACCACCGGAGGTAAGGTTGAGGTGCCTAAACACAGGCTTCTTCTGCCACGTGAGGGGCTCTGCTGCATGACCTGGGATCTCCCCCACGTGTGACTGACCTGTCCTCCTCCTCCTCCTGCTTCACCCTTCTGACACGCAGTCTCCTCCCCAGGACTGGCCCAAACCCTCTTTCAGAAAACATTGTACAGGTGACCACTGAGTGGAATGAATAAACACCCAATAAAAGCCCACAAAAGCCACACTAAACATCATCCTTTAGCCACTGGCTTTTTGTTCTCCCTTCCGTCTATACATTGACTAATTAATCTGCAATCTGTCAGTACTGTAAACATGATGATGATATTTATTAACAATTGTGTGCTGGCTCTTTTTGTGGAGCGATAGGCAGACGTGTAGTCTCAGTGACTTGAATTATTAACAATTACCCCCAAAGGAAAGGTGTTTTCATTGTGTGACTTCAGTAGAGCTGCTGAAGGTGGAAACAACTTGCCTTGGTTTCTCTAATCTTGCTTTGACCTTCTCTTGAGGCCCTTAGGAAAAAACAAAAAAGGACAAACTATTGACTTTATTGGGAAATGTTAGCATTACTTTCAATTAGAATTTTTAAAAGTAAGGAATAGGTTTTTCTCATGTCTTGTACTGATTTCCAAGACTGTGCGTGAAGGACTGAAAATTTGCAGTGTGTTGTTGGTGGGCTAGCCTTTGTACCCGGACAGTAAAATAGGAAAGCCATGAGCTCTACCTCTATTTCATCACAGGATCTGAACAGACCTGGATGCCACTTGTAGCAAGCTAATTATCTGGCTGTTCAGGAAACCAGATTTCTCCTCTGTGGAAGAACTCATGTCACACTGTTTTAGTCCAATGTTTCCAAATAACACCTCGATCTCCCACAAAAAGGTAAAAAAGAATGGTGATCCCTAAAAATGAAGCTACCCATTATTTTTTTATCATCATGATGTAATAGCCAGAGCCATATTCTTGGTCATCATTCTCACTTGGCCATTGATATCACATTCAAGCTAGGTGCAATTTGCTACACAGAATGCTAATGCTTATATAGCATGCAAGGTAACAGGGAATCTGGTCCAGTCTGCTTTAGGTACAAGACACATAATAATAAAACTGAAATAGATTTTTTATGTCTTGAAATCAAAGCATTTTATTTATATAACTAACACTGCACTGAAGACAGCATTGCCATCAATCATGGTAGCTGGCATTCCTAAGCTTTGCTCACATGGATAATTCTTAGGCATTTCCGCCATTCGGTTGAAATCAATGGGATGGTTTAGCTCAGCAAAAGTTGGCAGGAACAGGCCTCTGGTTTTCATTTTGATTTTCTCCTGGGAGTAAAAATACAAGAAAACGAACAAAGAAACCCCATGAAAAACACATTAATTCATTTGGATTTACACTTAGTACTGCTTACAATGCTTTGCATTGGCTTGGTGAACAGCTTGATGCCACCATAACAACTGTATAATAACTTTACAAGTAAGTGCATCTAAAACTGGTGTGTCACACACATAAAGAGGAAATAATTAATAGCTGTTGGCTCTTACTTTTTTGTACTTCCTTTCTTCAAAATCTCTCCACCTACTTTCTTTTGAAGCACCTTCAATTACTCCATTGGGCAATAAATACTGGGAGAAATACAGTCAAGAAGCATTCTGTGTTGAGAAAATTACTTCTGTAAATACAGTAAGACTTGCTAGATGCAAGGCAGAATTCTTTTATAGCACTGGATTTTGATCTCTTTAAACAGTGGTGATTAGAAAGTAACCTGTTGGACCACCTGATAAATACGACTTGATCTCATGGAGTTAGTGTTTTGACCCACTGAGATCTGTGTTACAAAGTGGGAACAGTTGGTCCCAACGACATCTCTTCATCTCCGAGGTATAAAGATGAGTCATAGGAAAACCTCACAGTCACCGTTAGTAGCAGACTACCCTTTCAATAGTAGGGCGTACGTGAAAAGTGGTATCAGCGATGACAGAACCATACAGGCAGTTTAGAGATGTCTTGCCATGGTTGTCCTTTGAAAGATGCCTCCCCTCTGGGCAGCTCCGCCACTTCACCACCCTTCTTTTCAGCAAGACCTCCACACATGTTAGCCACTGCTGACAGTAGAGCAACAGGCATGGTTCTTGGTCTGGGTGTCATCCAAAACTTCTCCATCAGCATCCAGCCCCGTTTTGGCTGAAGCTTATAAGGGAAATGCCACAGGCTCAAGAAGCCAACTCCTTTATTCCTACAGGGACACTCTCCATGCTGCTGCACTGGATCCCAGCCTGCTCAGCGTGTACTTCTCAGATTTCCCATTACTTGTGCGCTGCTTTTCATTTTCTATGTTTTTTTAGCACATTTCCTGGGCACAGCCTGGTTTTTGGTTACTTCTTCAGGGAAATGAAAATCTGGAGCATGTGAGTTCCCTGCTCTAGGCCAGCACAGCCCTTTCCCATTGCCACCTGCAAGTTCAACGTTATCTCCAACTCATGGACGCTCTCAGTCCATCGGGTATATCTCCAGGGAAGTTTAAAATCTGGAGTCAATAACAGACTGCGCGCACACAGCCTGTAGGGCGGAAAAATGAATCCGTTGGTAATGATGTTTAAAGCCAGCTAGTCTTCCCAGGCTTCAGTCAGCCCGCTGGCTTGTCTGGCCCAAATTATGAAGGTTAGCCCTCGATTCCCCCCGGCCGCTCAGCAAGCAGAGTCGTCCAAACCCCCGCAGCAGCCTTTTCAAAGCAACAACTTCTGCGTGTCAGCCAGAATTCATGAATCGCATGTAGTTGGATTACCCCGATCATCACATTTCATGCCCCTTTGGGCTGATATCCTCAAGGGAGAGAGATGCCGATGGAGCCCAAACTTCTCTGCCACGCGTGCGGCAGCAGAACGCGCGCTCCACCGCAGGAGATGGCTGTCTTTGCCAGAGCACTCTTGTGTGGCACGAAAGACAGCGTGCACGTATCCAGACCGCATCTACTGCTGCTGCCAGGCTTTTTCTCCTTCCCTGTGCCGCCGCTTATCCTGAAGCAAAATCCTGCCCTGTCTTTCCTCAGCAGGCTCGCCGTTTGTGGAAAATGTTAAGCGGAACGTTTGCATTCAGGAATTTAAATTTGGCTTTCTGGCATGCCTCGTATTAAGCCTTGCTGCACCTCGGGAGGTGCTGAGCACCCAGGAGATTTAGCCATATCCCTCTTATGCCTGGCTAGCAGCAGAGGGCATTACTACTTCTTCAGTACCGTGGGTTTATATAGAAAAGAGGGAGGAAAGGATCAACCATAAATTATATTTAAAATTTACAACATATTCAATTACGTTGCTGGAGATTTATCATTGTTTTCTAAATGCTCTTATTATCTGATCTTTCTATGCCTTTTATTCCTCTGTGGAGTCATGTCTGACAAAAACAACAACCCTACACATGAATTCTTTGAGCGGAAATATAAACCCATAGTTAAGTGCATAGCAACATGGTGAATTTAAACCCGATCTTTACAAAAATGCCTAGAGCATGCACAGGCAGTGTCAGGGGAATTAACTGAAAACAAAAGGAACAAACTGATTTAGCAGTATTTTGTTCCTCTCTTAGACTTTTCTCAGATACATAGATGCTCTGCTGGTGTAAACTGGAGTAATTCCATTTTTACTTTTTTTAGCTAAAGATCTACTCCAAATATTTTGACTTCTGTGTATTTTTTTTTCATACAAGGAGTAACTTACTTTGCACTATTTTACCTAGGACTGAATAAGTGATAAAGGAGGACATTTCCTACAATGACCTATTTGTGTAGTTAGGATAATCTCAAGTCTTCTCAGGCTTTCAAGGTTTTCAGACATCAAGTAGAATGTATTTAGATTTGTATTTATTCAGAAACCAAAACCCCCTCAAGTACTAATGGCTTAATTTATATTTCATAGAATAAAAAATGTTAAAGAGTAGGATTTTCTAAGCTGAGTAAACCTTTATCAGCTATTCTTGTGCTTTTGGCATTATTTTTTCTCATCCTTTTTCCTCAGGGAGGCAATAAAAATAGCTAATGTTCATTTTCTTCCGCAGTTCTTGCTTCCGCTGCTTCTGTTCAACTTTTATCTGGCAATCCAGCTTCCATGGTAGTCAGAATATGATTTTGATGCCTCTTAGCAGTCTTTCTGGAGGCTCCTAATTGTACTCTGTCCCTTGTTGTAGGTCTCATCACATGGCTTTGTGCCACCGCTGGTTGAGTTCTGGCTAAAAATACAAGGCTCGGTTCAAAGAAAAAAGCGTTTCTTCATCGGGACAACTATTTACCAAGGCATGGCAAGATACAACTACCGCGCTGGTGGTACCGAGAGAGACTGTATCCCTCAACTACCCCCCAGCTCCCTCTCGTATTCCTTCCCCTAAGCTCCTTGCAGTGTGCTGTGCTGTTATGGGGCAGAGGCAACACAGGGGACCAGTTCTGGCCCAGCAAAGTTTGGTATGCCTCAGAAGGAAGGGATAGTCATAGGACATTAGCAGATGCCAGCCTGGATTAGTGTCCTTGCAAGAAAGGCAGCCTGGGATGTTGGGTTAATTGTAGGAAGTTTATTTGTACTTTGCCTAAAAAAGAATAGTTGTTTGGCATGACCCTGACCTAGTCTATGTTGTCTCCTTTTTTCAGCCACCATTTTCTCAGCTAGATCACATTCCCATTGGCTGAGCACATACTTCTGTGTCTGGGAGCACGACCGAGTTCTTGTGCACAAGTGCAAATCCAGGCTACATGCCAACACCCCATCAGAGCAAGACTCCTCTTCCTCCATGCCCCACTTTCTGCACAAAGGTGGGCACATCGACAGAAGCTGCAACGTTACCCAAGTGGTGGATAATGTCTGTCTCCAAGCACAACCACCGCACGAACATGCCAAATACCCTTCTGTCCCCTGAGTTACACGTACTCTGCTCCCCTTGGTTTAGTCACCTTCCCCTGGGTGAGATGGTGGGCACTGCTCTGTGCTTAATCCATGTCTTTGTGTTGCTTTCACGTGAGCTTAGGCTCAGACTCAGAATGAAGTGGGGATCCTGACCCTTTTCTCTTTTCGGTTTCCCTTTTCCCATCCTTCATGTTGTCAGACCCATCATCTTTTACAAGAACTGGGATAATCAGTGACCCTTCACTTAAAAGGAACAACAGCAAAATCCTGGGTTTACCTTTCTCAGGAAACAGAAGAATTCTGATCTTTTTCTCCAGTGTTTTCCTCTCTGATAATCTAGAGGCAACAGCCCTGGGATGTTTCAAATCTGGTTTGTTGTAGAGGTACTCCATTTTCTGATGGTGAAGTACATTGTTCCTTGCTGATTAAACTTCATATAGGGCAATGTTTAATGTAAAAACAATCTTAAAGGCATTTGTGACTGCGGAGAGTTGCAATGCAGTAAACGACCTCAGAGGTATGCTCATGTATGATTTTATGATAGGTTGCACGGGGCTAATGTTTCCCTGCTGCTGAAAATGAGAATTCTCACACCCCTTCCCAACCTCTGCTCCTCCCTTACCCAGTCCGGTGTTGGCTCTGATGTTTTGCTGTACTCGGAGTAAACCCATTCTCATCATCAACTTGGAGATGTATCATCCACTTTTACATGCTGGGTGAATTTTCTGCCATTTAATGTGTTGAACCTCTTATTGTGTGCTCAGAGGAGACCCAGCTCTGGCTCAAGATATGCCATGGAAATCAGAGCTGGGATGAGGTGGGAGGGGACGACCAGACTGTCCCTTTTGGCAGAGGCAAGCTAATAATTCCTCTCATGTCGTATCATGAAACCGTGCACTATTAGGCACCTCCCAGACATTTTAGCGATTCCCCCACAGTTACGGCACTCGGATCTGGAAGGCATCAGCACAACCACACATTTCAGAACTTCCAAAGCAAGCGGTACAACC
The DNA here is from genome assembly GCF_000737465.1 of Haliaeetus leucocephalus. Taxonomy (NCBI): domain Eukaryota; kingdom Metazoa; phylum Chordata; class Aves; order Accipitriformes; family Accipitridae; genus Haliaeetus; species Haliaeetus leucocephalus. The sequence goes on from NW_010972931.1 coordinate 4,339,155, forward strand.
CATGTTTGCAGCTTTCTTTTCCTGTCACCCTTACATGACTCTTCTCCATCAAACACAGCAGCAACACCCACACATGCTTGTTAGCCACCACCACAGCCATGCTCTGTGGTGAATGGCTGCCAGACCAAAGCGTGGGGAGATAAGGACTTGCTGAAAAAGACACTGGACTCAGCAGCCGACCACTTCTACGCCCACCTCGCTCATTTGTGCTGCTGTTTCTGCCTGGCTCGCTGTCACCTCCCCAGATTAGTTGTGTTCCTGGTGTTAGTTTAGTACTTCCTTCCCCAATGTCCTCCTTTTATACTTCTCAGGTATTGAAATATGTCCACTCAACAGCAATTACCATGTTTTTCTGCCTCCTCATATTTCAATAGGTGGTGAGGGCCATTAAAACTCCCCAAATGCAAATAAGAAAGTGGAAACCCAGTTTAAGGCTTGCTTTCAGTAACTGGTGAGCTACCAGCTGGGTTGCCCTAACTCAGCTTTGGGTCTTCATAGCAGAAACAGGCAGCTTTACATGTGCTGAGGGTCTGTCCAGTGTCAGACTTAGTCTGTCTTTCGATCTGCTAGGTCAGGCAATTTAAGGATAAAAGCCCACCACGATGGCACCCTGAGTCAGAGCTTCTGAATGGATCTGCCTAGAATATTCCTTACCATGAACACCTCAAAAAACGGCACAGTAGAACATCTTTTCAACTCAGTAGCTCAGGTTTTATTGAACTACATCAAGATTAATTTGTGTGTTTTCTTTTAAACACAGAAAAAACAAATACAAAGGCTTTATAAAGAGTTTTCTTCCTGCCTGGTTCCTTCTGGATTACAAAACTTTATGTAATTCTAGTTAGTTAATAAACGTTACTGTAAATTATCTTTCTCTTCAGCTGACACAAGCAGTACATTAGTTCTGATACACAATTAAAAAAAAAAAGTCATTTGCCATCAACTTATTCCATTTACAGAGAAACAGCCTGTACAGAATAATGGATTCAAAACGCCAGTAGCACAAAGTGTGGCCTGGAAACCTTGAGGGTGATACAGCTTGACCTTGAGGTTTGGGTTCTGCAACGACATTGCAGAAGTTTCTGCTGATGGCACATGGACTTAAAACAAGCCACAAGTCAATATTTATAGGTACAAAAGCTCAATGTGTCAAGTAGCATTTATGGGTTTTTTACATACTATCCTAGATTTGACACCACCAGCTTGATTAATTTTGTGTTGGGGACCAGAGTTAGCATGGCTGCAAATCAATAATAACTACTTTGAAATTAGGTTTACCTGGATGTAAATGAGAACAGAATATAAGCATTGTCATAAAAATTCCCCACCTCCCTTCCATAAATTGCCTTTAATCAATGGGGTAAAATCTTGCCCTTGTGACATTAACATGTACATGCTTAATTCTGGCAGTCTAACACTCATAAAAATCACGGTTGAAAGATAGGCTGTGTCTGTATTGTTGCACTGTAAAATGATTAGAGTTTTGTGAGAAAGGAGGGAAAGGGGATCGTTATGTCCTCAGAAATCAGTTTTATCCCAGCTATCACCACAAAAAGGGAAATGCTTTCATTAGGACAGTATGTCTGTGGTGTCACCCACAGGGCACAGGTTGTTTGCATGCACGAGTTGTGTATTTCCATATCTCAGATCATTCAGATTTCTTTTCATTGTAAAATTAATATTGGTTCTCCTGTGTTAGTAATACTGACATAATGTGGGATAATTCCGACATTATTAGGAAATGTGCGGTGATACCAGCTCCCTTAGTGTAACCTTTCTGGCCAATCAGTCATGCATGGAGAATGTTAGGAAGAAGATGAAGAAACAGAGGAAAAAACATCATTAGGACATGTTAGCACCAGTCAGTACCCACTCCACACTGGCTGCCAAAGTATCACGTGCCCTATTAGATGTCGTATTATTTTCAGACAGTAAGCAAGATACTACTGTGTAAAACTCCCGGTTGATAATGATGGAGAGTAACATCCATGCAAGAAATAGAAAAAAACCATATATTATGCTCATCCTCCAGTATACTAAATGCACATTTCGGTTCAGAGGTGTATTTAAAGCAAAATGTTGCATATCCCAAGGAAAATGAGAGCTGTTTCTTTAAGAACCTGCTTCTACTGGAGGTCAATGGCTTTACTATTACACATTATAAGTTAAGTACAGTTATTGACAGGCAAACCACAGAAATTGGTTTATGTCAATGAAGAATGGCAAATAGATACACGTATCAGGAAAAGAGCCCTAGAGGAAAAGTTCTTTGCACAGTAAAATTAGATTCACAGGTCACAGATGATTTGTTAGTTCTTTCCAAGTTGTAGAGCAGTAATTTATGGGAGAGCTCTCCCGGCCTCTTTACTTGCACTACAAAAAGGAATCTTTTTTATTAAAGTGTAAGTTGCATGTCCTCACAAGTGACAACCCACAGATCTGACTGAATTAATATAATCCCCTAAGAACAGAGCCCTCCTGTCATTCTAAAGGTAATAGGCATTCTTTGAACCCTTTGTTTCCATTCTTCTCTGTGAAGCCTTCTTTTAGCAAGTCCAGGTGGAGCAGTAGCTAGAGGGCTGGAAAGTTTGTTTTTAATGCAAAAAGATGTCAAATGTCAGCTATTCAGGTTGCCCTCGTGATGTAAACAGATTCCCACTGCCTACTTGTAATTCCTAGAAACAAGCTTTTCAAAAAACAACAACTTCGGCTACTAGAGCTCGCAAGGCAGGGATGCTCTACCTATGGCAGATACCTGCAGCTCTTCCGAAAGCCATGCTCTACCCTGCTGTGGTCATACAGATGTGCCAGCTATGGGAGAGTAGCGAGGGGATTTAAGACCCTCACGGTCCTGCAGCGAGGGTACTTGCGATGGGGAAGAGTTGGGGCTTTCTTTGGGGTACCGACAGGTACCATTAGTGCTGGCAGAGCACTTCTGACCTTGGGAGCACCTCTCCGGCGTTGCAAGCATGGCAGCTTAGCGGTCTCCTGGCTGCCTTCTCCAGAGGACGAATAGGGAGACTGAGCATGTATTTCATAAGGGTGAACTTCCACAGGGGATGATGTTAACAGTGAGATGCTGCAAAGTATGGGCTGTAGGCTGCTAATAGTCCCTCCTTTTTCTACTGGGGAAAACAAAGACTTGGAAGCCATGGCTGCTATTCGCCATGCCCTGCAATGACTCCAGATGCCTCCTGAGCCCATCCATTTTGGGGTCCCTTCAGGATGCCAGGAAGGGCTTAAACACAAAGTTGTATCCACCACCTGCTGTCTCTGAGCAGGAAGGAGGCAGGGACAACGAAGGACAGAATTTTCCATCTTTTCAAGACTTCTCCTTCTACTGAGACAAATCAAAGCCTCAGAAGTAGCCTCTGCCTGAACACTTCATGTTTTATGAATTCCTAATAAACTTGGCAAGCCCCCAGAATTATTTGTCTTTGGTGAAGAGTAATTAAATACTAAGTACATGCTTTGGAGATTAACAACTGGACAGCTGTGCGTGAAAACATCCCCTGCAAAAAGGTTAGCAGCCTGAACAAGAGTGTCATGGAGCGTTGCAGAGCATTAACGTGTTTTAGATAGAGCTGTCAATAAGGCACAACTCTCAGTTGTGACTGCTTTTTTAATAGGCTTCTGTTAATTATTTTCTCTTCCGTTCTCCCCATTCCCATCCTTATTACAAGGTTTCCTCATGCCTCTGAATGGTGGTACCAAGCAACGGTCCTTAAAGTCATTGTCACACCGGGGCTCTGCAGAGCAGATTCTGTGGTGCTGCCTGCATTGCTCCCGGGGGCAAAGTCACATTCATGTGCTCTGCTTAATTTTTTCACCCTTTTTTCATCTGCTTTACAGATGACTCTGTGGCTATCGAGGTTGTACCAAGATCTGGACAAAGGCATTGCTATCTGGGGAACAAGGCTGCTAGTAAATGAAAGGAAATTGCTGATTTTTCCCCCAGTTGTTACATTTGCTGTCGTGTTGTGCATGTGTGTAGGTGGGTGTATGGGTGATTATGCATGAGCAAGAGAGATGGACTGATGGAGGGAAGTCTTCCAGAACACTTTCTTCTTTTAGTTAGGGAGAAGATATATTTTATCTGATTTTTATCAAAGGTGACATCAGAAGTAATGAAAGGATAAATAATTTTAAAGCTTCAGAGAAAGAGGATTCTTTAATAAAGAAAGGATCTGTCTCGGAGATTTAACTTTCTTAAATCCTTCAAATCCCTTTGCCAAGTGCAATAATATTCCAAAATTTTAAGACGGTTTTTACTTCATGTGTATTAGGAGCAAGTAACCATCATCACTAACTGACAGACTGGACATTCATTCCTTGTGGAACTGGCACGTTGGGGCACTGTACATTTACTCTTTGTAAAATATTTCCAAGTTCAGGGGTTCCATTATAAATCCTCCTATTAATTTACACGTGGTATTGTTTTTTCCCTTAATGCTGTATGTAGGTACGAAAAGGCGGTGATATGTATTTACTAAACTGTTACCTTCCCAGTTAGTGAATTGCTTAGCACAGATGCTTTCTTTCATAAGTACTGTCATTAAATGCATGAAATTATTGATCTAAACTGCTTTCCTGGGAGGCTGCTCCTTATAAAGAGCAGTCGGGTCTCTTTTTGCCTGCAAACTAGGCTGAATTTCATAATAAAACTTTCATCATAAAAAGAAAAAAAATAATCAAAACTCCAAATAACAACCTCCCTATGATATATCAATGACTAAATCTCTGAGAGATCTGGCTTTAATTTTTCTTATGGGGGGAAAAAAAAAAGGAAAAAAAGAGAAGGAGAATAGGAAGGATCCAGTGTTTCCTGTAAGGGACTCCTTTTTGAAGAGATCATGCTAAAAAAGGCTGCTGAAGGGATCTCTGGCTGCTGTAATTTGTAGAAAGGAGCTCTCATAATTATAGTCAGAGTTTATTGCGTCTCCCCCTCTCTCTCCCCCCCTTCCCCCCCCCGCCCGCCCCATGTGTGTGTATGCAGAGAGCTAGAGAAAGCTGGCGGCACTACCTGAATAGCTATTGAAAGAGTGAGACTTCTCAGTTCCTGCTTCATTACTGGGGAGCAGCTATTCCAGTGTGTGAGAGCTCCTAACTGCATTCTCCCATCGAAAAGCCCTTGGTAAGTCCCCTTAGCCGGCAGAGCTGCGGATTAACTCAGCAAAAAGCAGGAGGGGGGGGGTGGCAGGGAGCCGTGGGGGCTCTCAGAGCCCGTGTGCGGCTTAAGATCTATTAGATTTCAAAGATTTTTTCTGTAATAAATGTGTAAGATCTTCTGCGGATGGCTGGGATGTGAAGGCGATCGCGAGGAATGTTTTGTGTGCTCAAGAGCAATGCTAAGTACGTTCAGGAGTGCCTGAAACAGAGCAGAATTTTTCTACCGGAGATGAGATTGGTAAATGTTTCTCAGAACTGCAAGAAGAGTGGTTTGGTTTGGTTTGGTTTCCCCCTATCATTTTCCTCTTGTTTTCCTCTCCCCCTTTATTGTGTTGAACGTGTTAATAGGCTCAGAAGGAAGAAACTGTGTCTTCCTGCTGATTGATGGCTTTTGAAATGTAGAACTTTTATCAGAAGAGGGATGAGAGCTGAAGCTATAGAGGAGATACGTGTGCTTTTTATTTGCATGTACATTCTTGTCCCTGTTTCTGGTGTTGATTGCACAGATTTACCATGCTCAGAAAAAGTCCAAAAAGCTAGGAGATGCACATTTACTGCTCAAGACACTGATGTTTGTGCTTGTTAAATGTGCTTGTATCACATGTTTTATTAGTCATCCGCCTGACAAGTGGTGCTCTCCAGGTAGCTCCTTTCAGTGTATGTAGCAAAAAGCACTCCCAGACAGGCACTCTTCTTCTTTCCCTCGATGCCATGAATCAAGCTCATTGGGCTCAACAAAAAAATGATAGAGGCCATCGGAGGGGTCAGGTCGCAGCTCTCCCCGCCCCGGCTGAGCAATGGCATTTGAAACGGGAGGCTGGAACGATGCCGTTATCCGAGGGTCCCGGTACCCTGGAGCTGGCTGCGTTTTGATTTGAACGGTATGAACGAGTTTCTCCAGGGACGGGCCGGAGGTTATCGTCTAGCAATACAGAGCATTAACAGAATGACTGTCTCCTAACTGAACCCACACCTACTCCCCTGATGGATAAATCCAATCTGGAAGAGCTGGCTCCTGACTAGCAGGGCATGGGACCACTGGTTCATCTGTTACTGGTAGCCCAGTCCAGACCTCTCTTGGCTACAGCTGTCCATGGGATCATAGAGGTGACACAGCCGTATTTATAACTGTGAGGGGGAAAGCTGCTCCTTGTATTCAGAAAACATACGCTTGTGATTTGAAACTGCTGCTTAATGTCCCTAGACATCATTTTCTTTGCTACTGAGCAAACACGATAGCTCAAAGGATTAGGTTTTAGGTCTGCAATGGTTGCTTTCCAGTTAGCGTGAGTAAATTCACATCTCTTCTACAGGTCAAAAGGACCAGACTGACATTTTTTTTCCCCCTTTCAGAAGACTTCAGTGTTTATTAAGGGACAACTTTTATAAGCTAATATTAAAACAGAGCTCAGACTTGCAGCCAAGCACAGAATAGGTATTCCTTCCTGAAACTCAGTCATTTTACATTATATTGATAGGGGGATCATGCTAAGGGGTGCAGACGACTAGGGGATTGATAAGTGACCTTAAATAACTTCATGCAATGGAGATTATGAGTAGGAATATGCCTCATGTTCCAGGTTTTTGGAGGCAACATTACTTCACCAATAAATTAAAATGTTGTCAAAATTGCATCATTACCGGAGCTGCTTAGTGCATTAAATATAATACTGGATGCAATATAGACAATAATAATCTCTTGGGCGGGGGGGGAGAGGGGAAGAATCTATAAGGAAAGAACATGTTTGGGTTTTTTTTTTTATTTGTGTCCATCAACTGCATAAGCTTGTTGCTAGAATACTCTTGAATACAAATGCACAGCGCCTTTTCTAAGTTTGTTTTGCTTTCATCATCTGCATGGATGTATGAAAGAGCAGAAACACCTCAATGAGAAGAATACCAGTGCGAAGGCGGGGAAGGAACAGGTAACTCTATTCAGCTCTGTGCCACATCCTTGTATCAAATTCCGCCTTGACCACATTCATTTTAGTAAGCAGACTCTGCTGTCATCTGTTTGCTATCGGCATGGCAGGATGTTCTCAGAGCAACTGAATTCCAGGTCAGGATGGTAGAAAAATGCTGGGGGCTGTTCACCGGGGGCTGGATGCTGTGACCTTTCTGCCTACTGGAAGTGTTGTGCTCTGTGAGGATGATGAGACCCAGCACAAGAAAAAGGAACTGGGAAAGTGTCTTGGCTGATAGGCAAAATCTTTGTTTATCATGGGATCGTGTACCCACACAGCCATGTAGTAGATACCCTAGGAAGTGGTGGGCAGGAGTTGTTGCCTATATTTTGGGCTGATCTGACTGTGTTACCATGTCGTCAGCGTGTGTCTCCAGGCAGTGCCTTACCCCTTCCACCCTGCCAGCCCCAAAGGAGTTATTTCTGGAGGATGCCCAGGCATGGTCCTAAGTTCTCCTTGCTACAAAAAGTCTTCAGACCTTGCCAGCATGAGCCACAGAGGTCTAAATGTCCCTTCAAGCCAACCTGGGTTTTCATCAGAAATTCTCTCTGTTGCCTCTCTGACTTGAAATGAGCTCTCCTCCCTGCCCCCCATCAAAGATTACAATTCATGAAGCAGAAAATGCCAGATACTCAAGCACTGGCAGAGTTCTTTTAAATTATGTTTCTAGTTTGTAATCCTTTTATACGTCAACATTTTGTATTTCCCCTCTCTATTTTTATATATAGCAAAATGTATCAATCCAGGCATTTCAATACCCATCACTGAAGCATAAAGGTCCATATATCCTTGTTTACTGAATAAACAGGGATTTTCAAAGGGTATTCCCTGTGCCAAGTGTAGCTTTTGTTTGCATGACTTGACTACAGTTCTGCTTATAAGAATTGCAAAATCAAACCAAGGAAGCAAAGACTGGTGTAATTCATGGTTTGTTGCCCTAAACGCCCTCCCTGCTGTCCTCAGACATCTTCCTTCTTTCCCCTTTTCCTGTGAAATCCCCATGGGTCTGATTTAGACGGAAGCTCTTTGGAACAGGTATCACATCTCCAATCATTGCACACATTCGTGTCTATCATGCTGCATGGAAATATAAAAAATTAACCACAGCTAGAGTATTTAGAGTGGATAAAAACCTAATGCAATCTCCTGATCCTAACTGCTCCTTTTTCTGCAACTCCTTGCACCTTCGCAGGGTCAAAAGGAGAGAAACCTATTCAAACCTTCTGCCGTTATTTTTTTGTTACTGCCCCTGGAGAAAGGACTCAAAATCCAAACATCTGCTGCCTCCTTCTACTGCAGGGCAGTGGTAAGGGTGGAAGGACCTTGAAAAGCCATACTCTTGCACTTATCAGGGGAATTGTGGCGGAACAATAAGGAGATTTTTCAGCGTGGCATTCTCGTGATTAGAATGACTTACAAATTGTTTTTGTCATTGCTAGGACAAGAGTGGAACTGACATTTAGTAGCATATGAATTCCCCAGTAATTGGTGCCCCATAATATAAATTAGATTAGAGGCAGTTTACCAAGTCCCAGTACAGCAAGTTTTCATTTTACTGTTCTCTCAAAGGAAGATAATCTACAATGTACATTTTAGAAGACAACTGCAGCGTAGGGAAGATACAACCCTAAATGAAAAAAAAAAAAGATTACTTCAATAGGACTTTATAGTCAAAGTTCCTTGCTGGCTTAAAGAAGAATATCTGTATCCAGAAAAGATACTGAGTTTGAGTGTTTCCTTTACTGTGTTTTTGTGTTAACTCTGCTAAATAATTAAAGGAAGGAGAGGAGAGCAGAACAGATAACTAGGTAATAGCAGGCATGATCACAACTACCCTGTCCATTCCTTTAAAGCTGGATCCAAGTTATTTGACTTGAAATTGGAGTTTTTTCACTGAGAAACTGTGGCAGGATATGTTCCTAGCACTACAACAGATGCTATTAAAGCAGCTTCTTTTCATTATGAAAACAAAGCTGAAGCACTATAACATATGTTGTGTTGATTCATGTCTTAGAAAATATCATTCCATGGAGATATATTTGATAAATGCAGTAAGAAAGCAGCTGATTCCTTGGAAAAATGCATTTGACTGCAGCATTAGCCACTTGCATATCGTACTTGACAAACACTCAGATGTGATGTGTTTTAATACATTGCCGTAACACCTAAGGATTTTCATTCAGATGCAACGCTATTCCTTTCTCTTCCTGAATGTCTTAAAGATGCTACTTGCAAATGAAAACAATTGGTAAACAATTCCTTTTATGGGAATCTGACCCTGATGTTCAGTTGCTAGCATTCAGAGCTTAAGGTTGTACGGTTCCTCAGCTGCAAAAGGGAGATAATATTTCTGCCTCCCCCTCCAAGTATACACCCTTCTTCTGTCTTCTTTGCTTATACAGCACACTGAGGGCAGAGACTGTGCCTTGTTATATGCGCAATACCTACACAGTCAGCACCTACACGATCCTTGGCTGCAGCCTGTAGGTTCTCCTGCAAAAGAATTTTCCCCTAGCTGACGTTCTTAGTAGCAGCCTCAGCCAACTGGATGGTGCCAGTGATGCTGGGAGCATCACCTGCGGGCTTCAAACCCCTTCCAGGACCGGTGCTGTGGTCCCAGAGGGCTTCGGTTCCCCCATCTACTACTTTGACCCTCTTAACAGATAATCAGATCTCCTCCCCCAAGTGTTTGAAGGAGAGACTTGGCATACCGTTTCTGGAATCAGCGTCTGGGAATGGACGTGGCAATTATGTCAAGGATACTGAGAGATACTGATTTCTTTGACAGCTGTAGGGGCTCCACGGAACTCACTACAGTAAGTGTTTGTTTTTGACAGCTGACTAGATAAGGTAAATCCATGGGGAGCTGATAGGTGCCCTAACAAGGTGTATTCTTGCAGAATTTTCTTTCTGACCAGAAACCCACTCATGTCACTGACAGCTGGCACCTTCAGTAAAATTCAGCACAAAACTATCCAAACAGCAGCCCATCTTCCTGATGCATCTATGTCCCAAGCCTAACTCGAAGCATTTGGCTGGAACAGGCTGCGTGAAACAGGAGTGGATTTTGGAGAACTGCCTGCACTTATTTTTCTATTTAGTATTTTTTATATTAAAATATATTTTAACAAAATTTGAAGGGTGTTCTCTTCCCCCTTTAAAGAGCAACAAACGGTCTCTCAGCTGTAGTAAAAGCATTTAGTGAATCAATCCTTGATTAATTTCATCCACTCCAGGGTGGTTAAACCTGGTTGTAGGGACAGAACGGAGTAGACGAGGGCTGTTTCAGGGGGCGAGGAGCCTGTACAGAGCAGCTGTTCTACATCTTTGCCTGTCTCATTGCTCCACTGGGATCACTGGGAGGAGAATACAAGTTACAGCAGCCCAGTACAGGACAGGGAGAAGAGTCAAAATACTGGGTTAAAAAAACAAAAAATATTTTACTGAAAATTATTTTTTATGCTGCTCTTGAGAAAGACAGAATAAAGCTGACCACCTCCGCAGCTCAACTAAAAGCCTAATTTCTGATAACAGTCTTAAAAAGAAAACTCAAATAAATGCAAAAAGATGTCTTTCGTTGTGTTCAAACTGAATTGTTGTAAAATCCCTTCAGATAAAGCCAGGTCCACCCATCTCATAAACCCCTGTTGTCCTTCAGCTGCATTCAACCAGAGGTCAACAAGGTGACTCAGCACAGAAGAGGAAAACTCCCAAGAGCTTCTTCTCCAAGCTGCTGTCTTCTTTCTAGAGATTTAATCAACTCCCTAGAGCTTATTAGCAGAGCAAGCACCCTGACTCTGGCACGGAAAAAGACACTCATGTCTTTTCTGTACAATTGGGAAATCTGGCAGCCCCGTATGTTGCGACTGCAGCTCCGATCCTCTTTTTGGGGCACCGCTGGTGCCAAGTTGCTTCTTTCTGTCACAGAGTCCAAATGTCCCTGTTCAGTGTCTCTGAGATTAGATCCCAGGAGGCAGCAGTTCTTACCTCTATGGTTAACCACAAACCCACTGATGGAGCTCCAGGGAAATAATTATAGTGTGTGGTTCTCCACTCCCCATGATTTCAGATTCCAAATTTCTTTTTCTCTTGAGTGACACAGTATAGTTGGCCACTTTCACAGTATTAAACAAAGTCATTTGGTGGTGAAATCACTCAGCAACAGAGGAGAGAGAGCTTATTTATTGATTCAGCTCCCTACAGACATTACCTGACGTTGCTGAAGTTTATAGGATCAGTTGTTTGTGCCAGCAAATTGCAGTACGTAGCCTTAGAAATTGTAAATAGGTCCAATGTCATATTTAAAAATGAAAAATTGATTTCTTCACGAGAATGGCGTGCAAAGCAGGCAAGCATTCATTCTGCTTTGCTCATTGGGAAGCACCATTGGATTATGCTTTCCAAGGCACTACAGAGAGCAATCCAGGTGTGAGGTACTGCTTTACTTACACCGCAGATCCCCTTTGAATTTCCTGAGCATATTTTTCTAGCCCAATATCCTGCTGCCAGGTTTGTCTCAGGTCGGAGCTCAGCACCTCTGTTACTCAGCTAGCTGCCATGGTTTTTAGCTTGGCCTCCCCTCAGGAGTGGCTTGTAATAAAAGCAAGCTAAAAGACAAAGAGTAAGGGCGCTTGCATGTCCTTCCTCACTAAGATTTGATTCTCTTGGCTTAGGGCTGGGACTATATTAAAACTGATATTTTCTTTGGCTAGCAGTAGAATATCTGGACAGGAGCAGGGTTGGGAACAGGCTAACGGAGGGAGAGGAGAACGTGCATCATGGTAGTGCGTCACTTGTATCGTGCTCCAGATAAAATATCTGAAAAGTCATCAGGCTTTTGCCATCTGTTCAATTTTTTGAATGCTTCCAGGAACGGACAATGCTTATAAAGACAGTGTTCATGTTAGCTAACAGATTCCACTCTGTCCTCAAGCACAAATCACATACATTTCACTTGTGGTCACGGATGCAGGCATATGCATCCGAGTTTGCATGAACACAGCTATTGGGAGGCAGAAGGCTTACTTCTCCTAAGATGCAACTAATCCACCCAGCTATACATGGACTTCTAAGCAAGCAACTCTACATCTCTGTAATGAGTATGTTATTTATTAGAGTTGGCTAAGCCTGCCTGGTTTAAATCTGGATTTAATCTTATCTTAAGATACCCAGTGTTGTGATTTTGGTTCGGCAAAGTGTCAGTATAAACATACATATATATATATATATATACATATTGCTATGTCTGGAAGTACCCACTCTACAGCTGTGTTCCAGAGCTGTTCCCCCAGAAACATGCAACACCTGTATATCAGCACAGCTCTCATTTTTCATTTTTAACAAGTAGAAACTGAGCGCATACTAGAGCAACCAGCTACCGCTTAAAGATTGCATGAACCGCCAACCTTGTGAAGGCTGCTTCAACCAGTGACACTCAAAGGAAAAAATTAAGGACCATCACATTTCCAGATAATGTATCTGAGATCTGATCTCATAATGCAGGGGTCAGATGAAATCAAAACACTGTTTACAGCAGTGCTCTTTCTTCTCAACTCTGCAGTTATTAAAGGCATTTAGCCTGAATTAATTAAAAAAGAAAAGAAAACTTCTCTTGACTAGCTTAAGGAGTAACATGTGGCATGTAATTTGGATTTCTGAGAGATTTAGACAAGTAAGCTGCATTACTCATCCATCTCATTTAAGATATGTAGATTCCATAATCTTCCATCTGGATTTTCAGCCAAACCTTGGGCTGCTTTTTGGTTGTTTGAAAAAGGCTGGAGAAGGAGGTTCATCTTGGAATGAACAAAGAAGGGTGAAAATTGTCCAGAAGGGAAAAAACGACCACTTGACAGAAAGTGCCCCTGGGCTACAGGACTGTATGGGAACCTTCAATTTATTTTCAGTGACAGTATGATTATTTTGCTTGCTTTCCCACAGCAAACAATCCCTCTGTATTTAGTGCAGGATCCATTCAGAACCAGAGTGGCACACTGGTATATGACACTCACAAGCTTTGTCCACTCCCCTTCTTCCAGCTACAGTATCACCATATGAATCGGTGATGATAGCATGAGACATCAGACTGGAAGAGATCCATGGGCAAGCACATCAGAGCCTTCTACTCTCAGGGAAAAAAAAAGAAAAAAAAGGAACTTTTGAGGGAATTTAAGAGAAGGGCCACGCTACCTTTATCTGTCATCCTGCAGTGCCAACACCATTCATTTGAACATGGAGTACAGATGATGCCCTGTTGCTTGCATAACTGTTAGTTCTAGTAGTTCAAATCTATGTGTTCCCTTTCATTAACTAGTGTATTGGGGCTATCCCCAGACACTCTCTATCCACGACTCAGCGGAGGCCAACCTGTCCAAGCGATCAAGCCAACATTAGATCTGCCTATCAGTATAGGTGAGAAAAAAACCTTGCCTATGATAAGCCTGAAGCTACTACGATTTGATCAATTCTGAAATGAAATTATGAACTGAAATAAATAAAATAAAAATAAACAAAACAAAACAAAACAAAACAAAATAAAATAAAATAAAATCAAATAAAATAAAATGATGGTCTTCAGAAAGATATTTACAAACTCCAGGGCAAATCTATCAAAGGCAGTTGAGCCATGTTCATATGAAACTTATCAGAGGAGAAGGACTAGCGTCTATCTAATTTGTCAGGCTTTGGAAAACAACTGCAAAAAATCCTTAGCCAAGATCATCTGTGGGAACAGATGCTCCTGAGAGATACAGAGAAGTGCACACACAAGCACGGTTTCTCCCCCTCTGCCTCAAATGAAAGAACAGTACATAGGAGTCGCAGCTTCTTCAGGCCCATTTTTCCCTTGGCAGATTTCTCCGGCAGCAGAAGCCCAGCCTGGTTCACTGATAGACCTTGCAGGAATCCTGGGAATACCTGTTACCTGAAAATGGATCTTGGTGTGGGGCTTTGTCTCTCGACAGACTGCTGTGGAGGGCATTAATAGCTCCATGATGGGCACAGCTCAGTAGGGCTCCACAAGTGCTTTAGAATTCAAAGGATCAAGGGTATAAGCTTGAGCATTAAAAAAAAAAAAAAAAAAAAAAATAAAATGATGAGGTAGTTTTGGTGCCATTTGTTCATTTGGCAGTCTGGCCCACAGCAAGGTGAGATCAGCTTTGTGCACTTGAGCGTCCGACATCCGATGTCTTGCCGAGCCCCCAGTCCTCTTTTAAACACACCAAGGGGTGCTGAAACCAGAATCTCCGAAAGCTGGGTGCGAGTGACAGCACACCGACCCCGGGAGCCGGGGACAACCTCTTGCGGAGGGTCGGGTGGCTTTACGGTGGGAGATGCTAACCCAAGGTGCCGTGGGGGAGAAGACCTCAGTTCTGCTTCACGGCGAGCCGTCCACCCGAGCCGGAGGAACGCTGACAGCAGCGTCAAACTACACCTCTTTGCCTCGATGTAGGTTTTTCCGTTTTTTCTTATGGCTTTAAGGAGGGTCTGAAGGGCAATGGGTTTCCCATGGGTGGTGGTGAGGTCCCGCTCTGGCTCCTTTTTGCAGCAGCAAGCAGCTGGCAGCTCCGTGGGACCAAGCCCACCCTGTAGAGCAGAGCTGGTGGCAACTGTTCTCTCCGTCTCCCACCTCATCCCACGGGGCTTGACAGTGTGGGTGGAACAAGGCATCGCTCTTCACAGGCTGGGGTTTGCATTGAGCAAAAGGGGAGAGCTACGGCATTAGCTTCTGTGGCAGATGTGCCTCCGGAGCTGCAGCAAGCGAGATGTTACCGAGCGAGATTCCCAGACCTGCTGAGACACAAAGAAAGTTTGCACCTGAGGTCCTGGGGGTAAAATCGAGGAGGATGGAGGTGATTTGGCTTGCCACGCCTGCCCGGAACAATCAGGCTGCAACTGAATGCAAGTCATACAGTGATATAGGTCAGGCTACCAGGGGTAACTCTGAACTAAAGGAAACAGAATTTTTGTAGAAAATGTAAAAACCGAATGTATGAAAAAGTGGTACAACGAGTTTAGAGCTTTCACCGTTTAACAAAGAAAGTGGAACCAGACAGAAGCTGTTTTTCTCGCGGTGTCCCTGGTGATATTTTGGTGTGCAGTGCCTGGACTCCAGGCGGCAGTGAGGCAGGACCAGAAGCAAGAAGAGGGACTTTACTGACAGCACAATTTCTCAAGCCAAGTGGTTCAGAAATTGGCAGCCCCACACATGCAGCAAACACCAACACATCAGAATGAATTCGAAGCTGTTACTCCACAGATACAGAACAAAAAAATAAATATAAGAAGGTGTTACCAGTGTGAGCCCTGCGGAATTTGTGTTTGACTTGGCACCAAAAACATGCTGTGAGATTCTTGACCTGACAGTGATCTTTTATTGAGAAGATTTATGCAGCCCTGAAAGTGAGGATTTGACAGTTAACAGGATCAAGTTTGTCAACTGTGCTGCCTTGTTTAGACATTGTAGAAAATTATGTACACACCACGTGAAAAATACATGTAACCTGTTGGTGGCGTGAGGGCACTCAAAAGATGTTACCATTAATGTTGCTTTCATGAAATTTCCAGTTTCGGGCCTGATGTTTTCATTGCTGGGAAGGTACAAGCTTTGAATAATCACAGAAGAATGAGTTGCAGCAAGGAAAAGTGTGAAGCAGCTCCACGGAGAAGAATTTAGACAACATTTCACTCTCACTATATTACAGTTTCTTCACGGTTTTTTTTAGAGTAGGGTCACCCCTTTTAAATAGGATGTAATCTGTTTGAAAACATTAAGCTGCATGATGTCTTGCATATTTACAGGAGTAAATCTGTTTTAGCATATTTAAATAGGATAGTGCGGCTGGTATTAGGTTTTTGGTGCAAAAGGACTATTGTGGGCAAGGTTTTCAAAAACAGGAATCCAAACGCAGACTTTTGAAAGGCATCTATATCAGCACCTACATATATAAAACTACTAAATTTTAAATATGGCTTTCTAGGTTTATCAATAGGGTGTAACACTGAGCTGCTGAAAGTAACATAGCTGCATTAGGAGGATTTAGTCACCTGGCTGGAGACCTCCTGAACAGCACCATGCTGCTTCCAGGGTACACGCTAGCCTGGACACCTTTACGTAGCCCTATGTCATGCCACACAAACGCTTCCAAACAAGCCCAGCTTGCAAATGTGACATCCAAGTCAGCAGCTAATGTTTGTTTTTACCATGTGTGTTTGAGGACAGTCACATTTCTTATCATCGCTACAGTGGGAATTCAGGATGCACAAGTTTTGTCCTTCAAGGCTTGGCTCATACGACTATTTTTTGTGGTACTGTTAATGCCAGTGAAAGTGCTTACACTATGAGCAAAACCTAGCAGGAATAGCATGGGTAATGGTTAACTGCAGAAACAGCACCCTCTTTATTTAGTTCCTGATCTGGGCTATTTTCGAACAACTACTGCTGTTTATTGTCATTACTGGGTTCAAAAAATGACTTGCTTTGTTCTTTTTCCGAGGGGCAGAGTAAATCAGGTCTGACATCTGAAGCACTGTATTTACGGCCGCGCGGAGCATGTGGCTCTGGAGCGTGGCTGCAACAAAAACCAGAAAGCAGCAAAGCCCTGGATACATTTGTCACCCAGGGGAACTGGAAAGGGCGGTGGCTTCCTCACCATCCTATTTTTCCTCCTCTTTTTTTGTAAAAACATTTGGAAATGGAATATTAAAACGTGTCGCTCTGCTTTCAGATCTAAACCCAAGGAGTTTCACATGGCGGTGTTACTAACTGAATATGTCATCCACGTTGGATGGGTTTTGTCCCTGTCTCCTGTCTCCCCAGGAAGGGAGGAAGCACCAGTTGTCACCGCTTCATTAATTGTTCCATTTCTCCCAGTGGTAAAGGGGCAAATTTTAAATGCCAACTGGCACAGTTTGCAAGGCTGTATAATTTATGAGGCGCGTGTGAGAAACTGGAAGGATAGCTACAATCAATATGAGCATAAGCAAAACATTCTGCTTGCAATCTCTGCCACACAGCGTGGCTGCCCATCCTTAGTTATCACTCTGAACATATTTTTTACTTTCCTGAACTGTAATTCTCAATGTTTGGCTGTTTGTTTGGTTGGGGTTTTTTAAAGACTACATATTTTTTTAGGCTGGAAGGCTTCTCAAGGGAAAGAGGGACGGTCTGGAGAAAACAAAATTGAAAAGGTATAAAAAAATCTTGTATCTTGCCAAAAGCAGATCAACAACGTTAATATTGTGAAGGGTGGAGGGGATGTGAAAGCAGAGGTAGGATTCTCACAGAAGACAGCTCCTTACTGGAAATGGAAATGATCCGAAAACAGACAGGCAAGGCAGCCTTTCACAAACAAGAGGGGAGAGGAAAGGAAAGCAGAAATGTAGGAATTTTGGATACACAGATCTATTGCTATTAGTTTTTAACTTTTCTAACCAAGCCATCTGTATTACTGGCAATATCATCAGAACAAAAGCCAGGTGTCTGCAGATTTGCATAGATCTACATATGTTTAGTGATATCTGAACTATTGTGCGAAAGCATATCTGATCATATACAAAGGGGAAAATGGAAATACAGAAATACTTCAGGATTTAAATTCATTTCTTCTGCATCTGTATTCTCCTTCCTCCTGCTTGTGTATTCTCCTTCCTCCCTTCCAGCAGGAGACTTCCACTCTAGTATCACATCACCCTGAACAGGTTTCACTTGATGAACAACCTCACAGCCACATCTTCTCCCCTCAGTTAACTATACTCCCCGAAGTTCACTATACCATCTCCCACAGAAAATCAGGAATTCCAGCCCACTCCTAAAGTAAACCAGCCTTGAGCTCTGTACATCTTGGCCAGATGTGAACACAGATAACGTTAGTTTCTTAGTGCTCTATGTTTCCAATTGCTTTCTTAAATAAGAAGCATCTGGCTTAAACAGCACGAAGCATTGGTGCCAGCATCACCAGGAGGCGTTTGGCAGGGACTGTGGTCTCTGTTCTTGGAGGTTTCATGGGCTGCAGACAAGGATTTATGTTGTCATGTAAAGAGCTCTGGCCTGGCATACGGCTTGTTTGTGCAATTCTCCATCACATACCCTTATTTACGCAGATTTTTTTGTTCGGGGGGGGAAGAACTAAGCAAAAGACAAAGCAGGCTTCAGCTCAGCATCTCCAGTGTGTGTGCACGCGTGAGAGGTGATACCTTAATCTATGCAGCCGCGTGTCCTCAGAGGTACGTCCATCTGGGATGATCCCCTCGCCAAATAAATATGGGCTGGTTGGGACAAAAAGGTGGTGAAGGGGCCACAGGGCCAGTGCTTAAGGTAGACCTCACTCACCATTAACAGAGTTGAAGCACTCTCACAGACAATGAAGATGATTTGATTTGGTCTCCACCGCCTCTCATGGAATAATTTAAAAATCCATTTAGTTTGGCTTAATCCATTTTTCACATGTATCTGAATTTCACCCTTAAGTGAAAATAACGTTCAGGAGTCTTTCCCATTAAAACTATATACATATCTCTAGAGCATAAAATACACACAGGGAAGAGAGTCTGAAGATAGATTTGTTAGACTATCTGTCCTGCTGGAACTATTTCTAATCGGGTGGCAGGTTTAGGTTTCCAAATTGTAGTCCACACATTATTCCGCTGTATTGTACAGGGGCAGCAGGCAGGGTGATAGCACATAGAATTATTTATCAGGATGAATATAATTAAGTCTTGAAGGGAAAAGTGCAAGAAAAGAAAAAAAAAATCCAGTCGAGCAGTATGGACTAGGATCGTTATTTACGGAAAAGATAAGAGAAAATACAAAAGAAAAAGCATGAAAGAAAAAAATTATTACCTTCTCCCAGTGCAAGTAATAGTTTTAGCAGATCTGCTGTCAGAAAATGTTTCCCAAACTAGTTTTATTTAAAGAGTCTCTGAAAGGGCAAATTGTCTAGTAATCAAGTCATTTCATGATTTAATTTACCTTGATTAGCATGGTACTTTTCAAAAAGTGCTAATCAATTTTAGCTTCTAGTAAACTGGAAACACCACATAAATTGCTGTCATGGTCTTAAACGGCTAATCAATTTTGAAAATCTAAATCAATGTGCATTTTTATACTATTATATTTCAGTCACTGGCTGGAATGCCTTTCTTGACCTTGAACTGTAAGAGAAGAATTTCCATGTAAAATAGAGAAAAAGGTGCCACACTTTGGCGTTGCAGTTTTTAGTTAAAATACTGAATATGTAAGAACTATGAAGGGCAAAAATGTTTTTAGTAAGTAAGGTCAACATAAGGTGACTTTTTTTTCATCCAAAGAAGAGCATTCTTACATGTTAGGACCCCACGTTCTTTAAGCATACAGTGCATATTTATGCTGCATGATGCAAACTGCTGGGCATGTTATAGTAACAGGTTTTCTGAAAAACTGCAGCCAAAAAAATACTTACGTTTTATGATCCTTGTGTTTTGCAAGCGTAAAAGCATTCAAAGAATGCCATGAAATAATTGAGAGTGCAGCCACATAGGAGTTTTCTATGTTATTATACATGTCTTTCACTTTCCACGTTGCTACAAATAAACCTATCACAGGTCTTTAGGCAGTGTAACTGTACCTGGAAATTGTGAATTTTAGCAACCAAATCTAATCATCAGCCATCTGGAGCTTCTTTCACTTATATGTATATCAGAAGAATAGAGACACCTGCTCTCTTTTGTGAAGAAGAAAAATCCCAATCCTAAATCCATGGATATATCCTAGTGAGATACATACATTGTTTTTCATATATTGTTTTTCTCTGCGTGTTTCTGAGAGAGATCCATAAAATTTGCCAACAGAAGACAGGCCATCACATATATCCACCTGACAAAAAAATCCTGGCCGGATCTGGACATCATTGTTTAGACTGGAAGGAAAATGGCACAAGATGGGCCAAGTTCTGGGAAAAAAAATGGCAAACGGTCCTGTGTACTGTGGAACAGCAGCAGAGCAGTGCTGGCTTCCCCCAGAAGACACTGGTGCAGCTACAGGACAATGTCTTCTGGCTTATGAAGCAGCAAGTAGGGCAACCAGAGCCAGATGGTTGTACCCCTATGCTCTCCCAAACGAGACCCAGTAAGGAATAGGATATGTTAAACTACTTGTAGTCATATAGATGCCTACGTTTGGAAGAAAGTTTCCCTCTTCTTCCTAGACAGCCCATGGAAAATTTCAGAGTATCCTTTTTAGGCTATATGGCCTTTTGCAGGAGAAATCTCCATTTGACTGCATGTAGAGCCTAGGAAGTCACCTCAGGTAGGAACTTGTAGCTATGTGATGTACAGACTTCTCCCCTGAGAGGTCCGGTGATGTTTGAGCAAGTATCTGTCTTGGCTTGTACCCCTGTGTGCTAGTGCTGCACGTTGGGAGCCTGCGTACTGAGGATCATTCCCAAGATATTCCCATTGCTCCCAGCTGTGGTCTACCAATAGACCATTTTCAACTCCATCACCTCAGATATGTTGTCCTCCTGCTTGAACATCCTCTGTGTGCTCTACCTTGATCGACTCATACGTAACCTACCTGACATGTATTAATCTAGGGCCTATGACCTGCCTTTCTCTTGCTTCTGCAGTTCCTATATGCACAGGGTGATTTTCTCAATCTCCTTACTCCATAAAGCATTTCCCATTAATTTCTAGTTTTTTGTAGTGTACCACTCCTGGCTGACCAGAGTGACCCCAAGCTGTCTGCCACTGTGTCACTCCTATTTAACAGAGACATCTAGGGCACAACAAAATGTAAAAGGAAAAGCTTTCTTCTGATGCTATTTTTTGTGCTATTTTCCTTCCACAATCTGGACCTTCAGGTCCAGCTTCACTGTAGCTTGGGCAGCAGAAGGCATAAGAACTTATGAATCCTTTATATACATCAATATACAAGAGAAATTGGGTGTCTTTCATTTATTGAAAACAATGTTATCTTCAACTTCCCAAATACTGATAAAGGCTGAGAAAATATAGTTTAGAAGACAAAGAGTTTGTGTCCCAGAATAATTATTGTTAGGAGGACTCAGTTGTTTGTCAGTAACTGGTATAGAACATGTGTAAAGAAACACTGGTAATATGAAATACTGGAATGCTGTTAATAAATATTTGATGCTCACGAAGTGAAAGCAACCATGCTAATAAGTTTTTCAGTAAAGGATGACCCACCCCCATGGTGTGAGACAAATGACAGGGCTCATCGATGCTTCAGGACCTGAAAGATCAGTACTGAAGGGAACTACACAGTCTCAGTGGTGACCCTGAAGGCTCAAAATGCTAGTCTAATCCCTGGGTGATGTTCTGTTTGTGGAAAAAAATTAGGTGGAATCAGGCTGTTCTTTGATGTGAGCCCATGTATTCAGCACACGAAGTCCTGCTTCCTTCAGAAGAGCAGAGGTAGGGCAACAGAGAAATGCAACCAAATTCCCAAGTTTTTCTCATCTACCATTCAGCCCAAAGTGCCTCCCCATCATGCCCATCCCTTAGACCATGCTCTCAGTGCCTGCTCAGGCTGTGTCTCGTGCATCCTTCCAGCTTCTTATTGCCTTCTACCGTTAACACACAAAACCATAACTGGCAAAAATCAGCTCATCCACCACGTGCCTTGCATGACCCTTCATTTTGGACAGTAGTCGAATGCTTCCATAAGGGGTGAAGGTCACATTTCTCCATGAAGGACAGTACCTGGGTTTTATGCCTAGCTCAAGTGAAGGGCAACAGCTTCCTTGTCCCCCTTCATTTCAGCGGGTGGGATTCCTCTTGCTTGTCTCTCAGCTCAGAAGAACACTTTTAGGGTGCAAATCATCTGACTATTCAGATGTCTACCTTGGGATGAGGTGACTTGTATGCGAATATTTTTACAACAGGAACCTTGGGTGACCTGCTTAGACATAAACAGCTGTGCTCTGGGTGTCTGAATTTGGTCAGATTAACTCTTTCAGTGGCAGTCTGAGGAGATATGCTAAAGCACCACTAAAACACAGAGGTAACTCAGAATATAGGTATGCCATATATTCTATGGAAATATTGAACGTTGAAGATATACCATCTCTGTTACACCAGGCAGTTGGAGGCTTGAAGACACACTTATGCCCCAAAAGCTGATCAACATGGGTTCTGTCAGGGCATGGATGTGTGGAGAAATACATGCCTGGGACAAACACAGACTCCTGAAATGCTCTGCTCTGTTCATGGACAAAGCTTATGAGTCTAAGCGCGTTCACTTCTCTCAACAATGTGAGAGAGGCTATGAAAATTACATCCGACAATGCTGCTGGAGCCTTATTAATCATCATTAGGCTATTGGTCATAGCAGCAAGACTATAAGCATTGTGTGTATTTGAAAGATGGGGCAGAGGAAGAGAAAATGAAAGTAAGAAATCAAGCTGAACTGAGTTGAGGGAGGTTGAAAAAGAAGAGGAATTACAGAAGACTGGATGAAAGCAGATGAGACAGGAATTCAAGGGAATGGGCAATACAAAAGCAAGAGGGCACAACCGATATAAAAACTGTCATACCAGATCTGTGCCACTGCCCTTGATGCCTAGCATCTTGTTTCTGCTAGAAACCAGGATTAGGTGCTTCAGAGGATGGTGCATGAAAACCATCTATTGAAAACCTGTGATGTAATCAGCCTAGCAAGGAGGTTGCCTCTTAACTCTTGTTGAACAGAGATTATTTGAAGTCCTGAAGCATGAAGGAGGGGTGACAACTGAGGTGAAAATCAAAATATAAGGTGGAGAGAATGGAGGAAGTGAGAAAAAGAACAAACTGGGATATAAAATGAGCCCAGAGGATCAGAACTGATTTTCCTCCTGTGCTGTGCTGAACAGAGGATCCAACTCAAGGTCTTCATGTCGGGTTTCTGTACAACATACAGGAGAGCACATTATCTTTGATGAGAATGTTTTCTGTGGTTTTATGTGATACTTGCCAAAGCTGCAGGATTTCTAAGTTACCCAGTTTGTTCCTCCATGTAATTCATATTCTTTTTTAAACAAATGGACTACACTTGTTCACTCCTTAATGCTCACAAAAATTTTCAAAACATGGTTCCCGTCTCTTTCTTACATCTTCTCTGCTTCTTACCAAAAGTAATCTGACATGCGTTGACTTGGCTATACAAGCTGCCCAGATTTGGATACTCCGGCTGCTCATTGTCCTTTAAAGCTCTCATTTAAAATTTAAATGCTTGTGCAATTAATATTAAATACTTACTCCGGTGTGTGGTGTCAGGGCAAGAATCTTTCTTAACTGCTATGGACTAGCTATAGAGAGCTACCAAGCAACTCCACCGTGAGTGGTCCTCAGTGAAGGCGCTGAAGAGTGGCAATTGCAGCTCCAGGAGGAGTCTTAGCTCAGGCAACCCCAGCTTTCTCTAATTCTTTCTGTCATGGAGGGGGACCCTGTTCGGTGCTACACCTCTCCAGAGAGCGAAGCAGATGCTGCACGTTGTCCTTACTTAACCACCACTGCTCGTGGTACCTGAAATTAGATAAACGGAGCTCAGAGAGACCGCAGAAACAGCGTTATCCAAGTAGTTCTACCTTAGTAATTCAAGACAATGCAAGACCCAGAAATCCCTTTCAGTAGCCCCTATTACCCTTCCAGATGAGTTTCCCTCATGATGGCCCTAGCACCGGGATGTTAAGTAGAAGTGACAACCAGACCAAGCCTTGTGCACCTCTGCATGTCAGATATTTCTCGAGGAGGAGGGGGACTGGGGAAGAGAAACTGCTGCCTAACAGTATTCACCCTGCGCGGAGAGAAGTGAACGTATTTGAATGTTTTAGTACAAATACATCAGCTCCTTGCAGGATATTGAAACCGATCAGCAGACCCTGTGATCAGCTTATCAGAGCTGACTGATGTGTCAGTAGTGTCAGCCTGTTGTCAAGGATAAGTTTTTATTGTTTATGGTTGTCACTTCAGCTGGAGATTAGATATGAGACCTACTAAATTTGCAGCATTGTTGCCTCACTGTGGACATAAGCTTTGGAATGTGCCTTGGGAAAAAAATGTTATTACATAGGAGAAAATGGTTCCTATACACCTCCCATATGGCCCAGATGGCTTCCGATTCTACACCTTAATTTGCTTACCCTGTAGTAGAAACTTTACTTTCAGGGCAGTAACTGGAATACCATCTTATCAGGGAATCCTATTCAAGAAAGCATGCCATCTCCTCATCTTCAGAGAAACAAAACCCTTTCAAGACACGACAAGGTAAAAAAGAGAGTAGCTGGCAAAAATTCCCATGCTCCCATAGCAGGCTGACCTGTTACATTGCTGATTTAAATGGCATGCCTCTTTTCATATTGCATTAGTGTTTCAGCCTCTGCCCCTCTTTGAGTTTAGCTTCTGGGATTTTGCAATTTATAGTCCAGTGTTCTGCTTTTCTGTTTCTAGTCTTGCATTGCTTACTTTGCCCAAGCCTGTAAAACTGGATGACCATCTTGCTCTGACAAATTTGCTCAGGGTCAGCAGGGTAAAAAGCCTGACAGAGGAATTATAAAGAAAAAAAAATGCACAGAGATAGACAGAGTTTCTCCTCGAGCACAGCTAAGTCAGGTCTAGGCTCAGTCTTTGTTTACGGCATAGCTACCGCCGTTTGTACTTTGGGGAGGGAAGTGAATAGAAGTAGTACTGGCGACATTTGAACATGCTGCACGGAAAACACACTTGTTTGCCATGGTACCTGATAGACCCCCTCATCACACAAATGTCTGAGTGTAACAGATTGCTTTTTCTCTGAGATTCGGATTGGAAATGCTTGGCAGACAAAATAAAGGAATGAATGTTTTCTAAAAATAGTCGATCTGTTTTTTCTGTGACAAACAAAGATTTATGTGGACCCAAATTAATAACAATATGTTTCACATTTCCTGGTCTGACTGCTGTGTGTATCTCACCCATTCATATCTTTATTCATAGGATGCAAAAAATAAAAGTGCAAGAGTAGCATTTTTCAGAGGATGAAAGAAAGAGGATGGCGTTTCTAGAAAATAAGTTTGTGCTTTGTACAAGGGAGTGGAACTGCTGGGGGAAAGGAAGAGGGATGTTGTGGACCAACTCTCTTCCCCCTAAAGTGAGATGTGAACATTTATGTCTCGTTTAAGGCAAAGACTGGTGGCATATTAGCCTCTCATGAGCTGGAGAAGAAAGGTACTTTTGTGGAATAGGTGGTAAACCAAGGCTCAAAAAAATCCCCCCTGCTCAGTCCTTGAGAGGTTTCCTGTATGATACCGAGTACGTCACTTGGGGAAAGACTCGTCCCAGCTGCCTTCAGCCACGTAAAAGTTAGTCATCGCCTTTAAACTCCTTAAAAAGGAGCGACACGGGCATCTCCAATAAGCAATTAACTCCACTGATCTCAGACAACTGCTAAAGTCGGGATGATCTGCCCAGCAGACAACCTGGCAGCTGCGGCTTAGTGTCCGTCTGTCTGCACCGAGCTCTCCGTCCTGCCTGGATTGGACTTTCTGCTCAGGCTGGCAGCTCCGTCAGGACAAGCTCTGTCTTATTGCACCGGGTATGACAGGGCCCTGGGTGCCCTGTGAGACTGCTAAGCAATTCTGCAGTAATAAGCGAATAATAGTAGCGGAGAGTTGCTTCGGGCTCGGTAAACTTCAAGTTTTATAGCAGCGGGCGTCTCAATTCAGAGAGCTACAGAGTGTGAAGAGCCATCCTAACAGAGCATCCTCTATTGTTTTGTGTCTCAACTTCTGTCATTTAGAAATCCAGCGACAATAAAAACAAGAAAACTGGCCCCACTGAGTGAAATATGCATTGCCCTTTGGCTTTTTTTACCTTTCATGGTTGGAAGCCCAGTGTGATGTATCTGACAAGGGAAAAGTTTCCCAGACTTCTGTTATGCTGGTTTCTCCATCAACCCTGACGGCATCCACGAGAGCACACAGGAGTACAGCAATGCCTGAGCACATCCCAAAGGCTTTCGTGGCCTGCTCAACCCCACTGAAAAGTCCCACAGGAGTGGTTTAATTAAACAGAAATTTATCTTTGCATTTAACCGCTTCTCCTGGTCCCTCCCATACCGCTGAGCCCCGCGGTTATTTATGCCAGGAAAAATCTGGTTTGAGACAAGGGCTGTGTTCCCAGGAGCACGGCTGACCCACAAGAGCACAGCACCGGGCGCACTGATGGGGTGGCTGCTGAAATGGAAAGAGCTACTGTTCATTCCAGCCCCAGTTCTTTAACCCGACTGGTCCCCACTTCCCGGGGCCAGGCTCACCAAAATCCTGTACTTTACCATTCCCATCTCCAGTACGGACCGATGCGGAGCGAGCGGAGCTCTTTTCACAGGCAAAACCGAGGCACACAAATCAGGCTGAGAAGAAGTGTTTGCCCCTATCGCAGAGGAAGATTTCTGATCCCAATTGTTGTTCTTGAGCTGGCCTTGAAATTTTCAATCCCTTCTCATGGCAGTTGACCTCCACCCCATTTTCTTCCTGCTTCCATTCTTGGAGAAATTAAATTTTACAGAAATAAAAGAAGCACATTGAGAATGGAGGCATGTTTCATTTACTCTAATTATGCACAGTGAAAAGTTTCCATTTCAACAAACCTCATTGATATTCTGCTGTGAACTTGACTGGGGAAAAAAAAAAAAAGAACACAAAAGGAGATTTTAGCAGTCAATTGACTTCAACTTAAAAAAAAAAGCTTTTGTGGATTTAAGAATATTTCATTTTTCACTTTAATTTCCTTCCCCTCTCTCTGTGATTGCCGTGATCACAAAACACCTCCCTCGATCGGCCTGAGATTCTGGGATGGTTGTAGTACCCTAATACTCTGATACGGGAGCTAGTGTTATTTTATGGATTAATTCCAAATAGCAGGATATAATGTGTCAATATTGCACAAGGCTTTGTGTTGTATGTGAACAGGCCAGCTCTTAGCCCTCTGGGAGAAATACTTATTTATCTCACAGATGTGGTTAAATCTCTCAATATTTCATGACCCCTGTCACTAATGCACTTAGACTCTATATGATCTTTACAAACAGTGTTCATAAAACTTACATATACAGGGATTTAATAGATCTGAGAGCAAGCTCAAGAATCATAACGTGAAACACTGAATAATTTATTAGAAAATATAGAAAACCTCAAAGAGAAAAAGAGACATGAGTATTTTTTACTTACAAACCCTATGAACATTGTTCTCTCAGAGGTGGAAACTGTTAAATTCTGCTGAGATTTTCTTTATCACTATGAATAATTCATAAATTAAAAATAATATATTTTCATAAGTGTTAGTATCCTTGCTTCCTTCTCATGCAAAAAAAGTCTGAACTAAACCTATTGCAGTAATTGGCTGTGCCATGACAAATACAGTGTTGTCATGAAAAATACCAGAGTGAATCACTTTCTGCATTCCTGGATATGAAAAATGCTTGTTATGCTTGAGTTAAAGTTTTTAATATGTAGCAGTGGCTTAAAGAGGATAAACACTAATAGCATTTTATTGTTTAATAGTCTAAACATCAGGAATACAAAGTTAAAATTACACCAGGAAACATTGTAAACACTGTAAAATACAGTCAGAGAGAATAATGCAACGACTTGAACTTGGTCCCTGTATATATAACCATCGTCCTCCGAAATTTTTAATCTGCAGTCCTAATTAAGAAACTGGGCAGAACGTCCTTCAAAATATATAAGCAAGACACGTCCCTGAATTGTGCAGGTAGAAATCTGAGACGAGTCTGGGAAACTTGTCCATAATACCAGTAGGTGTTAATCTTTGTTCTTTTGCGCTGCGATATGCTGTAAACCTCTTCTTTCTGCTCAGCCCAGGCTCGAGTCAGCCTCCCCAGGGTGCCCTGACCCAGCCATGAGTTCTCACCATCCTCACCTCTCCTGCAGCAAACTGAACGCCCCGGTGCGCTCCTCCCTGCTGCGTTTGGATACTTGCACCTGCCTCCCCCACCAAGTTTGGGACATTTCTCTGGCAGGTGGCAGCCTATGTGTCCTGTGCCTGTGTTCCCATCATGTTCGTGTTTATACTAGCGGCATCAACTAAGAATAATTTTTTTCTTCCCTTTTTTTTTTCTTCCTTTTTCTTTTTTCTTCCTTTTTCTTTTTTCTTCCTTTTTTTTTCTTCCTTTTTCTTTTTTCTTCCTTTTTCTTTTTTTCTCCCTTTTCCTTTTTTTCTTCCTTTTTCTTCTTTTCTTCTTTTTTTTTCTTTCTTGCAAGAGGGTAACAACTGATCCCTTCAAACCCCAGTATCCCAATATTAGATAAGATGTGCTGATACATGAACCAAGGCTTCCCCTGACAGCCAGTTTCACACCTGGGTTGGTTTGTTTCTATTCCTTTACACGCAGGAATAGAGGTTGCCCAAAATCCCCACAGCACTAGCTCTTCCCCCCACCAGGCTCCTGACTCCAAGGAGGCATCGAGACAGATTTTTCTGCGGATTTCACAGGTCTATATTGCAACACTCAAAGCACAAGCCTTGTAAACTTAGGGAAGACATGTTTATGCACTTTCCAAGGGGACACCACTATTTAGGCTTGCTCTGAATCCAGAGTTGTTTCTCAGCCATCCTCTTCTGACACTATTAGCAAAGTGGAACCAAGAAACTTAAATGGATTTACTAACTTGAAGATACTGCAGGGGCTTAGGGGCAAGTTTGATACTGTATCATATTGTTATCACTTTTGGTTTTCTTTTTCTGTGTTTCTTGTGCTGGAACATAATTGTACACTGCTATAAATTGCCACAGTTACTAGTGTAGCCACAAAAATATACCACACTGTAATATATGAATGAGACCCACTGGGAGCCTGCTAAAAGTGTGATAAGAACAGAAATGGAGCAGCTGCATCTGGAATAGTAGACCTAGAAAGTGCCTTTAATCCAATAGGATTAATATTCCTAATGTTTCCATTTACCCTACTGATCTTCACAAGAAATGCTTCGTCAGAAAAAAAAAAAAGTTTTGTTTAAGCATGCACTGTATAAAAACAAATAAAGTCATGCCGTTTCAGACATGGAAATTGCTTTTAGTAAGGTTAAGGTGAAAACTGGATGCCAGTAGACTGATATCCAAAGCCCTCTGAAATATTCTATAACCTTCAGTGGGCTTTAGATTAGGTCCTCAGAGAAAGCGGGAAAGACAAGCAGGGCAGAAGTGTCTCTTTGGGTTCATGAATGAGAAAAAAAGTAAGAAATAGGTGTTGCAGAAGGTGCCAAGGCTGAAAAATAAGTACTACAAGATCAACTGATGGAAAACTTGAAAAGGCAAAGCCATTATGGCCAAGGGTAGAAAAGGGGACACAACTTTTAAGCATCTCTGCACTATTTCTTTGCACCTAACAAATGAAGAACGACCCCCTATTCTAGGTGTTGCATAGAAAAGCATAGCATTTGAAGCAAGAGGAGAGATTTTATATGGTAGAGCTGGGCAACATTTGTCAGTAAAAAATTTTTGAGGACTAGAAATGCAGATTTGTTCTTCCTGAAAGATTTAATGAATTAATTTCCTTTCCATTTAATTGCTCTTTCCATGGAAAGAAAACAAGAGGGGAAAAAAAGATGTTTTGTTTTGACAGTTTCCAACTGAAATTATTCAAGTTTTCAATCAAGCTTTTAATTTTTAATTTCTGTTCCTCTTACCTCTTTTTTTTTGGGGGGGGGGGGGTATATGTGTATATGTTTCAAAATTATTTCAGCTGGAAAGAGCTGTTTCAAGTCAAGTTGAATACACTACTTTAATTGTTTAAAAAATAAATGAGAAACTGTTTTTTAACTCAGCAAACTTTTTTTTTTTAACACAAATTTGTTTTCAATTTGTTCTGAGATTATTTTTATTTCTGTCTTTCTGGAACTGCCAACAACACTGTCAAGAAGGTTATACATTATTAATACACTACAAAATGCTGTTGGAAGAGGGCTCCAGAGATTTTAAGTGAACTCTCTGCAACTGGTAAACAAGGATGAACAGAAACATCTACAATGACAATGCCCCAAATTATTCTGACTCCATAGTCAATGTAACCAGATAACATGGTTATGATAAAAGAAAATATCCAGCTTTGCTGGACCTCATGAATAGCAGCACAAACCACTTACTACCCTGCAACACAATATTTTTACCTGGGTTTATGTTCCTGCAAAAAGACCAAACGATCCCCTGGACTGCATGTAATTTTTTCTTTCTCAGCTGAGAAATATCATTTTGTTATTGCAACCATGAAGAAAACTTTACATTGTTGTGTTCAGAGTGGAAAGCTTGCCAGCTTTGCTACATGAGAGCAGTCATCTAAGCAGCACCTTAAGTGATGAATATGAGCAAAGAATAATTATAGGAACACGGTGTGCGCTGCAGTAGTGAGGGTGCATAAACATTTCAGTGTAAAATCTGTGGACCAAATCCTGATGGCATCACTGAGGAACTCAATACTTTTGTCCTCGACAAAATGCTTTCCCTAAATTTCAACTTCCTTGACTGATCAGAAATTAAGAAAGGATTTCCACATTCAGACTTTCATGGTTACTCGCTTTGAACTTCAATTTAGAGATTGGGTTTGGAGTCTCTTAAAAAGCAGAGTACATTTCTCTCTAGCCACACATCACTCCCACTGAAAAAAAATACGATTTCTGATGTGAGCAAGTTTCCTTGGCCTGATGAGATGGGCAGGTCCAGGAAAGAAGTGCCAGCAGGATTTGCTCGGTAATTTTAAAAACTATTTTATTTGCAGCACATACTAGTAGCTCTAAGGTAAATCTCAGAGTTAAAACAAAACAAATAAACAAACAAACCCCCCAAAAGTATTGCATAGACATGATTGAAGTGACAGAGAAGGTAGGTGAGAGGAGTGGAGGGGAGAGGAAAGGGTTAGCAACGAAGTAACAAAATAATTTAAAAATTCCTTAAAAATAGAGGTGGACATAGTAACATAAAAGTAGCTGTGCTAGGTCAGGGATGGATTTCTGCTCCATGTATTTTCCCCCTTAAAACCATGCAAACCTTTGGAGTCTACAACAAACTGTTTCAAGAAGTTTCTCAGATTAAACCACCCATGTTTGAAGAACAGCCTCATTTTCTTCAATTGAACTGATTTCCTGACTTCATTTGATGCCCCTAATCCCAGAGTGTAATGAATTAGAAATAATAGCTAACAATTTATCCCCCTTTGCTTGTTTCATGCCATCGGTGACTGTAACTCAGATTTTGGTTTTCAAAGATGTAGGTGTTTATTTCAAATTTAGTACATTTCAAATATACTAATGATTTGCAGAGCTGGTATGGACCTGCAGCACCTATAGACTCCTTTGGAGTACGGGTACTCTGCACCTCTAAAAAATTTGGCTTGTGGTAAAATCTGAAGATGCTTGATCTGTAAAGCTGAGAGCATTTTACAAAACCATTGTAGGCATAAATTCTGAATGAATTCTTCAGCACAGTATGAAAAACGTGGTTGGGTCTAAATAGTTTTGCTAGCATTGTCTTGCAGAATCAATAGATCCCAGTGTTATCAATGATCCTATATAACAACAGTCTATTTTTATATGATTGTAAGTACAGTAGAAAAACTAAAAGGAGACAGATCTGAAAGATCAGGAAAATAGCATACCCCGAACAGTTAAAATAATAGAGGGTTTGATTTATATCCACAAAAGCCAGAAAAATTCAGAGTTAAGCCTACATTTCCTTTCTTAAGTCATCCCATTTTGCTTCAGAATTTCAGAAGTCTTTCAAAATTGATAGCTTATCTTGCGATTACCGCCTTATTCTTCACTCAGGTGGGGTAACGCAGCACCATACAGAGGTTTACCTGTCTGTAGAGATCAAGTCAGGCCCTAAACAGCCTTTAACACAGTTTTCCAAGGGGTTTCTGATATACAAGCAATTAGCTTGTGTAGACAGATGACAGCACAGCAGTGTTAATCAGCATTCCCCAGAGAATGGCAGGGTCAAAGAGAAGAGTTTTCTTTTCACTCTATGCAATTGTTCTCAATATTGCGAGCTCATTGAGACTGGAGATTTAACCCCTATCAAACCCTCATTTTCAATGGCCCGTTTCAACTGAAGGCAGCTCTTGTAGCCTTAGCTGGCACCACTAGATCACTCCTAAGGCACTGAACATCTGTAAACTAATTCTACTGTGTGCAAATGCTTCGATTTCCAACAGACAGCTTTCCTGCATTCTCTGTTGGGGATTGACCTACATCTGAAGTAATAAAGTACTCATAAAATGGAGGGGAAAATATAATTACTAGATGGGGGGACCTACCAGCAAGTGTACCTCTGCTAACTGCTTTCATGCCCAAGACGAGATGGGCTGAATCTTACCAGGTGAAGATTTAAATACTTGACAGAGCATTCTCTCTGTCTCATTTTAAAACTGTTTTTCAGAGAGCAGAGACTGCCAGTTATAGTTTAAACTCAAGCTTTTCAACTGAAAGCTGTTGACTTCTCCTTAGAATCTCACCCAAGGTCTTACTGGAGATTTTAATTTGTGGAGAGCTCTTGTCTGATGGGATTTTTACCAACCAGAATTGAAGGACATTCCTTCTGCCAGGACATAGTTATATTAAGAGAGTTTTCACTGAGAAATGCTCCTGGCAAACATAGTAACCCAAAAGGACTGTGATGTGTTTTCAGGCCATTAAAAGAATTCCTAATTGAGTTTAGTAGAATAAATCCTGTTCCCATAGCTGATGGAAGACCATGTTGAGATGCCACTGGGACTGCTGTGGGGAAAGTATGTGTTGGTTTTGGTTGCTTGGGCCATGAACAAATCATATGCTCACAGTTCCCCGTAAAATGAGAGGAGATGGGAACTTGGAGAAAAGGATGTAAAAGGGAAAATACACTGTTATGAAAATCTGCAAAAAGGGGATGGAAAGAGTTCAGTGAAGCAAATGGCAAGTGCTTGGTCGTAGGGGGAAGAGAAAGAGCTATGGAGCTGTGTGAGGTATGGACAGGGAAGAAAGAATGCAGGTGAAACCAGAAGCTGTGGATCAGGGAGAAAGAAGTGCTGGAGGAGAGAACGGGAAATGATCCAGAATAGCATGTGGGAAGGTAGAAGTAATACGAAAAGTCCATATGTAACGTAAGTTTATTTGAGAAGAGCTGATAAACAATGCAAGCCTTGTGAGACTGGAGACATCCAATTACCAAGACCTGCAAAAGGCAGGTATTTTGCATCTTTGTATAAATAAAGAACTCTTTGATGTTGAAACCTGTGTTAGAAATTATGCCTTTTTTTTCCATTCCATTTTGAAAGTACAGAATATTATCCATTAAACCACTTATTTCCTTAACAGGCAGAACTAAATACAACCACAAGACTATTCAGACCAACAAATGCAGTACAGAGCAATCCAATGTTCTATAGTAGCTTACTTGGGTAATCTCTTTTGTTTACCCAGGTGAGATTAGCTGCTCATGAAAATGTTTGTCTTCATCAAAATGCAGATGTATTCACCACTACAGTTAGTATAGAAATAGCCCATAAACATCTATTCATGCAGCTATGCATAAATTTAACGCATTCACTGGCAAATGTTTGCTCGAGCTGTCCTGGTACTGTTCAAATCTGTTGCTTTGGCCATGTCCATAGCAAAGTGTTGGAGCATTCAGATATCTGCCAGCTTGATGATAATGGGTTAATTAGCCCTTCAGACAGAAAAAAAAAAAAAAAAAGAAAAAGAAAGAAAAGGAAAAGAAACAAGGGCCACGTGTTTCATTTAGCATGCTAGCAACTACTAACCAATTAAAGGAAGACAACAAATACACCCTAATTAGTTCACCCATATTCTTTATGGTGAATCTATCAGGGAGAAGGCATACAGCGCATGCCAGAAGAAATACTGCTTGCTCCTGGTGTTAGAAGACACTTAGATTTTTCTTGTCCATCTCTCCTATTTTAGTATCATTTTTTACCCCCTTATTAGTGTCCGTCACAGTTTTAATCACCATAAATCTTAGAAAAACATCATAGACTATTCTTACCTCAAGTAGCTATCACTAAAATGAACTAACAGTGTTTTCTTGTTTACCCACAGAAATAAGGATTACTCTTGCACTGGATTTATAATTGGGTCATTGAAATCATTAACTACCACTCTCCCTGTCCCAAAGAGAATTATGATGACATGCGTGGGTTTTTACCTGTTGCAGGAAACACTCAATTACAGGCTGAGGCAGGGATTTTCTTTGGGGTTTTTTTGTGGGTTGTTTTTTTTTTTTAACAGCTGTATTACTTATGGAATGTTAAAGTACATGACACCACTTCCACGGAGCAGTATTTTAGGAGACTGAGAAATTAGGAGACGACATTTGAAAAAGCATTTCTCAACGCCACTCTTGGTAGGATGTCAGGAATGAAAATGGACTTGCCATTAATTCCTTGATACATGACTAGTGCGAGGAGTTGCTCAAGCTAATTCATGTTTAAAAACACACACTTACACTTAGGAAGGTTGTGAAATTATTTTGTGATTTGGAATTTGAATGATGGCTGAAGCACAAAGGTGGACTCCTGGTGACCTCCAAAGACTAGTCACCTTCATGGAGGTTTGCACAAAGATACAGGGAAAGCTGAGTCTTTGCAGCGCTACTCAAACTTCTAAATCTTCAGGAACTTACCATGGTTATCTGCATCATCCCCACTGAGATCACATTCCCCTGTAGAACTACAGGGACTTCTGCCTCTGCTCCCTTTGTCTTTCTTTGCTTCTCACCCTTCTCCTGTCAGTGTAAGAGTCTGCGGTTCTTTACATCTTGAGATGCTTCCTAGTTGCAGCTGCCAAATTCCCAGTTCCCATTCCAGTCCAACACAGTGCAAAGTACTGCTGATATTAAAACGATCTTCATTTTATGCTAGTGCTAACTCCGCACTTAGAGAAGTGGGAGGTGGAGTACCATTTTAGATGCTTTGTGTCTGACTCAAAACGTGTTGTTAGTTTCCATTTGGAATTCTGTCTTTTCCATTTTTTACATGTATTTTTGGATGGGTAAATGAATGGACTCCACTCTTGGATGAAGATGAATGCAGACCGCTTATATCCCTTGAGTGGCATAGGTGCCTATCAGTGTGATATTAGTAGAACCTTGAGACACCACACAAGCTTTTCTTTATTTTTTCCCCAAAGTATGGGTAAAATTACAGCGCAGTATTTCTTGAACGGAATTAATTTTAACAGTGGACTGTCCCCAAGGTGAGAGCAAGAAATACAAAAATATTACTCTCTGAGAAGAGAGAGTTTTGCCTGGGAAAATGTACTCATTTGTCAAGTACGTTTCCAGAAGCTGAGGACCAACCTGAAGTCTGCAGGTAACAAGCCTGCCCACTCCTATCTGCCCAGGCAAAACTGAGAACTACACTTACAAACAGGGCCTTCTTTGTCCTAAAATGCAATTACCAAGCCATCAGGTGGGATTTTGAACACA
Organism: Haliaeetus leucocephalus; assembly: GCF_000737465.1. NCBI lineage: Eukaryota > Metazoa > Chordata > Aves > Accipitriformes > Accipitridae > Haliaeetus > Haliaeetus leucocephalus. Next base: position 4,374,728 of record NW_010972931.1, read on the forward strand.
CAAACATAATACACGCCGCTTTATGTACAAATCAGCTGTCAGGATCTGAAATTTTGTCTCCAAGTATTCCTTAACACTATAATAAACAATGATCCCTGTGAAGACAGCTGGATGCACAATACGATTCTGTAAATCTTGGCAACAAGAAGTGGAAAGAAATGATCCTCATTGGCACTACATCAAACAAATTAGCCCTCTGCTAGGTCTTTATCCTGCCAATACTGAAAATGATAAGCCTTGATCCCAATTGTGATACAGATCAGATTGGTTTGTGGCAATCAGCTTAAAATCTATTCTCAGATAATTTCAGTTATTCTAAATAAATAAACACAAGAAACAAATGGCTGTCTTAACTACCGATCTAGGCACAATGAGTCTGATTGTTCTCTCACTTCAGTGCGCAGGGATCAGGCACAGCTCCAGCACGCTCACTGCCAGGCAAGGACACGAGGGCTGCTGTAGTGCAAAGGAAGGATAGCTAGAGCCTAGAGGAATAACGATATGCAATATATGTAGATTCTGTCTAACAAGAGAGAGAAGGAAAATCACTCAGATTTATGGATTCAGAGATTCATTGAGTTTCAGACCAGACAATGGTGTTATGTCAGCGATCCCTTCAGTGCACTTACAGAGGTAATATGACCTTTCTATTCTTGATTAGTATTCTTCTGTTTACACACGGAAGAACAGCATTAATCCTTTCAGCTGTCCTCTTTCTGTGTTTAACGTGTTTTACATGAGCTACTTCCTTAGCAGGGTGTTCAGGGTCATCAAACTAACAAAAAAATTATAGTCAGCTGATTATCTTAGATAATCCAAAGATTTTTGCAGCACCTCTGCTTCCCAGACCCTGCCCAACTGTTCCTCTTCGTCCATCTATCTTTTTTTATATTTAACCACATGGAAATACAGCATTGTATTTACCAATCAATTCAGACAACTCTGCACTAGTCACCCATCATTTTCATTCTTTACCATTTCTCTTAGCTGCTTGTCGTACAAAAACTTTTACCAGTGATGATTCTGTATTTGTTTCTGTGTTTGTTTGTATGAATCATACTGAAATCAACTTTTACCTGGCTACTTCAGAGACATTCTCACCTGCCATTGCACTGGGAGGTTGATGAACTGACCAGTTTTAACCCTCTTACCATGAGCTATGTCAAGTTTGCAGTTGGGGGGCTGCCCGCAATCCATTCAACACCCAGTTATCTACATGTCTGTTTCCCTGTGCCAAGGTTTCTTCCTACTGCCAGACCAGTACGTGACTGGGAATATGTTAGAAGCCGCAGACTGGTCATGGTAGAAACATAAAGACTAACGGGCTCAGGCCCACACTGAGAGGCAATATCGTGGAAAGAGAAGCTGGGAAACTCTGCTGATGCTGAAAAGCCACAGATGAGTAGATACCTGGGCCTCAGCAGTAAGTTGGTGGGGAGAAGAAAGCATCCAACGGGAGTGGGGAAAGGAAGAAACGGTATGGTAAGAAACCAGTGCATAAAGCATCATGGTAGAAGCAAGATAGAAGAGACTGTGACTAAACAGAGGGGTACAAGAGGAATATTTTGTGAATATGTTAGAGAAGTAAAAGAATATTTTGATCGTACCCACCAAAGCTGCTCCATCACTCCCCTCCTCAGCTGGACAGGGGAGAGAAAATATAACAAAAGGCTTGTGGGTGGAATTAAGGACAGGGACATCACTCAGCCAATTACCATCATGGGCAAAACAGACTCCACTTGGGGAAATTAGTTTAATTTATTAACAGTCAAATCAGAGTAGGGTAATGGGACATATAACCAAATCTTAAAACACCTTCCTCCCACCCGTCCCTACTTCTCAGGCACAGCTTCACTCATGAATTCTCTCCCTCCTCCCCGCTGTGGCACAGGGGGATGGGAGTTGGGGTCAGTTCATCACATGCTGTCTCTGCCTCTCCTTCCTCCTCAGGGGCAGGACTCCTCACTCTTCCCCTGCTCCAGCGTGGGTCCCTTCCATGGGCTGCAGTCCTTCAGGCACAGCCTGCTCCAGCGCGGGTCCTTCCCATGGGGTCCCAGCCTCCTTCGGGCATCCCCCTGCTCCGGCGTGGGGTCCTCCCCAGGCTGCAGGTGGAGATCTGCTCCCCCGTGGACCTCCCTGGGCTGCAGGGGGACAGCCTGCCTCACTGTGGTCTTCATCATCATGGGCTGCAGAGGAATCTCTGCTCTGGCGCCTGGAGCATCTCCTCCTCCTCCTTCTGCACTGACCTGGGGGGCTGCAGGGCTGGTGCTCTCATGTATTCTCACTCCTCTCTCTGGCTGAAATTGCTGGGGTTTTTCCCCTCTCCTTCTTAAATCTGTTATTCCATCGCTGATGGGCTCGGCCTTGGCCAGCGGTGGGTCCATCTTGGAGCCAGCTGGCATTGGCTCTGTCGGACATGGGGGAAGCTTCTAGCAGCTTCTCACTGAAGCCGCTCCTATAACCCCCTGGCTACCAAAACCTTGCCACGCAAACCCAATACAATCATGAGATCTCAGCTAAGAAGTGAGAAAAGTGAGCCCCGATCGAGGTGCTGTTACGGTTGAAACAGTTTTAATTTAGGCAATCTTTACTTAATTTTTTTAATTTTTTTTTTATAATTTAATTTATTGACACCACAAACTTCTGATCATTTGCGTATTGAGAGAAAAAAAAGACAACATAAACAGTTAAACAAACACTTTATTAAACACCTCTCCTTCCCCCTGCCTTTTCTCAAATTCCCTTATTTTTTTCTGCAGATTACACTCAGTCCATCCCAACTCCACCTGCGAGGCACAGGAGGTTTGGGCTGTGAGTGTAATGATTTCTGTCTGTTGCTCCACGTGCAATGTTTTGGGTTTTTTTTTCTGCTGATACCTGCTTCTTGCTGACTTTCCTCTGCTGCTGTTTGTTTTGGGGTCACCCACATCTCCCCCAGCATGGGTCACCCACATCTCCAGTAGCTTTGCTGGTGTCCCTGCTCCGGCACGGTCAGTCCTGGTCCTCCCACCACACAGCAACCCCTCTAACCCTCCCAAAACCCAAACCTACCGGCTATGCCCAGCTCAGGCGCGAGGGTCACCCTGAAGGCAGTCCTTGGGCACAGCCTGGAGTGGTGCAGCCTGTGGCTCCCAGCTCTCTCCCAGTAAGCTCAACTGGGGGCATTGCACCGCGCCAACACCGCCGTGAGCTGCTCCGTTACCTCCCTACCTCTGCATCACACTCTCTGCGCCATGCAAGCATGCCCTGGCTTGTAAAAGTCTGTCAGAATAACCCTCTTAATCCTCAGAGGAAGGATTTTTTAAAATTATTCTACTCTGGCATACGTGCTGCATGTTGGACTGTGTATTCGATGACCTCACCTATGACCTATGAGTGTCAGTGTTTTAGTGAATGATACTACCATTTCATTGAGAAAACCATGTTAAACAAAGCAGCAGGCACAAATATGGAGAATCAATTGGCTGACTGGTAAAAAGGTTTATCACTGTAATTATAAATAGGACCTCGTATTGATGCCTGTTCTGTAGAACTGTATAGATTAGGAGAAACCACATTTGGAGATGAGTCTGTGGCGAGGTATCGAGGTGACATCTATTACTGAATAACATGGAATGCTGCCAAGATAAATTGACACACCATTGTTCTTATTAAAAAAAAAGAAAAAAGCAAAGAAAAAAGAAAATGTTTTGCTATGCAGCTCAGATATTTGCAGGTCCAGAGAATGAACAGACATAATAATACCCTCTGTAGATTTTAGATCCTGTATAATCCTGCAGTTACATATTCAGATTTTTTTTTTAAAGCAGCTAAATGTGTTGACAGGATTTATTTACAGCTGCACATTGTTTCACTGACACAGATCTGTATAACAATAGAAGGGCTACAGGTCAGGCGACTGAGTCATTAACTGGAGCATTTAGGTTATAAAATTTGTGATGGCTTCTCCCTAAACCTTAACGAAAAAACTTGCAAAATATAATTATACCTAATCCATATTCTGATAACATCCATGGTGCAATGCTTTGGGGTTTGGGGTTTTTTTTCCCCACAAGAAAAGAAATAATTTTAAAATGTTTTTGAGTCCTGCATAAAAGCATCCTCAGAAATCTAGCTGTTCTTGCGATGGGCAGGCTGTGGTCCATCTGGGACCTGGGCCATCCTCAGAGGCAACGGCCGGACTCCTCCGTCCTCCAGCACGGAGACAGAGCAGGGACTCTGCTGTTTGCTTGGGTCCTGCCATGTCCTCATCGTTTCTTTGCCTCATATAAAACACAGCAACAACAAGCAGAGTTCTGTAGGTTTTGAATAGCCCTAACCTGGATGGGCTTTATAAGCGTGTTTCGGAGGGGAAAACAAACCACCTCGCAATAACACCACTCCTAAATCTTTAATTTGTGTGAGCTTTTGTGTGGATGTAGCCTACAAAAGAGGAATAAATTACTCATCTGCAGGAAAGAAAAGTGCTGCCTGCATTTTATCAGCTCCGGTGAAAGTAGCACAGCCTACAGACATATGCGAAATTCCATTACCTGTAAAGAGAGTATTGATTTAATTTTTTTTTCTGTTTTGAACACTATGACACCAGAAATGATGGGTTTCCATTTTATTTGTATTAATTGTATACACACTTTGGAAGCTGATAGGGTAAGATTGATTGTAATTGAGCCGTAAATTTAGCATTGAGAAATGCCATCCATTTAGCTGGACAGTTCTGTGATGAAATATATTTCTAAAGCATGGATTGCAGGCAGAGTGTCTGAGATAACAAATGATAAATGCTTCGTACCTGTAGCTACAGAGAGGCAATCCTCAATAAAAGGTGGGTAACTTCTCAAAGAGCTACCATAAGTTATTTTCCCTTCATTTTGTACCACAAGAAATTTGTTTTATTAAAATACTGTTTATCACACTACTCCTTTTATTTGATAAAAACACACAGAAGATGCATTCTGAAATCTAAAACATTGGGCATCCTATCATTGCTTGATGTGTCACTAACCCTCTGCTCTACAAGAAAATACTTTTACATAAATCTGATTAAATAAATCAGGCTCTTGGTATCTGTATATACGTGAAAAGGCAAGCTCATGAATACTCAGTTACATATCCATATTGTGGGCTGCTCTAACGCCACCGAAGTCAGTGGAGCTTTACCAGTTTACACCACAGAAGGATCTGCTTTGAAATGTGTATGAAGCTATCTGGAAGCAAATCTTAACATGAGTTATAACACATGTTTTGTAGGTGACCGTGAAAAGCATAATTATCCCTCATGTATTTTTGTTCTTTTTCCCTCTACAGAATTTCATAAGCAAAACATCCTGCCATTTTGAATCTAAGATCACTTTGAACAGCTATAAGAGGTTGATTTCTTTATTAAAAAGATAAAAGTTGTGCTGCAGAAATATGAATTTTTAAGCATCACCCATACAACCAAATTGTCATTCCTGAGTTACCATGTTTTTCTCTGAGTACTTTCATGGCCCTTATCAGTCAGGTGCCTGAGTATCTTTTTAAGACAAAGTATAACGGTTCTGTTTCCCCTTGGAAAGGAGATGATTTGGCTTTGGGATGCAGAAAATGTGAATGAGAATGGATGTCAGAAAAGCAAACGGTTATGTTTAGAAGTGAAAGCAACGTAACTGTTGGTCTGGCTTTAACTGTGATTGATCCATCAAGGGTTTTGTCTCCTATAGATTTAAGTTTCCTCTTGTTGGTCAATGGTACACTTCTGTTCATGCAATGAAGCTCTTAGAGGTGGTGATAGCAGTGAAACATGGAAGTTTACCAGATGGAGAGCTCCTATTCTGTGTTGAGCTTTCTCATGTAGAATTATTCACATAACAGAAATATTTTAATGCATCTCCAGAAGCATATTGGAGATATATAAAATTCTGTCTTCCTACTTTCTTTGGAGACTTCTACTTCCCATGTGGGTCAGCACAGAAAATAGCAGTGCTGGAACAGAGGATGGGAAAGGGTCACCTGGATCCTTCATCCAGTCCCAACCAGTCATTAAAGCCTCAATACTGGAGACATACACAGGGCTGCTATTTCTAGTGATTCCTGATAGTCCAGCTATCAAAAAACCAGCAGACTTTTTGTTTTCATAGGAACAATGCTTGCAAGAGAATATAAACAATAATTTATCTGTAGCAAACCAGTTCATAGTATGCTTGAAAGAAAAAGAATACAGTGTTTTGAAGAGGAGTCAAGTAAATGGTTCAATCAGTATTTCAGGTCTTAATGTCTAAATGCATATTTTGAGTCCGTAACAATAATTTACTTTCTTTTGTCAATACTTTATTTGAAGCCCATAAAAATAAAGCAGCAAAATATCTTATCCCTGTGTAAAACAGAAGAGAATGGTGATATGGTTTGGGTGACAGAAGGCTAGAATATGACCAAGGAGTTTCACTGCTGAAGTGGTACCATCTTTGCTGATAACAAGTGATCTTCATTCCAGAAAAACTGCTCAAAACCTGACCATTTATTTTTTTCTTTAGGAGAAGTAACTTTTGGAGGTATTAGAAATGTTTGTTAACAATATGGCAACTTTTTTAAAGATACTGAAGTTTACATTTAGAAAGAAACTAAAAAACAAAGCTCCCAAAATGACAGGGGCAGTGTGGTAGAGATTTTGATGGAAACAAAACAAAGAATTTATTTTTATTCTTTCAAAATTCTTAACAGAGAAATATTAAGTCCAAACCCATCAAAGCACTCTCTCTGGAATTAAAAAAATCCATAAATTCTCTGTGTCTTGGCTTCAACTAAAATACAAATAATGATGGAGAATTTGTGTTATTCAGTATCCATCCTGAGCTACATGGTTTAGGGCACTGGATTTGTGCAGATGCAAGGAGGTGCTCACCAGCACACGCATTCCTCTCACATAAGATGCATACAGACCTGGTATTTTGGTTTACTCCTGACACCTAGAATAATAGCTCACATCTTCTGCCAGAGATGAATGACTGTGAATGAGTGTTTAAGAGACTTAACTTCATCATTGATTCCACAGGCTTTTTTTTGCCACTCAGTCTCCTCCACCAAACTCAAAGTGGTCGCCAATTTCTGCCCCTTTTTCATTTTGTTTTGCAACAGAAATACATCATCCAGTGTATGCTTCGGAATTTATAAAATACACAATAGGTATTCAGGTTTTCAGCAGCACCATAGCTTTGGGGATCTTTGAAGGACTTTAACACTTCTGCAGTAGTACAACATGCTGTGGAGTTGAAAGTGTTAGCTTTCTGTTTCCTTTGTAATCATAATATCAGCCAAAATCAGCAGCACATGAATGCAGGTGATTATTAGAATGATTGAATAGAGACATTTAGGAGATGGATAGGGACACAGGACCTCCTGGTAACGAGAGACGCATTCTGCTTGGCATTTGGCATTTGTCCATAACTATTATGTCCTGGACTTCGACGGTGTTTCGATTGCCCAAAACTTTCCCCCTTCACCCCAGCAGCAAGTCCTTCTGTCTTTTTCGCCGGCTGAGTCGGAATTTTGGGATGTCCCAGGGGATGGGTCGGTGTGGGTTCCTTCTCTCAGCACAGACGTAGTGTCAGCGATCTGAGGAGCAGAGAGCTCCTGTCCTCCTGCGTTGCGTTCGATGGTGGCCAGTCCCTTTTTGTGAAGAATTCCTTCTTCTTGCCTTCATGAAAGTTTTTTACTTCTTTGTCTTATTTATTTCTTCTGTTTCTGCCTCTGAGTTGGTGGCCCTGAAAGTGCAGGACTTTTGCTATATTCCTTTCTCATTTTTTACACGGTTTTCCTGCTTGAGGAACCAACATAGGAACCAGAGGGCTTGTAGGCTCCTTGTAAATCACATTTCCATGCCCTTTTACTTATTGCAAGCTCAGTCATTGCTTCACAGCCCACACAAGTAAGTCTCAAAGCTAATTTACGGTGCTAAGGCAGGGAGACCTCTATTTTAAGGTGGTTCACCTGAAGAATCCTCTATGAGCAGATATGGTTTATGAAAGAAGGGCCATCTATGTATGGAAAGTGGAACTGAGATGATCGTAATAGCTGTGTAAGCTCTTTCCGTGAGACCTCATGGCAGTATTCCACCTGGCCATGCTTCTCTTCAGCAGTTTCTCCTTTCTTTACTCTTTTTATTTTTGTTTCATAATTCATGAGTTCATCCTTCTCTTCTTCAGTCTCAGAGCACCCTATTTCATCTCCCTGTTTTGGTGTGCTGCGAAAAGGACTCAGTATGAATGAGAATCAGGCAGCCCTTTTCGTTCTCTCTTGCAGGTCAGTGTATGGATGCCTTCACTAGCAGAAACCTCTTTGGAATCACAAAGCTGGTAATGGGTCCCTTCCAAAAGAATGAAGTTTGTTACCATTAATATTAACCAGTGATTCATGAGGCGCTTTTCAAAATTAAGAAAGTGCTGAATCAAAAAGTGCAGGCAGAGAAGGGTTGGCTCTAGAAAATGAATACAAATAGTCTTAGAAATTGTTTATTACCAGCTCTTTTAATAATCTGTCCTGTTACTGCCTACGAAGTAGAATGAAAATGGTAGAAGTTCACAGGTATTTTTAGAGAACAGCACGGTGAGGTTTTAAGAATATACATACTTCTGAAAAACATGCAAAGCGTGACATTTTGGATCTTTTCCTGATGTTGTCAAAACTTCACTGACTGCACCAAAGCCAGGTTTTTACCCTAAATATCAGAATACTGCTTTGAATTTGTGTGGCACTGGTTTACCCCTTATAAATCTCTATACGTTCTTGGTACATGGTTCTTACAAATACCATTTGTACTGAATAGGGTGTGCATTCATTTGCACTCAAGGTACAAACCTCAAAAAAAAAAGTCTTTGGCATTACTATATTCTTGTGCTAGTTTTAAATGACTGCCAGTTTTTATGTTGGTGTGTACAGCCTGTTTAACAGAACTTTTACAGGTTGCATTTCTGGAAGTAGAATTTCAGGTTGTTGGCCTTGAGTTTGCTCTGACTTATGGGAGGATTTCTTCTGACTGCTGTATGCTAAAGGTTTGAAACTTGGCATCTGAAGGCTGTCATTTTCCTTATGAATATTAATTCTGTAGTAACGGTTCTCAGTTCGTGCTGCTTACAGAGGACAGTTTTGGTTTATTTTACTCCTTAAGCTTTTTTCCCCTCCAGCTGGAAAAGAGGAATGGGTTGGATAACTAATTTGCAGCAAGATTTTCTTTTCCTTTTTTTACAAGAAGAAGGTAAAGGGTCATCCATACATTTCCTGAGTATTCTCTGGTCTTACACAGGTTTTCAATCTACAGATTCTAGAAGAGGCTAGTAATGGGAGATGGTTTACTAGTAAATTCTGGCTGGTGTCTGTGCACATGAAGAAAATACCTCCATGTCTTCATTTCAGCTATTATCCCAAACAGCACAAGGGATAACAAATCTCTACAGCAATGAGTAACTCTCAAAGCCTTTCACAGCAGGATTGTCTTGGCAGAGGAAAGGTCATGGTTATGGACTTCGACAAAGAGTTCCTGAGAGGCTCTCTTTTCTTCCAAAAGTTTGGATTTTCCTTTCATCTTGTATCACTGTTCAAATACACTGAAGATCATCACTGTTCTGAAGAAAATCCTGAATAGGAGGTGTGTCCAAACGGAATAGCTATCATTCGTTCAAGTCCATGACACAGCAAGTTCTGTAAACCAGAGAAGCTGATAAACTCATTGTGCACAGCTAGCCAGGAGCTGAAATTGCTGTTTCTTTGGAAATGCTGACATTTCAAGGAGGAAAATGCAATTCGTAATAAGAACAAGATACTAAAAGTGTGACTTCTGCTCTAAAATGAAAATAGTCTGAAAGCATACTTGTGGAATAAAAACATTTTAATTTGGTAGAGTTCAGAAGTTTTTATTTGGCTTAAATACTTCTAGTCATTTTGTTTCAGTTCCTTATTTGATAAAAACTTTAACTGTAATCAAAAGCATGAATAGATGAATGGTATTAAAAAGGAAATCTAAACACATCACATACCATACATAAAAAATAAATGCTCAGTTTAAACAAACACACAAATACATATTTATATACACTGTGCCAGTCATCGTGTTTTCTAAAATGCTGTTTTTAAACTGCCACCAATGCCATTGTCTTTTTTATGTGAGTTTTAATATTACTATAGAACCATAGAATCATAATTCCACCCCCCCTGCCATGGGCAGGGACACCTTCCAGCAGACCAGGTTGCTCCAAGCCCCATCCAACCTGGCCTTGAACACTGCCAGGGATGGGACATCCACAGCTTCTCTGGGCAACCTGTTCCACTGCCTCACCACCCTCACAGGGAAGAATTTCTTCCTAATATCTAATCGAAATCTACCCTCTTTCAGTTTAAAACTGTTACCCCTCATCCTACCACTACACTCCCTGATAAACAGTGCCTCTCCATCCTTCTTGTAGACCCCCTTTAGGTACTGGCAGGCTGCTATAAGGTCTCTCCGGAGCCTTCTCTTCTCCAAGCTGAACAACCTCAACTTGCTCAGCCTGTCTTCATATGGGAGGTGCTCCATCCTTCTGATCATTTTTGTGTCCCTCCTCTGGACCCGCTCCAACAGGTCCATGTCTCTCCTGTGCTGAGGACCCCAGAGCTGGACGCAGAACTGCAGGTGGGGTCTCACCAGAGCGGAGCAGAGGGGCAGAATCCCCTCCCTCGACCTGCTGGCCATGCTGCTGGTGATGCAGCCCAGGGTACGGTTGGCTTTCTGGGCTGCAGACACAGACTGCTGGCTCATACGCAGTTCGTCATCCACCAACACCCCCAAGTCCTTCTCTGCAGGGGCATCCCACTGGTCTCTACCTGTACGAATGAATGAAATGTGATGAAAGGGTTTCGGACTCTGAGACTAGATGGTGTAGCACAACTCAGGGGCATGCCCCTAACCATTCTTGCCCTCCTTAATTGAGCAACTGTATGTAAACAAACAGCTTTTGGTTTCAAACCATACTTTCTGACCCAGGCCAAAACTGTTCCTACAGCTCTACCAACATTCAACAGTATGGACAGTCAAGGGACAGTACTTTGGCCTATGGGTCAATTCTTTTTAGTTTGCTCATGCAGATGTGGCCATAGAGACAATTCCAGGAGACAAGGGCCCATATCTCCTTCCTGAAGATATGATTTTGGAAAGAACAAAGAGGCCTTGTAGCAGAAAAGCTGGGGAAGAATTAGCTGAAATTCGTCAAGAAGAGATGTGTGGAAGACGAGTGAAGCCTCAAGGCCCGACTCTGAGCTCATACACATGACTCAGGATAAATGTCAATGAAATTCTTGGGATTGATCTGACAATAAAAAAAGTGTGAGATAGCCACAGACAGCACCTGGCCAGAGATCCAGAACTAGATTCGCAGCCAAAACACTGAAAAAAAAAAAAAAAAAGCTTCCAGACTAACTGCATATTCATCCACCTTCCAGACTTTAAGTCAACTTTTGTTCTTTTCAGAGTGTAAGTGTATGTATTAAAGCTACATGATCAGGTTCTTAGCTCCATTGTAATAATATATACAGTAATTTTGTGACATACTCATTATCACATATACACAGCATTCAGCTGCTGATGATTGATGCCTCCCACTGCTGCTGTCAACCAGTTCTGACAAGTGTCCTTGCCTCAGTCTTCAGGTTTATAGCATAGCAACCTTACTGAAGATCCTCCTGTTAAGCTGACGGTGGTAGGGGAGAAGGTACAAGCTGTATCCCGTCTGATGGAAACCCCTATAACAATGCTGCCCTGGCATTATCTAAACCTCTGCAATTTCCCAAAGCAGTAGACTTTTTTATTTTTTAAACCTGAGCAGAATTGATTCAAGCATGAGGACTGCAGGAGTGCTGAATATATGTAGAGTGCCTAAAGTTACAGATGGGAGGAATCTGGCCAATGTGTTTAAATATGGAGTCCTGTGTCTCACTCTGGGGCTGGAGAACATACCCTGTGCAGTATTTTGCTTTTTCTTTTGAAGCAGAGGGCATTCAGTGCCTTAGGGATGGAGCTATTTTGAAAACACAGCAGTGGGTCCCATATATTCCATACTTATCCACACCAACGTCGTTTAGAGCTCTTGCTTGCCTTAAGGATTCCCCTGCTTGTGTTTAGTAAGGTGTAACTATACTTCTGTAGGGACATATTTCTTTGATGTTTATTGTCCTTTCAAAAATAATTTTCAAAGAGAGGTGAATACAGTGGTTTGATTTTTGTATCGACCACCGTTGCATTGTGACCCTGCTGAAACAGAAAGCTGCTCCCGTGGAGTCAGAGAATTGAAGGTGACCTGCTGGAACAGTATTGCCTCCTAGGGATTGGAGCGGATCCAGGCTGGTGGTGCTTGCATAAAAACGCTCGAGTACCTGCACAGAACTAACACACCAGACACAAGGGATTTCTAGCTCAGAGCAGGATGCCCAAAGGAGGCTGGGACCCCGTGGGAAGGACCCGTGCTGGAGCGGGCTGTGCCTGAAGGACTGCAGCCCATGGACGGGACCCACGCTGGAGCAGTTCATGAAGAACTGCAGCCCACGGAAAGGACTCACCTTGGAGAATTTCATGAAGGACTGTCTGCTGTGGGAGGGACCCCACGCTGGAGCAGGGGAAGAGTGAGGAGTCCTCCCCCTGAGGAGGAAGGAGAGGCAGACACAACGTGTGATGAACTGACCCCAACCCCCATTCCTCATCCCCCTGTGCCACTGGGGGGAAGGAGGGAGAGAAATTGGGAGTGAAGTTGAGCCGAGGAAGAAGGGAGGGGTGGGGGGAAGGTGTTTTAAGATTTGGGTTTGTTTCTCCTTATTCTACTTTGATTTGATTGGTAATAAATTAAATTAATTTTCCTCAAGTCAAGCCTGTTTTGCCCATGACAGTAATTGGCTGAATGATGTCCCTGTCCTTATCTCCACCCACGAGCCTTTCGTTATATTTTCTCTCCCTTGTCCAGCTGAGGAGGGGAGTGATGGAGCAGCTTTGGTGGGCTCCTGGCATCCATCCAGGATCAACCCACCACAAGGATAAGAAGAGAATGTAGCTGAGAGAGAAAGAGACCTGCCTAGCAGGCTGCTAGCAAAGTCAGAGATATGTTGAGGACTCTATAGAAGCAACATACCTGTCACAGGTTCAGTTTATAACCAACAGGTTAGGCAGGAGGATTGATGGGGCAGAAGAGAGTGTTAGTTTGCCAGACAGTTGGAACCATTAAGCTTGATCTTGAACTAGAATAGGTCCAAGAGTTTATCTGAACACTTGTCTGGTATAGCCTGATCGTATCTTCTAGGAAAAAAAAAAAAAAAGGGAAAAATTATATCTTGATTTTAAAGTATTTGTCAACAATTGTTTGGTTGTCCCAAAGGCTAATCATCATCACAATTTGAAATGTGCACCCTGCTTGAGTTCTAGTTTTTGGAACTTCAGCTTCCAGCCATTGGCTCCTGTTACTCCACCTTCTGCTAGCTTCCTTTAAGCTTCTTTTTGAGAAATGAAATAGATTTTGCTCCTCTCATGTTTCACACTACAGGGCAATTTCCAATCATTTAATCACACTGGCTCTCTTCTCAAACTACTACTGTTTTTGCCTTTGAACTCCAAGTATTACAACCACCCACAGTATACTACAGCTGTTTCCCCACTAGAGTCCAAACGAGTAGTAGTAAAGTCTCTCTGCTTCCACTTCACATTCCCCAGTTTACACCGTCTTCAGTCTAAATCACCTTTGCTTACTGCATTATTCTGAGATCTTGCATTCACCTGATTGCCCACCATTTTTTTTCTAGAGCCCCTGTCCCCAGAAGAGAATCCTGTATCCACTCTTTGAACAATATTTCATTTAGTGTTTTGTCTTAGATGTACCAGTTCCACTTCTGCTGTGATTGGAAAACAGGAGAGATACTGTTATACTTTCCCATCATACCCGGAGACATCTGTTCTCTCTTAGTAAACCGTTGTTCTTATGAGCCATCATAAATTCATTTTCTGGTCTCTATAGATTCTTTAGGGGTAAAAGAAGGCCATGGAGCAGCATTCTTTGAAACAGCAGTCAAGCCTCCCACAACAGTCAAGGGTGGAGTGCTTTAATCACATGAAGACTGCAACTTTTGAAGTATATATGCTAAAAAGTAGCAGGCTTCAGAAAAGTTTGGGGAAAGCGACTGCAAATTCCTCATCTCCCTCCTCATCTCACTCCCCCTCCACCCCCCTGATTCTCTTCAAGGTCACTAAGAACCCTGATCTGTTCCAGTAATACTGAGACTAGTTAAGGTGTGTTCCTTAGTCTACCGTTAGCAAAGGACTATCCAACTTCCTCAAAAAAAAAAAAAAATCCAAAGATTAACTAACATTTTGGAAGAAGCTCTATGGACCATCTCGTGAGGTGTAGCCATAACCATTCATATTTTCAAACAGAAAGCGGGTTACACTTTGAATATTACCCCTTTTTTCCCCCATTGTGTACATTTCCTTCTTTTAAAGCAAGGAAATCTGTGTTTGCGTCATATTAAATGCCTTTATCTGGCAGATCAACTTCATCTCTTATACAGCCAACGGGTGGATTATCAGCTGCCAGTTGAGCAACACAGTCATATGCCAATCACTGCTTTAACTGTTCAGGGGCTTTGTAAATCCACTCTCTCTGGAAGCAGATTTTTGGCTTGCTGTATTCCATTTCAGAGTATGGAAGACAGAATAAAATTGGAGGGGATATATTTAAGTCACTGTCAAAAAATACTGACCAGAACATTTGCGATATGCTATTTTCACATCTCCCTAAGCTATTTTTTTCTCCTACCCCAGGAAGGCACGTGTTCCTTACTGAAGCAAACACAGGGCTATGTCTCAGTGAGAGAGCACCAAAATAGCTCCATTAACAGCAGTTAACTACCATGATTTAGCCCATCTGGAGATTTCATCCATAATGACATGTTTGAGCATTTCAGCACAAACCATTTCACTGAGAGTCAGTGTACATTTGTATCTGGACACGTGTGCATCCATTAGAGCGTATAGATGTGTACAGGTGCGTGCGTGCGTATGCTGGCATCCAAAAAGTAAGTAGAGTAAAATATATTACAATCATATGTGGATAACTGAACTAGCTGAGTAGATTTCCTTCAAACTTATGTCCCCAAATTACCTATGAGCAAAAAACACAAGTATTAAAACTGTCAGCACAAAGGTAATTTAGAAGAGAGAAAGTTATAAGCTACTGCAAATTAGAGCATGGAATGAGAGTACTTCTCCTGTGAGAGAAGTCCAATTTCACCTGGCTTTGGCATTGAATTTTTCAGGGAGAAATTACCTTCAGAACTGACTTCAAATATTAAAAAAAAAAAAGAAAGAAGTATAAAGAATAAATACAAATGCTGACAGTAATTAAAATCAGAAAGAACTTCAATAATTTAGATTTTAATTATTTTAAAAGTAGAATCTGTCAAGGAAACAGCTGGGAAGAATGTTAACTAGAAACCACATTTACAAGGATCGACTTTAATCATGGATCACATTGAATCAATTAGTGTTATAGTTAACTAGCTATTTGTAAATCCAGAGGCAATTTTTGTTCATGGGTGAATGGAATACACTCCATGAATAAGTTGCCTTCATTTTTATTTTATGTATTTGAAATACAGCAGAATCGTCACATGTATCATGAGATTGGTGGTTTTTCTTAACGTACTAGCTTCTGAATAGATTCGTTTTTTTAAACTGTACTGAATATTAATGCTATGTTTAATTATAATCCATGAATCCTAAGCAGTACTGATGTTTCTTTGTACAAAATTGCTATGAAGAACTATTTATCAGTTTGATTATTTTCTGCTTTTATTTATGTTTTGTCACTCTTGCTGTTGCCAACACAGTTTTGTTATTTTTTTTTTTGACAATGGAAGTGTGTTATTAACTCATGATAAGAATGCAGCAGACAAGGAGACAAATCTGTTGTTGTTTTAGCAGTACTTTTAAATAGTGAAATAGCCTATTGGGCTAAATTGCCCAGTGCTGAGCCACTGTAAAATTGTGGGTAGAGCCCACTACATGTGCATACTTCTTCTCTTAAGTTTGTATGGCCTTTTATCCAAAGTTTGTTGAAATCAGTGCAAACTTTTCCACTGACTTCCACTGAATTTTGATTCATGGTCACATCACTAGTACAGGTCTAACCCCAGATCTTCCAGCACTCATGGAGCATATGATTTATAGATCACATAAAGATCAGCCGCAATTTAGGACTTCCTACCGTGTCATCTGACCTTCCACAGCTAATGATGGAAAAAGACATGGCAAAGCAGAGCACTGAACGGTGAATATTGGACATGCAGTTCTCCTCTATGGTCTCTGCAGTTTGCTCTCCATGTGTGAGTCTTATTTACTCACTGACATTCAAAACATCTTTCATATAACATGTCCCCTTGGAATACCAAAAAAAAAAAAGACTTTGTGTCAGGCTCCAGGTGGAGGCTACAGACCTTCCCTCAACCTAATGATCTGCACGATCTATCCATACATTCAAGATGAGCTGTCAGTTACAGATAATAATATTCAGCTGCCCATCACTGATCTTCATCAGCAGGGTGCATTATCTGCAGCCAGGCGTCTTTTGTGGTTACTGGGAATGCACACCCCATCACTCAGTCCTGGAGCTGCTTCTTTTTCCCTTGCCTTTCCATTTCTCCTTTACCCTTCCCTTTTAACCTTTTAATTAATTGTTTAGTTGATGACCTTGAAAGAGAACAGTCCAGGCATGGTGGCAAACAGAATGAAATCTGGGGGTACTGGGGGAGAAAGAGTGGGTAACAACAGTTACACACCACTCTCGGAGTCTGGCTGTTATCAGTGGCTGTATCAGCGAGCTTTTATGAATAACAAATTTGAGAAAGGCATCAAGAAATACCATACATTGGGACTAGGTTTGTTGAGGTTCTGTACACACTTGAGCTAAGGAGAAATGAAAGATTGGAGCCCATGAGGGCACTTAGAATTAGAAGAGCTAGGAAGCTGTAATATAAAAATACAAATGCCAAGTACGTATATGCCACAATAAATAAATATTGTGATTTCCCACCGGTTTGGAAAACTACCTTTTGCAGGTCATTTACCATTGTCTTAACATGCTTCAGATTTGCTGTAGTCATTTTTTGTTTTAAGATTTCCCTGAATGCTTTTAGGCTTGTTGGTATGTCAGTTTAAAGCATTAGTCAGTATCTAATGCTAACCAGCACAGAGCATTTATTACATAAAGCCCTTGGTTGCCTCATTCGAAAGGAGTTTTATTAAAGTATTGGAATGAATAGATTCTTCTGATTATTCTTAAATTTGTGAAATACATGAATAATTAATAAGTGCTTCTCTACAAACCAAGACAATGAGATGTCAAATTCACAGCATCTGTCCAAGGCTCCCTCACTCTATAGTGGGTTTTCAACCTTCTGTGCCTGTTCTGTTCCCAGTCCTGCACTGGAGTCCTTAGCCTGTGCCTCTTCTTGACCCCCTTTTGAGAGTGGTCCCACAAAAAAAGTGGAAAAAACACCAGAAGGAGCTCTGGTGGCAAATTTTTCTGGGCAAAAATATTTAGTAACTTGGTTTTCTCTCTTCCTGCTTCACCTTGCTGAGGACTCCTAACAGGGTCAAGAGCACACAGTGATCCACAAGATCCTCCTTGGTGTGACTAGCTTCTATCTTAGGCAATTGAGAGTTTTCTCTTTTTTTTTTTCCCACATCTGTCTGATCACATCTCTGGGTGCTCTCTAGTTTTCCAAAATCAAGGCAAGAGCAGGTCCCATGAAGCAGCTACCTGATAAGGTCTAGAGATAAGTTCTTGTTACAGGGCTGGAAGAAGAAGACATTATGTTTCAGGGGTAATGGCAAAAATGCCTCTCTGTTTCTCCTGTCGAGGGTGGCAAGGTAAATGTAAAAGTGACAGAAAAATGGAACTACCATGCCCTAGTTGAAAAGCATTAATTTATGCCATCTGCTTTCTGTCTCATCTGTTCAACCAATAAATTATATGGGGGAGAATTGCCTTCCAAAAGGTTGACATGGGGCTTAAGGTTCCCTTTTTTCTGCACAGCGCGTTGCTTTCAGGCCCGTGGTACCTATCTGCAACTGCTTTTTGCAGTTTGCCTGGTGTATAAGGGAAACAGAAAAAGCTGGACTTCAGTAGTTGGCTACACCAGCTCAAATCTGGAATTACTCCTTGATACCAGTGGAAGACTTTGTCTTTAAAGCAGCAGAGAGCCAAATTTAGCTTGATGCCTCACCGCCTGTCCTTACCACTGCATGAACCCACTAGAGATACTGCTGTGTGCCACATGTGTGTACAGGAGGAAGATGAAGGCAAAGGATGAATGAGACTGTATTTGCAAACAGCTGTGAAAAACAAAAAAGCTTTCTTTGTAGCCTCTATTTTACTTTCTATGAGCTGGTACTCAGTGCTTGTAGTAGCAAAGATCTCATGTTCTGGAAGGCTGGTAGAACTGTTTAGGCTTATTTGTTAAAATGAGTCAATTCCTGTCTAAGACAAGTCCCTTTTCCTGTGTTAGGACTTGTAAGCATTTAACAGAGAAGGGAGAAATGCCAGCTAGGCACTAATAGTCTCCATTAGCAATTAATTATAAGTAACAGTTATGAATCTAAATCAGCATCAGAAACTAATGAATTCATCCTTGTCACGGATGAAAATGACTAATGAATGTGGTCTGTACGTAGCTAAACAATGCAACGGAACTATAACTTAGCAAGAGAAAGAATAGATATTGTGAGATCCTGGATCTGACCCTGCTCCCCCTGAAGTCAGTCAAAAGGCTCCTGACACCCTTCAGGAAGAGAAAGTGTGGCAGTGACTTCTGTCATGGAAGAAAGAGATTTTTTTTTTAATAGCTTTGACCCAGTCTTCTGTGACAGGTAAAAGACAAAGGAAGGGATATTTATTCAGGGAAAACTGACAAAGAGCTGAGTTGAGACTACCAGAAATGTCTAAGAGGTTTAGATGCTAGACACTAGACTTTAGACACTATTAAAGCAATGTCACAGAGACCAGGAGTGAAACATCCACGTAATCAATAAGCTGTCAATGCTCAGGGTAATAATTAAGGGATACCTGTAAAAAAATAATACCCATTTGTTGAGAAAGCAAGTACTGGGTATCTACATGGGTCTTTCTATAGCTGTATTCATTTTAGTTATTGATTTCTACCTGACAATTTTTTAAAGCGATAGTATAATAATACCATAATCAGTTACTAATTTTTTGATACCATGGCACATCTCAGGAGACAGAATCAGGAAGAAGAACAGATTTTTCTCCTTCCTAACATTTTAGCAATTAGCAAAATAGGTATCATCCTCTTCCATTTTTGCTATTGATCTGAAGGGATTGTGTGGGAAGGGACCTGGCCTAGGGAATTAAGATTCTCTCTCTACTTGTGAGGGCGTGAAAATGTCTTTCACCCCATGTTTCTTTCATTTGTCATTTTATGCTGTGCACCTGCAGTTTGTAGGGAAGTAATACCAGTGGCAAACCCCAGTCATGAATCAGCACCATATGCCTGGTCTGTTGTGAAGATACCATATGAAAGATCACGGCCTTCTAGTGAATAAATGTATAGCTACGCTCGGTGCTGTCTAACCGCTGTGTTTCCACTGGATCAATCTTAAGAGTCCATCTTAAAGTTTTATCATGGAGCTGAAAGATAAGGCAATGGGAGAAGTAACACTGATGGCGTTTTGAAGTAGGACTATTTGCCTGCAACTCAGCTCAGCCAGTTGCAAAACTGCTACCAGCACCCTGCTGCACCATGTCCCCAGGGCCAGAGGAGCAAATCAGCATAACTCAAACTTAAATCCATCCAGCCGTAGTGATTTGCACTGGTCGCAGAGTAAAGCCTAAACTCCCCATGTTGTTAAATGAAAACACACAAGAAGCACAGCACTAACTATGGGGCGAAATAAAGGTAGGAATGGGCAGGTGCTGATGCAGTTTGGTATTTCTTTAATCCTTTTGCTCGGAGATAAACAGCTTTTATTCAGACATAATTACCTTTGATCAACATATACCTTTTCAATTCCATTTGAACTTCAGGAGCAGACCCACTCTAGGTTGGTGAAACCCCAGTCAGGTTCAGCACAGTCCCCAATTCTCCTTGTCTGTGGCAGGATCCAGCTTAGAAACCCCCAGGAACCCAACCCTGGAAGCTTTATCTTCCGTGGAAGCAAAGGGCATCTTCTAGGGATGCAGACTTCAGGCTAACTAGCCCTCTTTTCCCAGTCCTCTCCCCGAGTTATTGGGGTGCTCCTCCTATTCTTGATTTTCTTGGGAAATGCTCTCTGCCGTTGTTACTGCTTCCATGGCACAGTCCATGTGGCGTGCCATTACAGCGTGGGGTCGTCCCTACATTGAGGTCAGTCAAAGATTAAGGGAAGCCGAAAGAAAAGAATGAGGATTTGGGTTTAAGTAAAAGCCAACTAGATTTAGGGAAGTGAGCAGAATTAGGGCTGCAAGGAGGATATAAATGTGGATTGGGTGGAAGCTTTGCAGACAAACTCAGAAAATTTGTACCGCATGTGAGAATGACATGAAAGAAAACACAGAGGTGATACTATGCCCTCTGCTTTAATTATGCAAATACTATATATTTGGACCACAAATTGTGTGAAACTCTCCTGTCCCTTGTAAAACAGAAACTCATGACCTTTCAGTGTTTCAGTCCATCCATCTCCAGAACAGGCTGATCTCCTGTTATGCACCATGACCTCTCTGCTTGTCCTGGCAACATCTCCACCACTTTCCCTTTGTTTTCTGGCATCCTGGTGCCTGTAGGAAGGGAAAAGCTGCTTTTGAATATTGTTGCAGGGTTATTACAGGATTTTGAGCTTCCACAGAGCAGGTCTCTTTGTCTCTTTAAGCCATCCTCTGCAATCCTGCCAGTTAATGCTTCCTGGATTCTCTTCTGCTCTCTTATTTTCACTTCTCCTGGTTTTCAGAAGACCAGACCCACCTTGCTCTGTCAAAAAAAACCTTCCAAATTTCTTCTGAAGTAGTGGTACTCTTTTCTTTTGTTTTTCTATGCTTTCAATTTTTCCTCTAGTCATTGAAGGGGAATCTATTAACCATAGGTTTTTTTTCTTTTCAAATTACTTTATTTTATTCCAATGATTTGTTTAGTTGACATTTTAATAGTCAGCAATTTGTTCTCAGTGACTTCTAATGCTGGATTTATTGTAAAATGTGTGGTGGGAACAATTAAACATTTTAAAATTGCAAACATACATCATTTTCCACATATTTTACATCAGGTAATGCCTGCAATTTTCCTTAGAAAAAAAAGCATTTTCTGCATCAAGGACACTAATCCAGAACTTTGAAGAAGCAGGAAATTTATCAAGGACACAAGGCTCTGAAATAATCAACCTCTTTTCAAAGCAAATCCGCCTAGTGAAAGCCAAACACTTGCTTTACATCTCAAATTAATCCATCGATCACTGTGGATTTTTAATCCCCAATCCCACTCTGCATTAGAGATTGTGTATAAAATTCCTTCAAAATATGGATGAAAAAAAGCCCTGACATCAAACTGAGTCTCTGCTCTTAAATCTCCATGGCGGAAAAGGACCTGGGGGTGTTGGTCAAGAGTCAGCTGAATATGAGCCAGCCATGTGCTCAGGTGGCCAAGAAGGCCAACGGCATCCTGGCCTGTATCAGGAATCGTGTGGCCAGCAGGACTAGGGAAGGGATTGTCCCCCTGTACTGGGCACTGGTGAGGCTGCATCTTGACTATTGTGTTCAGTTTTGGGCCCTTCACTACAGGAAAGACATGGAGGTGCTGGAGCGTGTCCAGAGAAGGGCAACGAAGCTGGTGAAGGGTCTAGAGCACAAGTCTTACGAGGAGCGGCTGAGGGAACTGGGGTTGTTTAGCCTGGAGAAAAGGAGACTGAGGGGAGACCTCATTGCCCTCTACAGCTACCTGAAAGGGGGTTGGGGTTGGTCTCTTCTCCCAAGTAACAAGCAATAGGACAAGAGGAAATGGCCTCAAGTTGCACCAGGGGAGGTTTAGATTGGATATTAGGAAAAATTTCTTCACCGAATGGGTTATCAAGCATTGGCACAGGCTGCCCAGGGAAGTGGTGGAGTCACCATCCCTGGAGGTATTTAAAAGACGTGTGGATGTGGTGCTTAGGGACATGGTTTAGTCGGACTTGGCAGTGTTGGGTTAACGGTTGGACTCGATCTTAAAGGTCTTTTCCAACCTAAATGATTTTATGATTCTATGGTGTTCTTGAAGGACTAAGTTACCTTTTACTGAGCATTTCAGTCATAGGGGTCATGTTGCATTTTTCTGGAATCACCAGCATTTTAAAGCCTTTGCTGTGTCTTTTAGCATGCTGGAGGCGTATTAATAACTCAGAATATTATCCTACCCATCTGTAAGTTTTAAATTGAAGATACAGACTTAATTTCCTATATGTACCAAGAATAGAAGGTTTGGATGGTTTCTTGTTGCCTTCACAAGCTTAGCACCTTTTTTGTTTCATACAAAATATGAAAAACTAATTTCACAGAATTAACTTGAAAATCCTTTTCTGAATAATTCATTCTGGAACATCTGGCTGACTCATAGAGGCTTTGCTGTTGCAAGAAACTTTCAAGCCTAAATTGCTCTGAACATATCTGCATTTCCTTTGATTATTAATATGATGGACAGGTTTCACACTGGTTTGTGCCAACTCAAAGTAGCTGTGCAAATGAAATTTACTCTGAATGTGCCTAATGTTGTGTGGACTACAAGTGTTCTTCTACTGAAAGCTTTATTTTCACTGTCATTGAACTCAGGGAGGGGGTGAACAATTTTGTTCTTATGACTAAAGCAGCTGGCTTGACTTACCATCATCCATATTAGGCCATTTGCAAACCTCTTTTTAACATTTCTTGGATTTAAAATGTTTATTTCTAGTCTGATACAGTACAAGTATTTTGTAATCCTTGTGCAGAAGCAAAATAAATTTATGGTTCAACTCAGTTAAGGAGAGAAAAGTAAGAGAAGTTAAATGTACAGTTTGATATAATTTGATAAGCAAATCAATCTACCATATGAAGAGGTATCTCCCCAGATCCATGCTCTGAAATTGTGTTAAGTAGTCTTTAAAAATACCTGCTGAGAAGCACCCAAACCAGCTTACTACCTGACATCCGAAATCTCACGCATTTCTTAGTGCCTGGCTGTTGCATCTGCAATGTATTCTGCAAATAAACGGTGTTTGCTGCTCTCTGCCTAGAATGCCCTCCTCCAAATCATACACAACATCCAAGTCGAACATAACACCACAGGAGTTACAGGTGCAGCCAATTAAAACCCTGTCAAGGGAATGTGAGCTATGAAGGTGACACTTAATATATATTAACATTAGCTTTTTTAGTTCCCTCATGAATTAATGGGTATTAGCTGCAGTATCAGCTTCTAATTATCACATATTTATTACAGGCATCGTGGGCTGGAATCTGGCGCACACAGAGGCACGGCTTATAAACTGGTTATAGGCTGCGCTAGCAAAAAGGCTTCTGGGTGCAGGTAACTGGGCAATTGTCTCAAGTGCCCTGTGCAGTGTGGGCTGGGCTGCACAAAGGGTGTTGGGAATACTGGGGAGGCCCAGGAGGAGCTTCTGATTTTCTCCCACCTTGAGCAATCTGCAGGGGAGTGAGTAAAATAGACTACAAGAAATTATTATGGAGGCTTGAGCATAAAGACTTTCATTACGCCAGTTTCCTTTTTTCGTAATTACAAAATGCAGCAGCTCGATACTGAGTCAAACTGAGCAAGACGCTCCCACCTTGAAAATCTGAAACCTGCAAAAAGTCATCCAGAAAGCACAGGGATGAGTAAGGTAGGAAGTGGGAGAAGTCTTTAGCAACTAGCCAGGAGGTGAAATAACCCACTAGAGGCAGTGGCAGCTATCCCTTCCCACTTGTATGAAGCCAAAAAAATCCAAATCCAGCCTCTAGCCAACGTATCCTGCCCTTCTGCGTGGCTGTGTGTTCTTCTGAAACACTAGCTGCCACACAAAAGTGCAGTTCTCAGCCTGGAAAATAGACACCAGTAATTGTTCTTGTTTGTGAGCAGTTGCATAAATATGTTTATAGAGATAAATAGGTCAGAGGAGATGCAGCCCATAAGACTTCAGAAGCCATATTACGTAAATCATGGTGCAAAGCACTACCTAGACTTCAGAAAATTATCATGAAATTGCAAAAATCCTCATTAAACTGAAATACTGTCCCAATAAAGAGCTGCTTATATCAGACATGCTTTCAAGAGTACTGATAAACACTGAAAGCAAGAAGCTGCAGGAAGAAGAGTTTGAAGTAAATGTGATTTAAGTGCTACCTATTACTGATACAAAATTTGACAAGTTTGAGCAAGAAATGTAAAATGACCCAACTTCACAGCAGCTTGAGAGAGTTATCTTGGACTGAGGCTAACAAGAAATAGCCTAAAAGTACCACCAACTATACAAAAGGCACTGGGATTATGGAGATGAAATAGCTCCGTGTGATGGGATTTTTTATTAGAAAAAAGATTGTCACAATAGGGTATCATAAAAGGTCAGTAATGTGGCGCAAAATCCACACGGGATGTTGAATAGAATGGAGCTCACAGTATCTGGTGCTGGTCACAGAACAGAGCCTGAACAGAATTCCGCCCAGGCACAAACAGCACTGTTGGAGATAAGGTACCCAAGTGTGAAATCTATAGTACATTCAGGGAAAATATGTCAGAGAGCCAGTGACACCATGTTTAATTCCTGATTACCTCGAGGCCATGGACGGCACAGTCTGAATTAAAAACTTCATATCCTGAATACTTGAATCCATAGTAAGGGAGTCTAACAACATGCTTTACATCATTTTTTTCTGAGCTAATCAGTTTCAGAAATGAGAGGGAAAAGGAAAAAAAGAAAACCTTTACCTTCACCTTTTTTGCTAAATAAACTAGAGCTAAGCAGCCCTGAAACCATGGCACAAGAGCCCTGTGCCAGGCGGTGGGAATAACGGACGTGAATGACAAACACTCACATGCTGGGGATGGAAGAATGTTGAATTTCAGCCAGCAGATATCAGCACCACATACCGAGGATGGAGCTTGTCATGTCCGCTCCAAGGCTAACGCAAGGACACCGAAACAAAACCAAGGGGAGGTTGCGATCCCTTTCCTGTAAGCAAAGAGAAAGTAAGTTGGAAGTAAGGCTATGCAGTTAATCATTTCTGGTAGCACAGGTTTGAGTAGCGCTCCCTGGCTCCCACGCTGCACACCAGGTTGCACCAGTTGCACCTGTAACTGGTCACACTGGCGCTTGCACTGTTGCACCAGTTGCAGGTGCAGCTCTGGGGAGTGCTGGCGTGAGCCAGACTGGGAACAGTTCTGGTTTTTCTTCTTTTGAATTCAGTTGCTCCCTTCGATGGCGTTGGAAACACTGGGATTGCGGAAAATAGCAGTGGGGAAACATCACTCTGAAATTATCTTCCAGATGGTCAGAGGACTAAAGACAAAATCAGCAAAATGGAGAGTATCTGTGAGTTTCAAGGAATTAAAATGTGACCTAACTTTGTTATGCCTTTCAGTTTTATAGACACATAGCTCTGACAGAAAAAGATCTGATTTTTCTTTTGTTTTATTCTTTTTTGAACTGATAAACCTCCTTGTACAGATGCTGTTGTATTGGTATTAAGGTTATGGTTTACTAGTTTCTTCTTCTGCTTCTTCCACATGGAAATATTTCCTCTGATGCAAGGCAACTTTTGTATCATTGTACCCATGCCTATCCCAGAAAAACTGAACTATTTCCATTATGCTGATACACACACACTGCCTGGAACTAACCAAGGCCCTGATCATCACTGCATATATTCATATTCTTTTTAATTCATTTTTGAGGGCTTGAAATCCTATTTTTATCCTTCTTTTTAGTTATATTAGGCAGTTTAGGTTGGGCAAACTCAAAGAGAATCTCTAATCATCTCCTGTGTGAAGCACCGTAGCATTTGCGAATTTAGTTTTGCAGCAAGAGTAGAGGTATGAGAATCCCTAATCAGGTTAATAAGGTGCTAGAGACAGAGAAAATGTTTCTAAAAACAACAGCAAAGTCCCCCCTAAGGATAATGATGTAAATGTCAGAAGTTTCAAGCAAGTAGTCACGATGACGGATGACACACTGCTCAAGTAACTGGAAGTGCTTACAGTGCTATCTAAATAATCATTTTCCAGCATTGATATGTACTGCATCAGGAAAAGTTAAGAAGAGATGTAGACAGATCTGACAAGGATCTGGAGTGCAGAGCAGCCTGACTATGCAGTCCTCATTATGTTATTTTATTCCAAGCTTTTTCTATGTGATATATTTTGCCTCCTGTTTTGATACTGTAATTCAAAAATGTCTCCTCTGCTTCCCCCCCTACACCTAGAAAAGAGGAAGATACAAACAACAAAATTTCAAATAAATAATTATATTGTCATTCCCATAAATATGAGTAGCAATTTAGGAAATTACAAGGGTTTGTTTAAAATAACTTCTTTAATATCACTGCAAGTGCTCTTGTGTTTGCAAAGTACTATCCCCAATGCAAATTATATTTGAAGAAATATGTTATGGAGTAGAGGCCAACAAGACAGGTCATTCAGTGTCACTCTATATATTTATTTTAAAGTAATATCTGGCAGTACTCAGGCAGTTATGTTATTTTGACAGTTGTATCAGAAAAAATTCCCCCTTCATTTCAGATTAATTTCATCAGTCGTCTTTTCTCTTTTACTTGCCTTTTGAAAATGTATGGTATCTGAACAATTTTAAAGTGCTATAGAACTTCGTTACGGTTTTTCTGACTTCTTTTCCCAAATATTCAAAACCAACTCCTTGACTATTGGACTGCCAGGATCCCCTTAAGCATGTTGGTGTCATTGTGACTTTAGTGGATTTCATTACAGAATAAATTGGAATTTTGTGCTACTGTTATGAAAAGTATTTGGAACAAGCACAGAAATATGAGGAATGGGTAGATTTCAGAAATCCCAATAAACTCAAAAGTCAGATGACTACCGATTCATATTCACTAGATCTGACTTATATTATTCTGTCAAATGAAATAAACTTCCCTATGCCCTTAGTTTCCACAAGTCTGTCTGCCTACCATTGGCCAATAACAGATATTTCAGAAAGGGGTGGAAGAAACCCTGTAAAAGATCGTTATGAAAGGGGGCACCTTCATAATACCCTCTGTCACCCCATAGCCAGTATGTGCCCAAAAGCAGAAAAGATTATATTGGTTACTCTTTAAATGAAGGCGATCTCTAAAGACACGTTAATGGATTTGGGTCTGTTTTCTCATTTATCCACACCCTGCCGCTTGGCTTTCCTTTTTGATAGGGTAAACCTTTTGAGATTTACTAGGTTTTCCATGATGATGTCCATGTCTGTTACTTCTGCAGTTATACCTAGTGCATAACCCAGAAACATGTCTAAGCGGTTCAAGTGCCAAGTCATCCCCTTCAGTGCTCGTTACCTGCCCGTTCAGAACAGCAGAACATCGTTCGTCATCGCACACCATCGTCACCCCCTTTCCCAAGGTCCTTCTGAAATTCTTCAAACTTGTCTCTAGTCTTGACTAATTCAAATTACTTTGTGTTGTCTGCAAATATCATCACCTCTGGGGCCTGGCAGTTGGAGAAGGATCAGCTTATACTTATGTCGTGATTTAACCCCAATTGGCAGCTAAGCACCACGCAGCCACTCACTCACTCCCCCCCTACCCAGTGGGGTGGGGGAAAGAATCAGAAAAAAAAAACAAAACTTGTCGGTTGAGATAAAGACAGTTTAATAGGCCAGAAAAGGAAGGGGGGGGGGGGGGGAAAAAAAAAAAAAAAAAAAAAAAGAACGC
>NW_010972931.1:4402660-4465014 GCF_000737465.1 Haliaeetus leucocephalus
GGGGTGGAAAAAAGAAAAATAAAAAGGGGAAAAAAGGAGGGGGGGGGGGGGGGAATAACAGAATATACAAAACAAGTGACGCACAATACAATTTCTCACCACCTGCTGATCGGTGCCCAGTCAATACCCGAGCCGTGGCATCCCCCAGCCAACATCCCCAGTTTATATACTGGGCATGATGTCATATGGTATGGAATACCCCTTTGGCTCATTTGGGTCAGCTGTCCTGGCTGTGTCCTCTCCCAACTTCTTGTGCGCTCCCAACCTCTGCGGCAGGGCAGTGCGAGAAGCTGAAAATCCATGACTTAGTATAAACACTGCTCAGCAACAACTAAGACATCAGTGTTTTATCAACATTCTTCTCGTCCTAAATCCAAAACACAGCACTATACCAGTTACTAGGAAGAAAATTAACTTTCTTCCAGCTGAAACCAGGACAACTTACTTTTATGTTCTTTCTAAGCATCTGTTCCTGGCCCCCATTGAAATACTGGCTAAAGAGATTGTTCGTCTAACAAGTGAAGCTATTCTTACAGTCTTAAAGTCACCCATTGTCACCGTCATCCTCCGTTATTAACTGTTTCGCCACATAATGTAGGTGAGACCCTGAGAGTATGAGCACGCAAAAGGCTGCTTGGTAATCTAAATGGCGAAGATGTGATTCAGCAGCAACTGCTCGTGCGCACGAATGCATAGAAAAGCCAGGGCCATCTCAGCAAAACTAGCTACGAGCTCAGGCCTTTCTCAGGAACTCAGATTTGCTGAATTTGAATGGCAAAGCAAAACCGAGAAGATGCGAAGCAGCGTTTGCAGAAATTTGAAAACAGGCAGAATATGTCCACCATGAAAAAAGTCAGTGTCACACAATATTTTGGCAATATTTTGGTTACAATATCGCTCAGCAGACTGTTGGATGGAGAAAGGTAATCTTCGTAGAGTTGTTCAGGTTGTGTCTGGAAACAAATTCACGGGCAAGAAATATATTGATAATTTGATTTTGAGTGGAGGGACTACACTTGAACGGTGTGCCATCTGTACCTCCTTGTCTCTGCAGTTCTGCCTGCGCTATCTGCAGACGATCTTCCGAAAAGCCAGGTCATTGCTATATTCTTCTAGTTAAGACAAGCATTGCTGTCTGTATTCTGAGCTTTTTATACTAAACTCTTCCTCAGTCCTAAGTAACTAATATTAGTTACTTGTGAAAGCTTTACCAGTCATCTGTCTGTCATATTAGTGACTATGAATATGATTAACATTCCACAACGAGCTTTCATCCAGTCACCATTTGATTTATCTGCTAAACCTCAAGCAATTCTTTACTTACAGACGTAATTGTTCTGTTGATGTTCCAGAGCTGAATTATCCACAGGTTTTATCATAAAGTGATGGGAATACAATATTCCACACAGGGAAACGCTTGCCTTCCAGGAAAAGCTGATAATACTTCATGATAACAATGATCTTGGCTCACATTAATTGGGATGGAAATCAGAAAGAGCACTGTGGTAAAGGACGGTAAAGAAACACCCTGGGTAATTCTATGGTTAGGGGGGGTATTTTTCTAAACTAAGAATGTGATCTTTGATTATTCATAAAAAACATTGAGTCTTGAAGAATGGATAATCAAATCATTCTGGTGTTAGGCACAAAATAGTAATTAATACTTTCACAGAAGCGGATGCATGTATTTTTTTTAAATGTTATTTGTGTGATGCGTTGTTTTAATGCAGCTGTGATAAATGAAGAAAGGTTATATGAATGGCAGCCTTACCTTGCAAGCCAAATCTATTATCTGCAACTGTCACATTTTCATAAATCTTACACTTTAATTTTTTAAAGCTGCACTACATATTTATAGCAGTCATTACTCACCTAAATTAACAATTCCTTCTGACCTCCTGTGCAATGCATGTTTGTGTTCTCCTAGACTTTTGTCAGCTAGACGCTCCCTTCCCATACGTACAATATTGTATTTGTGTAGGAGCTCTCCATAGCAACTAATGAGCTCCTGAGCGTAAGAACAGCAATGAAGCCCAACTTTGACTTACAAAAATGAATTGGTCATTTCCCCTTTTTTGATAGTGACTTTGATAAGATTTATAGTTCAGCTGTGTTGTCATTTGCTTCTGGTACCATTGCCATAGAAAATTTAACCCTGTCCTTCACAGCCTGGGAGAAGTCCTGCTCTCTGGAGCTCCCATGTGTACCCTGGGTACACCAACCTCCGTGCTGGATGTCTTCTTTTTTTACTCTGTAGCTGGGACAAATTTTGAAAATCCAATGACCTGCTGTTGAGGAATGGCACATATCAACAGAGCTGTGGTAGGGAGGTCTTTTCATGGCAATACTAGGGCTATTTCTCCTCTGCTAATGGGCACCACTTAATTTTTCTTTTATGCTTCTCTGTTTGCAGGGTCACTGTCATCTGGTCAGGTACTTCTCATTTTGTTACTCTGAATTCTGAGCCTGTCAAAATGCAGTTCCCATCAGCGTGGAGTGGGAAAGACATGGGAAGTTTGCCAAGGGAGGCCCCTTTCTGACAGCTACTAGCACAACCCAAAGCAATGGTTTTTTTTTTCTTTTAAAACTTGTCATTTTTATAAATCTTTGTGGCTGGGTCTCAGGATCAATGTTACTACTTTCTCTCTTCATAGGGAAACAAAGAGTCGGCATAAGAACATTTTACAATATTGTGGCAAAGTAATAGAAGTTCCTAAATTTCACTGCTGACCAGTGCCCCATTAAGTACGAATGGCTTTATTGTAAACCTTCAGGTGTGTCTCTGTGAAATGGGCATATGTCACACTTTCATGCTATTTCCAGTTTTTCCATGATCCTGTTTTTTATCTTCCTCTTTTCAGCCAGAATACAGAACTATCCACTTCTTCTCTTTCTCCATCAACAGTTTATCCCCAAGATTTCCTGGAGAAGCAAAACTGAGCATCCTAAAAGACCAGTTCGGATACTGTAAATGGAAACTATCAACCTCCAACCATCTTCTCTGTGGTTTTCTTGCTAACCAGTGAGCACATATCAGTTTTGGATTGTGTTTTGAGGTAGAGCCATCTTTTTGCTTCAAGTTCATAAAAAGAACTGTCCCACTTTCCAGGAGCACTGCCAGCAAAAGAACTTGCACCGGGTGGTTACCTCTGGCTTTCATCCATGCTATTCCTGTCAGGTGTGCATTCCTGGTGCCTAGTAATAGAGTGATGCTCGGTGGGAATTCAAATACTCTATCTCCAGTATTAGTAAGAACACAGTATCGTTGATAATTCTACCTTTCTGCCCATTAAGTTGAAATTAGTCAACACGTTCTAAAACTATAAGTCAGGCTGACAGACACAAAAGAACACAGGCAGCATAGTCAGATAAGTCTCGTTTCCTTAGAAAAACAGGATAAAAATCCTTTTAGATATCCAGTCCTCTTTCTATTGTACAGATTCCATTTCTTTCTCTTACTCCCCCTTGCAGTATAATAGAGCAGATAACGTCTTGCTGCAGATCTTTGTACATTCAGTTGTACGTGCATCAGAAAACCACAGTAAAATCTTCACTGCTTTTAATGACAGACTTGCTCAGATATTATAAAGGCTAGACTAAGCTAGACAGGCAGTTCTTTTGTTTCTCGAGGTTATTATTATAAGATAAACAGTGTTTTCAAATTATTATCCATCCCCTTTCTCTCTAAATCCTAAATAATCTTTTCTCTAAACTGTACATAACTATTCTACTCATGACCCTTCATGTGGCTTCTCAGAGTTTATAACGTATTCTGTTATTTATGCAATTTATTATCCTAGCAGATTATTGTTTACCAACATTCTCCATCATGCCTCTGCTTTCCAGTGTATCACTCAATCAAAATCCCCCTGGAATATCTTTTTCTTTCACAATTCGTGAATACTTGTATTTTTCCCTTGTGAAACACCAACACTTGAAAACTATAAAAAAAACATTTTCCAGTTACCTGAAAATAGCTGCACAAAAAAAAAATAAAATTGTACTTCATTAAAATTATAGCCAGACAAGTAATATTCTTTCCATATTTTCATGAATTTGTATAGTAGTCCAACTGTATTTTTTATCATTTTTCCCCCAGTTCAGGTTCCAGATACTTTTAAAATGTTACAGGGCATCTTGGCTTCCCAGGACTCAGAGGAAAAGGGTGAGTGGGTGGCTGCGTAACGATACTCTTTGGCTACTAACATTAAAATAAGCCCACGGTGTAGTGAATAAGAAACATGATGGGACGTTTCAGGGTGCAAAACATGATATTTTGGAAGGGTGAACTTGGCCCTGTTGCTGCCTCCAAACTGGAAAAATGTCACTGGAACCAATGGAGTGTTCCAGGATCCTGGCAGCAAAACCAAGGAGTGGGTGCTGGGCTCTGGGACAGTTTTATCAGGACCTTCGAACCTTCCTGTATTTTCCACAAAGCCTCCTAAAAATGGACATTGACCGTGCCAGTCTTGTTGGCACTGGCAACATTTAGCTGTTATGCCTGTTGAAGCATTCCAGAGGGGAACACTAAAACAAGCAAAATGTATGTAATTTCCTGATATTAAAAGCAGAGCTTTTTTTATCTCTTTAGTTTTAACGCTGTGATAACCTTTGACCAATTCTCTTTTTTTTCCCCTTTTGCAAAAGCAGCATTCAGCTATTTCCTTGTCAGAAAGCTTATTATCATATGGGAAAGGCAGAGCTAATGAATTGCATATAACAAATCTAATGGTACTGAAACCATTAGCACCAGAAATTCTTCGTGATTTGAGGCTCATCTGCAAAATTACTATTAGCTTCTCTTTACCACAGGCTGAGTAAGAAAATGTCAGATTTTTCATTTTGAACATCTGATGAAGTTATGGGCATGTTCTTCCTTTTGAAGGCTCATCCTGGTGTGAATATTTGTACTTACTGCCCCTGAGAATGTCTAAGGCAGACTTTCTAGTTTTCCAGCTTTACTTTAAAGTAGAGGTAGGAATTACGACATGCCATGTTTGCCAAAATCCAACAGTATTCTTCCATTAATATATGAAATCAAACATCTCCTGAGCTGGATCTGTAGTGTGTGTGACATCATGCTATTTATATTACTGTGCTCCTGATGATAACCAATCCACATGGTTTGGTTCAGATAAGAATCAAGTTGATAAATATTTATCTGACTCTCCTCCATACTTAGACTGAAAATCATTCCAGTAAAGACAAGTTAAGTATTGTGTATATGGTGCCATTCTTCATCTGTTCAGCCCCTACACTCTTCAGGGCAAGGACTGGGGATGAAGATACGGCAACACTTTGGAGCTCTGATCTCTGACTGATATTACTGTAGCAAAAATAGATATATAGATATAGATATATCAATTCTGCCGAATATAAACATTTAGCTGGTGACCTCAGCTATTGGCCACAGATGACAGCAATGTCTGGCCATAGAGTACAAAGATGGTAAGAATAAAATGAAGAAAGAACATGAGAAATCAAGTGGAAAATCACAGAGATCATAGGGAGGGGAGGATGGTGAGAGAACCAATAAATGTTTCAAGCACACCAGGAGCAAGAGGTCAGCAAGGGATATAGAAATGTTCTTTGAGAAGGAAAGAGTAATTTATTGACAAAAAAGTATTTTCTAGACAGTGCATTCTCTCCAGAAAAGGGTCCTTTGTCTCTAGGTCTATGAAGAAGGATAGGGAGAAGCCAGAAACCAGACAACTAAATTCTTGCAAGGAAGAAGAGGGAGAATAAAAATTCAAGCTCTGTAAAAGAAGGGGATTAAATATACATCTATTCCAGGAAAATCTAGTGTGCAATACAATATTAAGTATGATAGGAAATTAGTCAAATGAGTTGGATGTGAAGGCATTTTTCTTTAGTATGGAAAACCATGCATTTGGAGTCTGAAGACCAAGAGCATGAAAAAAAAAGCAGGACCTTTCATCTCATCAGTCAGTGTATTCAGTGGTCTCTGGATGTGAGCAAGCTAGCATGCAAGGAAGGTCCAGCAGCCTCTTTCCTACGTACTCAACAACTTGCTTTTTACAAAATCTGATGTTACTGTTTAGTGAAGGATACTGACTGGCTGACAGATGCTGAATGCTTTTCTTCCACATTTTATGTCATCTTTAATGCCATAAGCTCTTTGTGCGTCTGTGTGTTTTGTTCTTATGTGGGTGGGAGTATCTTGGCATTACCATAAGGAATTGGAAAAGTTCCTGTTTAGGAACAAGGAAGATGCTTAACAGTAACCTGGTAGTCTAAACCATCAGTGAGTATGTGGCATCCTTCCTCTGCTTGATTTAGACCACAGATGTGGATATGGGCTTCCTATCTCCCACATGAGCATCCTGACCACAGGGCTATTAGCTCCGCTGTTGTAGACTTCTTTCCTTCCCCACTGATGGAGGTTGTGTTCAACACTTATTATCACTGAAGAAAAGAGAAAAGCAGCCTCCTAGCTTCACATTTACAGCACTCACCAGGTGTGTGCCAAATGGTCCAGGTTCATTCCTGCACGTTTCAGTGCTTGTGCACAGTGGCTTGTCTTCAATACGCTCAGAGCCATAAAAACCCCATACAATGGTCCGCTGTTTCCAGCGGGGATGTGCAAGACTGGTGCATCCCAGGGAAGCAGCTCATACCTGCGTCTCACAGATCCCACAGGGATGCTGTCACACAAGATATATCTGAAATACCTTTTGCTTTGCACAGAACCTCTACTGGAGACCTGAAAGACAGTTTGTAGCAGCAGTTTTGTTGAGGAAGCGACACTTTCCAAACTCTGAACTCAACAGGAACCCGCAGTCCCTAACAGTTTGCTATTCATAGTCAGATGTAACCAAGAATTTCTCTGCAATGTGTGCCTACACCCTGCAGCTTTTGGCATTTCTGGGACATTTTAGCAGAAAGGTAGACCTCTGATGTTACATCTGCTTCCTCTGCACTTGTCTGTGCATCCTTTGATATCTATGACCTGCTGAAAATGCAGGATCTCTCACCTGTCCTGGCAGTGCAGCAAATCCTGGGGCAGAAAATACTCCTCTGCGTTGCATGAGAAGGTGCCCGTGCTCAGTGAAAAGTTGTCCTTGGTACTCAGTGTGAGGAATTCAGCACACAAAGAGAAAAGAGGGTAATGCAGGTACTCTCAGGGAAAGGCAACCTTGTGAGATCAAAGCAAGGGGGACACTAAAAATATTTAATTGCTCAGCACACACACCTCAGAGATGGGAAAATGCAGTCAGATAGCTATAGACTATGAAAAGGTATACGTTACGTAAATGTGACACATCAAACGCTCATCTAGTGTAGTATGTATTGATAATGAAAAGGAAATATACTATCAATTGTGAATAGCCTCAGTCAGGTCCCACTTTTCCTTTGACTATTCAAAAGGGATGAGTTCATTACCGCCCTGTTATCTGGCAGAAAGATTCACAATACAACTTACCCTTGTGAAAAAGAAAGTCAGCATGGTTTCTCCTCCCTTTCTTAATGCAAGAGAATCAGAGAACTGTAAGCTAGACCATGTGATCAATAATTGCCCAAGTGGAATAAAAATAAAGCCATAAAAAATGACTATCTATCTGCTTCAAAAGTTTCCATGAAAACATCTCACACAAAACTGAAAAA
Organism: Haliaeetus leucocephalus; assembly: GCF_000737465.1. Classification (NCBI taxonomy): domain Eukaryota; kingdom Metazoa; phylum Chordata; class Aves; order Accipitriformes; family Accipitridae; genus Haliaeetus; species Haliaeetus leucocephalus. The sequence continues at coordinate 4,410,287 of NW_010972931.1, forward strand.
AAAAAAAATTATTCAGAGTTTTTTGAGTGGGAGACAATTTTCCAAAAATACTGCAATTTTACAGTAATTTTGCTCATGCAAAACCAGAAGTTCAGCAAAAAATATGTTTTTCACAAATTTCACTCATTACCTCCTCTCCGTTGACAGCATAAACACGGTCTTTCAGGGTTAAAATGGACAAGAGTGTCATACAGTCCCGTTACCTGATGTCCAAATGCTCTCAAAGAGGCCACCACATCCTTGGGGTCACCGAGCAGTCGAAGGCCAGCACAGATTCACGCCGTAGCCCTGAGCCAGCTTTGAGTGTAACCGTGACAGCACCCAAGAAGGGACCACACAGCAGCTTTGCAGCTGATGCTGATGCTCATCTTACCTTGCCACCATTGCTGGTCCCAGTCCCACGGACATTATGTACCAAATAGCCAGGTAAAATATTAAAGAGTTTCACTTCTGAAATGGCTGTGATAAGGGAGCTTAAGGTCAGTTCAGATTTGGCTGGACCAGCCACCCTGCACCCTCCTTGGGGAGTTTTGGATGTGTTAGGTAAAATCCTCTGCTGGGATAAATGGCTGAATCTCCATTGATGTTGGGGAGAAGAAGGCATTCACACCAGCTAAACAGCCAGCCTGCGGAGAGCACATCAGCTCGGCTTGAAGGAGCAGCTTTGTATGCAGCAGCTGCACAGAAATCCAGAAAAAAAAGCCTTTCCCCACCCGGGCAGAGGAATCTGAGTCGAGCTCATCACAGTGGGAAGTTTTCCTTTGCAAATCTTCCTGTCCACATGAAAGAGCATTGTTACCTGTTGCTTTATAGACTGAGCTTGAAGAGAGCTCTGTATTGCAAATAGAAGGTGTGAACGTCATTCCCTTTGAAGTCGAAGCCAAAACTCTAGACTCTGACAGCAGAAATATCAGGAGCATCATTAGTAACTTTCCTGTTTCTTCAGCACACAGTTGAAAGGCTGCTGTCATGGCAATTTTAAAACATCTGCTTTGAAATGATTTTAGATACTTTTTTTGCACTTAACCTTGCAGTTTTTCAGCTGCTTTGTTTGCAGCTCAGACTGTATAGCTTTCCCTGCATTTAAGTTCCTTATATTTATTTCCTTATATTTAACTTTTTGACACTGATCTAGGTTTGGTTTAGCAAGGTAAAATCAAAGTGTCTCAAAACACTTTGAATGAGTGTTTTTTGAGAATGAGAAGAATGGATAGATAGACAGATAGACAGTTAGAATTTCTTCTCTTATAGCTTAGTAAATCAAAACCTGATTAACTTGCCTTCTTTACTTTGCATTGCTTGTACCTCCTGCTCAAGGGAGCAACCTTTTTTCCTATTTGTTTTGAAGGCTATATCACAGAGCAGTCTGAGCGTCAGAAATAGAACTGCACTCTTTAGCAGGTGCCAGCCAAGTAAAATCTTTGGCCATTTTGCTCAAAACAGAGTAAAAATGTTGATAATTTTAAAATAAGGTTCAAGATGTAGGAGTCTTCTGAGTGCAGATATACTTTCTGGACTCTGGCCTATTTATGCGTTAATAGAAAATGTGGGTAGCCAAGAAACAGTCTGACTGTGCCTGGTCATGAAAAGGAAAAACTTCTGTGTTCAGTTTTCCCCATGATAGGACAAGACAGAGACATGCTTTTGAAGCCATTACAATATCATCTCAGGTACGGAGGAGGGAGTAGGGGGAATAAGAGATATTTCTTGTAACTCATGGTGCTTTTACTTAAAATGCGGTATACATTTCAGATGGCTTCAATTATCTGGGCGGCGGCAATAATAAAGTATTTCTCTAGCACTTAATAAAAGTAGTTCTTTGTACGCTTTAATCAGAACTGGATTTCTGGAGAACGCTTCATGGGTAGGCAACGGTATGAAATCAGATGGCTCCTTGTGAATTATTTCCAGTCTGTGGGGAGGGAGGGAGGAAAGGGAATCTGCAGGAAAGCTCTGCTCTTCCTCCCCTGCCTCCCCGCACGCCTCGGAGTCTTCTCTGGCTCCTCTGCAGGCTGAGAGGAGCCTTCAGTGATGCTGAAGGAGAGAGGAGAGAGGTCAAACCAGTCTCCACCTTGCTTAATGCTGTGGCAGAGCTCCATTTCAGCAAAGGAAAAAGCTGGGCTGACCTCTTGCTGCTCTCAGTTGTACCAGCGCAGAGGAGGAGGCTGGCTTCAGCCTGCCTCTCATACACACGCACAAAGCTGGATGAAATGGAGATGGGGAACATCTTGCTCTCGTTGCAAGTCCCCCTTCCACCATACGTACTCCTTGGTGAGTGGCAATACCCTCCTTTTCTTCTTAGAAAGCGCTTCGCCTTCCTGCAGGAACAGCTTCTGTCGTTAGAGAATGTCGGATTATTCTTACACGTCTCCATCCTGTGGCTAATAAAAAGTAAACAGATAAGAAATGACAGAAAAAATAGCAATAGCTAGGTCATGCTGTAAGGGCGTCTGCTGATCACAGAAATCAGGGCTGAACGGCAGACCTCCGCCACCCCAGCAGAGCTCTGCCAGAAAAATAAACTAAATAACCAGTGTTTCATAACAATAATAGTAATAAAAGTCACGGCAGGGAATTCTGTCTCCACCTGCGTGGAGCCAGACCTAAGCTCCCCGAAGCCATGGCAATGCCTCCGCCAATCCAGCCGGCTTCGAGGCTGCGCTAGAAGAAGCAGGAGACAAAAAAGAGCAAAGGCTGTCTCCGACGAGAGGCGATGGGCATGCGGGGCAAAGGCAGGACCGTGGCACTTCTTCCCTGGGGAACCGCTTCCCTGTGTACCTGGACAGGAACATATCGCTATGGGAAAATTAGATATTAGTCGCATTAAGGGTATGTCATGAGCTGACTCCTGTATCCCAGTCTCAGCCCCACCGACTGCGGCCCCACGCAGGATTCCTGCTCTTTCTGGGGTTGGAAGGGACTGTAAACGCAGGTGCCCAATGTGTTTTTTAATAAGAACAAAAGGTTGTTTTCAATTTACTACAGCATTTTGTTTTTCTAAATTCAGAGTCCTGTGCAGATTTTGTGCTAGAAGAGATAGGGAAAAAAAGATCCTGCAGCCATACTGAGAGGGAGGGGGAGGGTTTTTTCCTTTTTAAATAAAGCAATGATTATAAAAACATGACAGGAGCGTGTCTTCATATGGGAAAGCTTGTCACCTTTATTATTTCTGCTGGCAACAGGCACTAGATGTCCATTCTGAAACATAAGCCTTTCACTCGCAGGCACAGCATTGAAGCATTTCGCTTGTGAAATGTGAGTAAAAAGCCAGAGGTGGATGCAGCTAATTGTATTGGGAGAGGCTGTTAAAATAATCATTCGTTTCCATCTTTATTGCTTATGCCACAGCAGCACACCTTGGGCCAGGCCCTTCCCTTACAGTGCCATCAGAGGGAGGCTGTGATCTTTCATGAAGATGACTTCTCTTTCCTTATAAGTTCTTAATCAAAGCCTTGAAGAGGCCGTGTTTTGTCCCTTTGAAAGTGATCTTTTTATTTAATGTTTTCTGCACCCAGAGTCCGTTGGTGATATTTCATTATTTAAGGTGTGTGAGAAAAACTTTTCATTTTTTAACTCAATTTCCCTTTTAACAAGAATGACTAAAAGTTCTTACTCTGGGCTACTGGAAGCAACAAGGGTTTAAAAGTGAAGATAAGCAACAGCAACATAAAAAGACAGGAAGAAACCCAGAGAATTGTCTCAGAAATGATTGCTGAGAAATTGCAGGGATGTTGAAGGAGGCAGAGAAATTATAATATTCTCAGAAGGACAACAGCTGGGGAATGAGGAGAAGCAGGATTCCTCCCCGTGCCATAGTCCCACGGGATACCCAGTGTGCAGAGAGCACAGGTAATGCCAACATTTGTCGGTGCTGCTGTCAAATCATCAACTTAATTGGCTCAATTTGACCTATTCACTCTTGATTAACTTCACCCAACAGCAAGAATTAGCTTCTGGTGGTCCAGCTCATCGAGCATGAGTATGAAAGGGGGGGTCAGACAGCTGGTCCTCTGCGGGTCCCTTCTTTTTGCCTTTACAGAGGCGTTGGGCATCTTAAACCAGGCATCGCTATGCCCAGGTCTGGAAGAGCCCATCCTGCAGAGCACGGTGCTGAGCACCCAGACAGGTGCACCGAGCTGCTTGCACGGGAAAGTCACTGCCTCTGCATCTGTGCAATATAAAACAGAGAAGACGGCTTGAGAGCAAGCCTTGGGAAACAGTCTGCCCTTCTCCCTGCTGGCAGACCTCACTTTTGGACTACAGAATTAGGGTCTGAGTTTGGGCGGTCACAGGTAGAGGAGATAACCTGCCTGATTCTGTCGCTTCTGGGTGAGCATTCTGCCCCGGTGGGATATTATAAAAGAGGGAAGAGGTGGAGGCTTCTCATTTTCCTGCTACGTTTAGAGGTAGCCTTAATTCCACTTACGCTTCTCAGGTGCCACCTCCTTCATGGGGTTTGGCCCCTGCCTGGCTCTGCTTCTGTTCCCCCAACCTGCGGAGCAGATTGGAAAGGGAATGCCGGGAGCCAAAGGCTGATGGTTGGTGCTAACAGGGAGCAAGGATAGAACTTCCAATGCACAAAACTAACCCCCAACCTTCACAGAAGGGTCTGGCAGCCTGTTAGGACAGTGTCCAAGCTTTGCGGTGCTCTGAACCCTGCTCAGGAATGAGGGCTTTTTTGTGCCAGCTCCTGCCTAGCAGGTTTGACGAGCCACTGCACGTCTCAGACGTGACGGTGGGTGCAATAGGTGAACAGGAAAAAGTCCTTTGGGCTGGTAGAAAGAAGGATTAAAGAAAAAGTTTAAAAGTAAAATTTAAAGCAAAACAGGTGCTGGAGGTCCTAAAGGGTAATCCGTAGGTTTTTCTTGGGGAAATAGGTTTTGAGGAGGAATTTAAAAGGAATTCATTATGATCTTGCACACATCTTGGTGGGCGAAATCCCTAGGCAAAACCACTTGGACACGGGCTATGCTTCAAGCTGTGTTTGTTCCTTTATACCCATATTTTCAGAAACAAGAGGGAATTTTGGGTGCCATCCTTTGTCCTACTCACTTTTTCTACTGGTATCAGGCAGGCATTTAGTGTTCACTTTCCAAAAGCAAAAAAACCCAACTGTCTCTTGGTGGGTACTCAAAATCACTGATCACTTACAAAAACACAGGTGTAAATGTGGTTGGAAGGGATCCCAGTGAGAAAAGAACTCATTTATTACTGCTTTTAGGTTTATTTCAGCATCCATTAGAAATTATTCAGAATTATCAAAACTCCTCACTCTGACCACAGAGAACACTTCAGAAAATCCCATTTTCTGTGTGTCATCATACTTTACTTTCAGGTTAGCTTGGTTTTGGTCACATTGTAAATGGATAAAGTATAGTTATTTTAATGATAACAGATAATATGCCTAACTCTCTAACACAATCTTCTGTGCAGGGTTTTCATTTATCTTTGCATTTTCTTCTGTCACTGTCACTTCCATTACTCTTACTGAGAACCACATGCTTTTCTAAGAATCTGAATAACAGCAAAAAGGCTCTGGGTATTACGGTGAGACAGACAGGCAAAAGTGAATATGGAAAGATACTATAATGCCACAGTATGACAAATGCTCCCTATAATTCCACATTCTTGCAACTCTCTGATACTTGTGGCAATCTAAGTGGATACCAGACACATCCTTTCCAGAAGTATACATCCCAAGAAGCATTTGACAGAAAAAAACTAGTAATATATTTATCAAGATTTTAATGTGATTGATAAACAAAAGGTGTTGTTTGGTTTGTTGGTGATTTTTTTTTCTTCAATGCACCTGTACTCATATGCAGGAGTAAAGAAACTCCAATACGAAGTATCCTAAATTTCTTCCTTTGAACAGTGGTAGCACGCAGAAAGCCTTACCATAAACCCGTGTTGTGCAGGCATGCAACCTCAGTCCTCCTGGAATTAATAAGAAAGTAGTGACAGGCTCCATTGGAGTATGGATTTTGAGTGTATTCAGTTCCCTGAGGGTTCCTTCACTTTATCCACTAAAGACATCCTTACTTTTTCAGACTGATGTGTGACCTCCAACCTTCTGTTAACAGTTTTCAAATATAACTGTTCACACAATTTTTCAGCTGTAGAAACAGGCATTTTTTCACGCTGAACTGCTGAGGAATAAAATTAAAGTTCACATAAAATGTAGTGATGACTTGGAAATCTTCCCTCCTGGACCAATATCTCCTTGTTAAAATAAAAATAAATAGGATTGTCAATGTACAGAAATTGCATGGCATTGCCTTCCCAGACTAAGTGAACAGTTTATTCCAAAATAAATCACGATATTCTGAAACAATCACTCCACCCTAGAATTTTTCCTGCACAAAACAAAAAATAAAATATCCTGGAATAAACCCACCACATTCTGGGACACAAAGAAGAGTAATTTGGAATTATTCCTGACAGTGTTAATGTGGCTGCATCAGAAGCATCATTTTGGAAGAGCAAAACAGTCCTCTCTTGGAAATGAGATCTAGAGGTTGCTACTCTCTCTATATATCAGGTAGTTTTGAGCTGGGCCATCCTCTGATGAGGTAGGAAGCTGGATAAATATTATTTTGAACTCATTAGACCTATTCTACTACTTTTGGCCTCCCACATCACAATCATCAATAAGGCAACAAGGTCACCATACTCAGATTTGCTCACAGTTAAAGGACCTGTTTTAGAAGGCTGAATTTTAATGTACTAGAGACGAAGACCTTAGAGGGTTACAAGAGCTTACTATGTAGAAACAAACAAAAAAAAAGAATGTGGTCTGAAGGTTTGTTTAAATTGACTTTAACGACTCTTCATTTCAAGCCAATAAGCCTGAAGTAGCATTTGCTAATTAGCAAGCCAGTGTCTTAGCTGATTTTCTTTCCCTGGGTCCACAGCGTAACTATTGCAAATGACCCCGTGACTTTCTTGCACCACGAGAACCTGTTTATAGAGTCTACATTAGGGCACTGAAGAGTTGGTTGTAATGAACAGCCTAACACAGCCCGCTCGTTTTATAGATATGCAAGTGGGGTTCTAAAAACCTCCCCGTTAGTGCTTTTGGTTTGGGAAGCGGTTTCACCAAAAGGAGACAAACACAAGCAAGAGTTTCCATTCGGGGGGGGCTATTGATACCTGAGCAGTAGGTGGTCTGGGAACAGGCCTCTTCTTTTCTGTGTGTTATCTAATGAATGAACCAATTTGCTTCCTCCTTCCGAGAAAAAATTAGAAGAGGATTTCATCTCACTTAATCAATATTAGTCAATATTAGCCTGCCTTGGCGAAGTTAGAAGGCAATTAAAGCGCACACACCTCCCACTCTAATTCTATACTCATAAAGATCAAAACAAATTACCATTAATGATCAGCTTTCCCCCATTTGAACACCATGGTCTCCCTTTGGCAGAAATGAGCAACTTCAGGCAACCGAATTGCTATCAGAGAAATAAAATCAACCACTGCGTTGTCTCAACCGCTGCTGACAGTGTCTAGTTGCTTGCAGGATGACGTGTTAGCATCTGGTACATGCCCTCTGAGATAAGGAGTGCTACATATTATTTGGGGAACTGGATTCCAACAAATACCTTTGTTTCTGCAATTTCAGCAGAGCTCTTTGCCAGTGTGAACTCTGATCCATCTACTTTGTGCAAAGTGCCAAAAAGAGCGTGACAGAAGAGACTGGAGGACAGCATAATTCAGATTCTTTGGTTGTCATGCCTGTACTGTAGACCTGAAAGAGATGTTTTGATATTTCACTGGTGTGGATAAAGGCTGCCTAATCTCCTTGCACAGTGTGGAACTGTTCGTACGATTTTGTTGGCATTTCAGTGGTCCTCTTTTTACTCTGCAATCCCAAATGTCCAGGTCTGTGAAAAGCACATTATCCCATTTTGAAGTGAAGCTTGGCTTTTGAGAAAAATGGCACTCTAGAATAGAACCCAATATATAGATAGAAGAAACACAGGAAAATCCATCTATTAAAATTTTGTTTTGTATCCTGTGAATGCATTTTGCTCTGGTAAGAATATACTGTACTGCTCATTTTACCAGTTTCGCTGCTCAGCTTTCAGGTAGCTATAAAAAATTAGGACTTCCTCCCTCCCCAAATATTTTATTGATCTGGTATTGAACAGGACTAAGCAGAGCTCAAGTTTATTCAAGTCCTTGTTGATCACTATACCACATCCTCCTCACTGTCCCACATTCCTCTCCCCTCCCTCTCCCACCACAGACACAGCTAATTAACAGCTAGGAATTGATGTCACTCTCTGTTGCCATTTACAGAGTAAGGAACTCAGGAATATAAAATGGTTTTTTTTACAATGCCTTTGTATCATCCTTATGGGTCCGATCTTTGTGGTTTGCTACAATCTAGCTAAGCCTTTGTGTTAATCCCACTTAGAAGTATTAGCAACCTCCAAAATAATGAGATCATTTCACTCCATGAGGTTTGGGGTCTTCATGGAAAAGCCAGCGATGAAGGACATGGGGGATCTCTGTACAGATGAGGTCTTTCTTTGATGAGCACTGCCTCTGATCTCAAAGAAACACTGTGGGTTTCCTGACCACTCTTCTTCCCAATCATATCGATATCCAACAGGACCAGCACAATTCTTACCATTGCATTATAAGTGCTCTGCTATAATTAATCTTTTTGTTGCACTCCTTCTTGAGTGATTTCCCTTCTACCTAGGTATTTCAAAGAGCAGAAGAAAAATGAGCTTTGAGTTGCAGCTACATTGCTGGCTTTATGAAGATACATAGTACAGCTGGGCAAACAAATTCTCCAGGCTTGAACAGCCTTCCTTGAAACTGCAGATATCAAGCAGATACTGTTCAAAACAAAATGATAAATTTTAAGCAAAGGAAAAAGCCCACCTCTTTTAAGTCATATAAACTATTTCATGCTCAACCACATGCATTCATTCTATTCCCATTTGCTACTAAGAAAAGAGGGAAACAATTTAGGAAAAGGCTACTGAATTTGATGTCAAGGGTAAAATACCCTTCCTGCATCTGTTCTCTCCTGGTCACCTCCTGAGGGCTGTTCATGGTGATACTACGTACTGCAAGTTTGCTGGTGACACCACAAAAATTGGGGTTCCAGTAGGGCTAGGCATTGTCTGAATGCCCTGGAAAGTGTTCTGTAACCACAGCACTGCCCAACCTGCAGAATGCCTTTGGAAGAACTCCACATAACTTTAAATTAATTAAGGGGCATGGGAGGGGAGCTTATGGTGAAATCAAGCAGAGCTCCACATTTGGCTGAGCTATAGACTCAGCACCAAACTAGCTTGGCTATTTTGGCTCACAAGGTTTTGCAGAGCCAGGCAAAGTAGATCTCCTCCACCGAGAATGGGATCCACTATATGGGTCTTAATCCAACACATCCATAAATTCAAATCTTTTGTCTCGTGTTTAACCCTGTCCCCTGCCCAGGGATCTGTATGTAGAGTTGCATTCTGTGGTTCTTGCCTTGTTCTTCACCTTTTTCTGTTTTCCTCTTATCCCTTGCTCAGGAAAAGGTATTCTGAGTAAAGACACCTTAAGCCTAAATAATTTACAGATGTTGTGCGTCTTTATCTCAGGGACAGAAATGCTCATGCAGATCGAGCTGGAGCAGCTACAACCTTCAGCTTTGTTACTGTTCCCATAGCTGAGACATTGTTCTGGAGAGCGTGAGCACTCCCAGACTGGTTTTTTGCAAAGTCAGCCAGTGGATGATCCTCTGGGCTTGGGATCCTTTGGGGTTGGTTTTGGGGGGGATCACTATCAGCTGGGGATCCTTTGGGTTCCATCAAGAATATCAGGCATCCCGTTGTAGTTGAACATGTGAACAAACAGACTAGACGTTCTGCTTGCATTGTTTGGCATACGTGACTGATACGGTTTGACTTTTTCACCCAGACCCACCTGACTTATAACCAAAAAATGACTCCAAATGGAGATTTTCCTATGTTCTCAGTGAAAGGCTCCATCGAGCTTTCTCCGTGGCGTTGAGTCAAAATGAAACTAGACCAGAGCTTCATCCTTTGTCTCTTTTTTTCTGAATACATCTGCACCGTTTGTCAGCATCAGGACTGTAAGACAGAGGGACAGAGCTGTCATTTGTGCTACAACTTCTTGTGGTTGCATGTCTTACCTTCTAGAAGCAGAGCTCCCTGTTCCTTCACGAGAAGTGATGCTGCCCACTGTCCTGCTTTTGTGCCTAAAAAAATAGATGAGAGAAGTGTTGTGTTAAAAGTTTGTCAAACCGGGATAACACAGAGGAGAACTGCCAGCTTGTTTGGGCTTTTTTTCCTCTGAAATGACTTTAGGATGGCAACCTTTCAGTCCCAAGCAGCTATGGTTACTATACCTGGGCTGGGTCTGATAGATAAATCTACCGTACCCACATGTTGTTGGCTGCTATTTTTTCTCTTTCACCTAAAAAATCAGTTTAGTTTATTCTTGCCCTCCAGGGACAAGTGTTTTCCTGTTGTTTTCACAGTGTTAAGGTCCATTTTCTTAAAGATGTTTTCTCCCCTTATGTAAATTATAAAATGTTGGCTGTACAGTCAGGAAAATGTGGTACTTCTATTTTCTGTTGTCCAATTCCTTGGCTTCTAGAGGAAAGGGACAAAAATCTATCTTTGGACTAACCAGAGCCTCAGAGTTTTGCTCATTTTCATCTTTCAAGACAATGTTTTTTGTTTCTTTTTTCTTTCTTCTTTTTCCAATCTTACATAAAAACTGGGGGGCGGGAGGAGGGGGGATTTTGTGTGCCCAGATTGTCAGTTGAAGTCACGAAGTCATTCATCACAACTCTCTCCAGCCCAAAGGACTGCTCCAGTTTGCACCAACAGTGCAGCTAGTTTGGCAGACAAATTTTCTCATTGTTATCCTGTTTTTCCAGCACTACTGTTAAATCCTTGTTTTATAATAGTTTGCTATTTTCTTCTGGCAGTACCCACTGTTCATTAGACATTTTTGAATACAAGAGGAGGAATGTTTTTTGTCAAAAAAACCCTGCTAAACAGGTGCCAATACATATAATTCAGAAACTCTGTAATTATTCTTTAAATAAGAAGTTATCTCTAACTAGTGTATCCAAGACTATCATTTTCAAATAATTGCAGTTGTGTGTTATGTAAAAGATGAGGAATTAACATTTTAAGACTGTTGAGACTTCATTTTAGGCAGCATTCAGAAGCTTTGCAAACAAATAATATAAGTTGTATAAAGTAAGGCTATTGTAATCCATACAGTAGCTGTCAGATGTGTGATGGAAATTCTTTTGTGGGTTTGTTATTGATTGCTGCTTACAGTGTTATTTGTTTTAAGTATTGATTGTGACCCCCCCCAACTTCAGACCTGTCGAGGAAAATTATTGATATGCAAAGATATTTGATGTCAGGACATAGGTGTAATACCCAAACAGGGAATAACTACCCCTCACCTGTAGCCTTTGGACAAGTTCCACCCTAAAATTCATATATGCAGGCACCACTCACAGAGGCCTAATCTTGTACTGACCGCAGTGTAGGCATTTGTCTCTGTCAGCACAAATCTTGTCTTAAACTAGAGATGTGAAATGGGCTTGGATGTTGTAAGACAGAGAGAAAACCTGCTCAGTTAACTTCATCCTGTTTGAAAGCTGCAAACTGAATTATTTCATCTATAATAAACTGCAGCCAGACTTTCAAATGGGTCCACTCAAAGGACATGAAACACTCACTTATTTTTATTTTTGTTTTTGTTTTTATTTTTATTTTTGTTTTTAGTTTTAGTTCTAGTTTTAGCTTCAGTTTTAGGTTTAGTTTTAGTTTTTAGAATGATTGCCTTCTCTGTGGAGCCCATAAAAAAGTTCCCATTAATGTTGTCACATTCCCGCACTTCATGCTTTGCATGACACGACACGCTGTGATTGACCTGACCCAAGCAGATACTATTCAAAGCAAGGGGATGAATACAGTCACAAATATTATTGAAACAAGGGAAAAAACCCACGCCGTTCCAAGGCCGCAGGTCGGTGCTGCCCAGGCTGGTAGGAAGGATGCACAGCCGCTCTCCAGGTGTCCGAGCGGGAATGGGCTGGATGGACACCACCGTTCTCCGTTCTGGCTCTAGAGACGAGCATCCTTCTCTCCGCTTGCAAGGCTGGAGCTCCTCTAAGGACAGGACGGGGAACGGGACTGGTCCGTGTTCAGGCTGCTCCATCCCATTCAACAGATGCAGCTGGTGAAATTCATCTCTCGGCGAACTCCACTCCCTATCACAAGAGTTGTCCCCTACCGTGGCCGCTTGCCCCGTCTACAAGATTTAGCTGGTGTTAATTTGGCAGCACAAGCCAGGGCAAAAGGGGAACTGAGGAAGAAACGGGAGCCGCAGACTACAAGAAGCAACATTTTAAGGACATGGCCAGTGTTACTGAGGGTACGCGATGAATTCCAAACACAGTCGATGCAATTTCTTTTTCTCTTTTTTACTTAACATAGTTTTATTGATTTGAATATATCATTATATATATCATATATATATCATATATATATAACAGAAGTAATGGAGGGGGCAAGCAGATAGAACTGTCCACTATAATTTAATTTTCTGTCAAAAGCTATACACCTGCTGCACTCTCTGTTTCAATATTTCAGTGTATTGCCACTGGCAGACTACTGACTGAGAAGATTTTGCTTTATCAACAGCGAAATGCTCGTGACTCGTCCGATCATGGCTGCGGAGACAAAAATACATAGACTTTAGTTTAACACAATGCCTACCTGCAGTTTCAGTAGGGATCCCAGGACAGACTAAAGACAATGCAAGAGCAAGTTAAGCCCACAAGTGCTTTCTGTGGGGCTGATCCTACAACCATTCACCTATGAGTAACCTTCAAAGGGATTTTGCTTGTATGGATGAGGATTTGGCATGTCAGTCAGTGAAAGTTGTGGGGTTGGATTCTCTGTTCCCTGTGCTGAGAAATGTGACAAAATGGTCCCTTTTTTTTTTACAGCTGGGATGGGACTATTTGTTCTGTATAAGGTGACTGAGGCACTGCAATTGCAAATTTAATATCATAAAAAGTAGGTATCACATAACTTAGCACTGTAGTGCAAGCATCAGTGCAACTCCGACTTTTGCGTTGTGCATATTAAAGCATCTAATCCAGCTTCCCAAAAAGCTCCAGAGTGCTTCACAGCTTCACCCTGCACCCTGGGTCTTACTCAGACCAGTGTGAGTATGTTAGCCCAAATCTCGAGTCCCACTACGGGCTCTCTCTGTGCTTACAGTAACAAAAAGAAGGACAATACAGTGGAAATGAGGGAAGGAGAGGAACGGAGCTAGCATCTGCATTTTCAGCTGAGGAGCTAGCATCTGCATTTTCAGTTTCAGAGTGGAAGACATCCTGGTAGAGCCTGTCCCCGGGTGGATATATTGCTCAGTCGACTCTGCTTTGGTCAGGAGCCATCGGCAGTGAGAGGCAGAGGGCAGCTCTGACAGAAAACCCACCGCTAACGGAGGCAAGTCCTGTCTCTGCCCAGGCATGGGCCAGTTTGAAGCAGCTGATGTACTGTGGTCTGGAAGCCCTTGCTAGAGGAAATAGTCCAATTTTTATCCCTGAGATGCTCTTGTCCACTATGGAGATCTAGGCATTATTACTTTCAACTTGCCTGTCATCATTAAGACCAAATCTTGTGCTTGTTTTCTATAAACGAGAGGGAATGTGCCTCATTTAGCCCAAGACCCTTGGAAGGGTGGGATAGGAGGGAGCTATGCTCCGAGACTCTTCCACAGTTTACATTACAGCTACATCTGCAATGATTAATTTTCCCATTTTCAGGACTTGCCAGCCACTGCTGGTTCACAGAAGTTATTTCATCCTTACCCATCTTTCCCTAGACAAAGTATGGGGAGGCCCTTCTTAACCTTGCCAGTGAATCAGAAAGCCTGTTGACCACAGAGGGGCCCCTCTTGGCTACAAGGTTTGGTTTGCACCGATCTTTTCCTCCAGATGAAAGGCCAGATTTTTTCTTCATTTGTTCGCCAAGGCAGAAAGCTTTCCTGGGCTCCCAGAAGTATGAGAGGTGCTATAGACTATCATGGCAGCTCCTGAGTGCACAAAGAGCATTTCAGAAAAGAAAAAAAAGGGTTAAAAACTCTGCAGCATCTTACAAAAGTGCTATTTGCTTTAGTGGCTAAGTTACTGCTTGCTTCTCTTGTTTTCCTGCTGCCTTGTAAGATCTTTACTGGCTGACTCTAAGTAGGGTAGAAGAGTAGCGTAGCTACAATGGCAATAAAATGTAAATTGCCCTCACATATGCCTGTTGTGATAGAGACAAGACATGCTGAAGGGGCCTGACCCTGCTCTCGGTGTCACCGGCCCCTGTGCCACTGCCACTGCAGTAGAATTACTTCTGGTCTACACCAAGGTGCACAAAATCAGGCTCACCCCCATGCCACATCTTCTTCCTTTTCCTTAACGCTCAGAGGCAGTTTCTCGTTTTTATGATTTATTTCTTGCTGAAAGGCAAATGAGAGCACCGGTTCTCTCTTCAGCTTTTTAATATCACTTGAATCTCTATGGGTGCAGGACAGATTTTCCCCTCCAATAAGGGAAGGGATTAAGAAACTCAGAAATGGCAGAGTAATGGAAAGAGATTAGAGAATTCAAATAATTGGTACAGGGGTGACAGCTCAGTTCTCGTAGCACATGAAAGTGCTTTAGAAAGAATTTGAGAGGTCAAAACATAAAATTACTTTCCACCATGTTGCTAGTTTTCCCTGGCTGCTGTAAAAAAGCACACCAGAGTACCATTTTCCCCTTCTACTTCAAGCAATATTGTTTCTCTCATTACAAAACCACCGCATAAAATTTTGTGGTATGCCATGTCTGAATCTATTCTCTCTGGTATTTCTGAGAAGAAATCACTAACTACAAGTGCAATAACTCTTCAAAGTTACACTGTCATGGAATGCGATGAGTGGGAAGAAAGGCAGAGTTCATGTGTTGAAACCTATTTTGGAATGGAAAATATTCAACTTTCTTTATTTGGTCAGGCATTCAGAAACAAGTATCCTTCCTTTTTAACACAATACTGCTGCAAATAATGTTTTTAAATTGATCTGATATTACTATACTGCGGTAATCTTCCCAAATCCATGCTAAATCAAATGCTTTCAGTGTACAACCTCTCATGGTCCCTTGTAGCTCTGTTTTCTATGGTTCTCCAACTGCACTGATTTCCCTATCCTTCTCTAGAGAGATTTCCTTCTATATTTCCATACCATTGTTTACAATTACTTCAAAGTGCAGTAAAATAAGATAAGTGTGGAAGTCTGTGCAAAGATCAAAGCCGACCCTCTTAACAGTTGTTTTGTACGCAGTTAAATCTTACAAAAATACAATTCCAGAACGTCAATGTTATAGCAAATATGTCTCCACTGCAAGCCAGTACTCACAAAGCCTGGAGCTTGGTCTGTGTGAAGGTTAAGGGAAATGTGTGGGAGCCCAGAGGCAGTCACAGGGAGAGAACAGACGTGCAATGCTGAACGTGACTCTTCTTCCACACCACCGCCACTCCAGCATGTGAGGTGGAGTTACACTGACATGCACCAGTGGAACAGAGCGCACGAACTGATCCCCTTTTTCTTACAAGCTGATGTGAAGAGCTGCATAGAGGAAACCATTTGCAGTGCACAGTTGACATGTTTTTATTGGCCCAATAAAGCACAGGAAACATAGTAAATATTTTCAAGTGCCACCTACTGGCACTTTATCTACTATTTACATAAATACAGCTATTTTTCATTTCATAGAGCAGATGAAGGGCTCTAGAAATTGGATAAGTCTCATCAGCTGTGTGGCCAACAGTTGAGCAGACTTCAAAGCTGGATGTTACAGCGTTTTGTGCACAGTACCGATACCGCATCTTTCTCCTGAGCAGTTCAGAGACCTGCAAACATGAACTAAACCTTTGTAAATCCATGTGAAGCAGATGCAATCGGTGGAAGAGCATTCTCATTGCAGGCGGGACCCAGCAAGGACAGTAGTTACCAATTCTTGGTTCCACTGCAAACCTCATGATACATTTCTTGTGAACGCTCCAGCTCCTGGAGCCAAGAGATTGCATGAGAATATAAATCCCGTTCAGGAATAAAAATGGTGTACGTGTTTGGATCTGGAAGGTGGTGGTGGGGGGAACCTGGGACTCCCACCAGCCTAGAAAGCAAAGAAACAAGAGTTACCTACAATCATTTTTCTTTTAATCTCAGAGGTAGGTGAAGGGAAGAGCTGGTTAATTAATTTGCATACTGGGGCTTGGCAGCATTGCAAGATTTGAATGATGAGGCCAGCATCTCACAGGAACTCTGTGATACAGCTGGCATGAAATCCCAGGCTTTCTCGCTCCCAAAGTCCTGCCTGCAAATTGCTTCACTGATCTTTACATCTGATTTTCACTGATGATACATACTGAATATGGGACTGGAGCCTCGGGTTTGTTTTGTTTTGTTTTGTTTTTCTTGTTTAGCATTAATGCTACTGTCACTTAGTGTGAAAACCCTCTATATGGCTATTTTCCTTGCAGGGCTGAAATGCCTAGAATGTTGCAAGAAAAGATTTTATAGACTTTGAGAGAGAACAAAATTAATTTAATGATGTCAGAAAGTGATTCAATATAGCCATGAGTTAGGACAAATTATTAGCCTTCTGCAAAAACTCCAACCAAGATTTATATTGTCTGCAAAACTCACTAATGATATTGAGTCTAGGGTCTTATGAACCAGTTTAAAAGAAATTATAAATCTAAATGAGCACATCTGAGCATGAACCCTGCCATTTTCTCCAGGCCAAAACAAGATTTATTATTAGAGTTATGAAACTTTGGACCTTATTATATATTAAAGAATCCTATTTATGACCACGTAGTTAGGTCTGAATTGTTGTGCTTATTCTAAACACTGCTTTTGCAAGATTTATGTCTCAGTCATTTTACAGCTTTGAGGGATGAAACTTGCCATTCATAACCACAGCACAGAAAAAAATTTTCTTCTGAATTTTTTTGAAAGACAATCAATCACACTTCAGGACTAGAGCGGTGAAAAAATGTTATTTTTTCAGGAAACCCTCACACCTACTGAAAGAGGTTGTGACCACGCTTAGCTTTAAAAATTACTTAATTTAGAAAGCTATGATTTTACATCCTCACTCCCTGAGGTATTCAAGCTCATTATTTACAGTACCATTTTTCAAATGTAAATGTCTAAGAATTATTTCCTGTGAAAGGCAGTTGTTGCATGCCTCTAACAAAAAGAGGAACATTCATAAAATTATTTTCTTGCCAGCTGAAAAAGTATCTCATTTGAATAAAAGTAATTTCAAATTTTGCCATTGAAATTTGGAACACAGTGTTGCTTAAGATCAAGGAAAAAAGGGAGTGATTCCCATGCCCTACTGTCCAGGGACACCATTTTTAGAGAATTAACTGGGAGAAGTGTTCGTGATATCTGAGTCACGTAGCCCCTGGACAAACCATAATGACTTGTCTCTATAGATGGAATAGATAGCTGGGATGTAGTAGCCCTGGATTATAGCTGATTCAAGTCATTCACCATTGTCTTGAATTTATTTGCAAATGTGGACTTCATACGTCCCCTGGAACACCACAGTAGTTGGTTTTTAACCAGCCCATGACTTCAGATGAGAGATTTCTGAGAAGAGTAGTGTCGTGGTTTAACCCCAGTCGGCAGCTCAGCCCCACGCAGTTGCTGGCTCACTCCCCCCGGTGGGATGGGGGAAAGAATTGGAAGGGTAAAGTGAGAAAACTCGTAGGTTGAGATAAAGACAGTTTAATAGGTAAAGCTAAAGCTGCACATAAGCAAAGCGAAATAAGGAATTCATTCCCCACTCCCATGGGCAGGCAGGTGTTCAGCCATCTCCAGCACAGCAGGGCTCCAGCACGCCTAACGGGGACTTGGGAAGACACAAATATTCCCCCTTCCTCCTTCTTCCCCAGCTTTTATTGCTGAGCATGACGTCCTATGGTCTGGAATATCCCTTTGGTCAGTTGGAGTCAGCTGTCCTGGCTGTGTCCCCTGCAAACTCCTTGTGCCCCCCCCAGCCTGCTCGCTGGTGGGGTGAGAAGCAGAAAATGCCTTGATGCTGTGCAAGCACTGCTCAGCGATAACTAAAACACGGGTGTGTTATCAACACTGTTTTCAGCACAAATCCAAAACATACCCCATACTAGCTACTATGAAGAAATTTAACTCTATCCCAGCCAAAACCAGCACAAGCAGCCCATAGGCTTTATTTGCTGCAAGTAAACATTTGGCTGAAAGAACCACCTCAGTCTTGTGGATTTGTGTGCTCCCAGTATCACACTTTGACTCTACTAAGCTTATCTATTCTTCCATTGTGGTACCACGTGTATTCTCCCACCTTTTTCTTTAGAGACAGAAAATCCTCTTGCAATAGGGGCAGCTGGATTTTGCAGAGTGGAAATCTGGAGTTCATCAGTGCCTCAGCAGATTCACAGACCAACACCTTGAAGGCAGCAAGCAACCACTGAATATTTTTAGGCTAGATTGATTTCCATCACCTGAAGATCTCACCTCAGGTACTTTTATGACATTTCTGTTCCCTTACTGTGGGATCCTGGCCACGCCAACACCTGGTGTGGCTCTAAGGATGGTTCAACCAGACCTGAGAAGTTCACCTGCCATGTAAAATCAATGGGCATGTTCTCAGAATTTCTGGTTGAAACTAAATATTTCGGGTCCAAGGAAAAATGTGAAATTGGGGTAAAGAAGGGGTCATTGTTCTCTTTTGGAAAAAAAACAGGAAGAAATTCCTAAAAGTTACCAGAAAGTCTGCAAATTATTATTCTCAGATAGTGAAAAGATTTGGTTAGGGATTTTTTTAAACAAAAAGAGTACCCAGCTCTTACACTCAGGGGCTGTAGCTCAGTCACAGCTCCTATGGCTTGCAGACTCCCACTTATTTAATGCCTGAAAGCATGAAATGGAGTTCTCAGTGTTTCCAGGTGCAAGAAAACTGGCAGCACTGGGAAACTGGGTCATGACATTTGCTGTGTGGACGACCTGACATGCAAAGTGAGGTGTGAGTGCTAATGGCCACGTGTCTGGTAATGACCTCTTAGTCGAGTGTAACCTTCTAATTTAGGGAATTTATCCATGGTAGAAAATGCTGATTCTGAGCCCCCAGTTGCACAAAACCCAGCTTCTGTATTACTAAGCTAGGGCACACTAGAAGTTAAATGTTTTGGGGCAGGGGTTAGGGGGCAAGAGGTTAGGATTATGGCTGTCGAATGTATGTCAGAATCCCACAGCACTATGAATCTGATCCTACACTGAACTGTCACACTTCTACTGAAGGCAGTATAATTGGCATGGTAAAGGTTTCCATTAACTGTGAATATAGTCTTGTATGTCTTCTGTTTGCTTGTTCTTTTCTTTCATTTGTATGTTTTATTATGCAATGGGAAGGTGATGATAATAATAAGAATAATGTTGTTAATCAGGCAGCTTCACCAGTGTGAGGTTAGGTGTAAGCATGTCAGTGATGACAATGTCATAACCTGCAGCTCTCTAGGCCATACCTGAGTGACTTTCAGAGACTGCACAAGTAGGGATTGTCTCTAGTTTCCTTCTCTTGAGTATCAAGAGTCTTCACTGATTCTTTGTAGCTGCTGATTGATATCATTGACCATGAAGTATTGCTGGCATGTCTGGAAGCCTCAACAAGAATGGACAAAACAGTTCCTGAGGCTCCATCCTCGCTTAGAAAAGACCCCAAAGATATTATTGGGCAACTCCCTGCCTGTCCTGAGGGCTTGATTGTTCATGAGCATTAGAGGGCTCTAGCTTCTTGCACAACCCTGATTAGTGTGTGTATTGGGACACTGGTTGCACCCACTATGCAGAAAAGCCTTACAAAGTGTTCCCATGTGTCACTTCTACCCATTCTCCTACCTTCCTTGTTTTCCTGTGACCACATCCCTGCAAAGAACAAAGCTGTTAGATGGTAAGTGGAAAGACAATATAGCAAGCACTCACAGCCTCAAAAAGAAAATAACAAATGATGGGGCCAGTTTCCCTGACAGCGTAAAATGGCATATCTCTGCAGACTTCATCTGGCCTACTGTTTGTATTTGAACCTGGCATAATGCCCCTCATTGTACGTCTGAATTTTGAAATGACTAATTTATTTACACGGTAACTATGCCCTGAGCTCACCACAACAGAACCAACAGGGAAGCTGCCCTGGTTCTCAGGGCAGAGGAGGGCTGAGAATGGCAAGAAGACAAGCAACAGGAGGCTTCTCTGAGGTCAACTCCCTGGTGATTAAAGGCAGGCCAGAAACAAGAACAAATCTTCCAGCCACTCTTTAAACAACAGCAAAGTCCCATAGCAGAATTCCACATGGGATAGTATGGACAAACAATCCTTGCACTGTTCTCTGCAGAAGGGTCCAGTGGCAGCTGTGAGGTGTTGAGAACATTTGTCTGTACTGGCAGGGCAATGTATGAAATCCAACAGCAGAATGTCGCCTACACGCCGTCTGTATATGGCCCAGTGTGCAGAGTCACCAACGCCTGCCCTGCCAGACCTGCAAGGGGAACCACAGTACTCTAGCAGGGAGAAGGTTAGACCAAGCTTCATTTCTGAAGTAGATTTAAGTAGGTCAAAGATTTACTTCTTTTTTTTTTTTAAATATATAGTAATGCCACCATAATTCTTAACGTAGGCATAATTGTGTTTGGACAAAAATGCTTTAATAACTGCGTGAGATGTGACTGCCTGCGATAGCAGGGAGCTGGAGGCAGTTTTCTGGAAGTGTGATTCCCATTCCTTATTAGATATTTCATGTGCCTGTATGTCTGCACCGGTAATTAAAAATAATCAAGCCTAAAAGTCTGCACAGTTCCCTATTTACTCTTGCAAAACCATAACCAGCTTTCCCTCGGAAAGGAACTACAGCCAAATGAAAGTGATGTTGGTTTCAAATCGTATTAACTTGTAGAGCCTTGTGCACAAAAGGACTATTCACACAGTTGTTCCTATGAGGCATAACACAAGAGTTTGGCCCTTTTTAGGAAACTCATTACTTAACAATACATTATTGTGTTTGATTGAATTGGCACGGATATGCTTGGCAAGGCTGGAAGAAGAATCTGTGTTGTCATGCCAAATGTTTCTCAACCTGTGTGTTCCTGTGTTCAGGTCTGATAAGGTTATCCGTGGTGCATATGCTTCTCATCGGAAGGTTACATCCTTATACCATCCATACAGGCTTCGGGGAGGTTGCATCTGATGCTGAAAAAAACCCACCTGGAAAGGTAGTTCTGTCCTAGCTCAAGGCTGGATCAGGCACCCTTCGCCTTATTCTGCTTACGTACCTGTGATTTGTACCTCCCTGGCTGCACCGTCCTTCCAGTCCAACAGGAGAGTGGGACGGTGCCCCATTCACCCTCATCTTCAGGCTATTTTGTGTGGCACTTATGGAGGCAGACAGGTGGGTTTGCATATTTTGGGGCTTGGTGAGGTGACTGAAGCAACTCCCTCATACCTCATATAGAGGTTTTAACCACTCTACCAGAAAAGAGGGCCTTGATTTTCTCAAAGGTGTTGTGAAATGAGCCCGGACCCACTGCTGGCCATGCACACTAGGCACATGCTGAACATGCCTGCTGGCCATGTCTGACCAGAAGTCTTAAAAAGAAGGGGTAGGGTCAAGGTATCCAGCTCACCCGTCTTTTGTCCATATATAAAGTGATGTTCGGATTTAGGCATCTACTAGATTTTGCCGGCTTTTTGCAAGCACATCCCAGGCTGGAGACTGCTGGGCTGTGGGTGGATTTCAGTGCTGCAATTCGTGGTCTTATTTTAGGTGCCATTGCAGGTACTCCGGTTCTCTTCCCAAAGCATGGGTACACTGGAAAATTAGGGCTGCCTGAACTGTCTGTAAGTCCTGATCTAACCTGATTGAACACAGGTTTTACATTGGCTTAGCTTAATTAAATGACTTTTTTTTTTTTTTTTAGGTAGTAATACTGGTATAATTCTTAATATATGCACAATTATGTTAAGCTAAAGATTTCTTAATAAGTGTATATCTTCCATGTACAAAGGAAAGGGTATTGGGAATTTTGTCCTTGCTGGGATATTGTGCCTCTTTGATTATAACAGACTTATCAAAACAATTCATTTCTGACATCTTTTATAGACTTCAGAGTTGCAGCAGTCCAGTGTTGTGTCTGGCAATCTGATGTACGCTGTGTTGCATTTTTGAAGGACAAATGCACATTTCTATTGCTAGAATAGGACTCTTTAAAGTCATACGTGATTGCAAAAGGTCAAGTTTGCTAACCTGACATTAGTTGACATCTGTTTTCCACTGCCACCTTCCTGCAGTCTAAATATGTTCCAATTTCCAGCCAGCTTCATTTCATCTGATGTTGCCTCCATGAATCTTCTTTTCACCATTTTGTCTTCACTGTATAGGGATGTGGAAGCGCAGGGAATGTCTTGAGTCTTCCTGACTCCTCTTCTTGCCATTCTCTATTTCTTTCTTCCTGTTCTCATTCCCTAGATAGTGATTCCTTTGCCACCTGGCAGATTCCCAAGTCTCTAATCAGAATTTACTTCTACCATTTTGCAATGTCTTCCCCAACTACTTCCTTACCACCCTACTTCTGATTGTTTCTTTCTTGGCAAAATGCCTCTCTGATGTCAAGAAGAAATAAAATCTCTGAATCTATAGTATCAGTTCTTACCTGGAAGGTTTTCTTTGCCAGCCTGAGGACTAGAAAATATTTTTTTTCTGTTTTTAATGGTATATCCTGCAGAAAAAAAGGGTTGTTAAGAAACAGCTTGTTGTTTAGGAACAGACGCTCTTCCTAGGTAGTAATAAGAGCTTTCCTTCCTTGGCTGAGCAAATTCTTTCTCCTCTGAAGGACCGGAACAGTACTGACTCAAGAAGTCCACTTCCGTAAAAGTTTCAGATCAAGGTCCTTTGTGAGTTACTAGCTTCAAAAGCACATAATGAAGAAGAAGAAGAAATCTCTGAGTCACATGCTGGCTGCATGCATGGTTCATGATGCCACCTCTGATCAATCTGCATAAGCAGCCATGGCTGGAAAGTACCTTTCTTGACCCTAGTTTTCTTGGCTTCCCTTCAGTTATTTGGCTGAACACAAACATCTATCTGCCCTTCTTGTTTAAACAACTGCAACCTGTTTGCCCAGGATGACAATTGCTTTGGTTGCCTTATCAATGTCTGTGGCAAAAAGCTGTGGAGGAAGATGATAGTGTCTGCTCTGCTGCAACCTGCTATAACAACCCCATACGTCCTTCTGCTGTAATCCCGCACAAGCGAAAAAGAGTGGGGCAAGGACCCTCCTCTTCCCCGCATCATTGCTGGCGTTCAGACATAAAGGGAAGCTTCATGCCTCCCCCTGAGTGAGAGCTGGGCCACCAATTCATGTCAGTCGTGTTCCACATGTATATACATGAGAGTAGCAGCAGTTGCTGCTCTTTGAGCTCCCACAGCCTTGGTAAAAAAGCCTTCAAGAGCAGCTCCTTCTGCACCTTCCCCCCACTGCTGGATGTGGCTTAGAGCCACAATCCAGCCCTCAGACTGCAAATGGCTTGGAGCGGGGATTATGCTTTTCTTTTATGTTAAACAAGAGCAACCCACACTGAGTGTGCTCATTAAAAAATCATGTTGTTCAACACTGATCCCTTGGGCT
Organism: Haliaeetus leucocephalus; assembly: GCF_000737465.1. Lineage (NCBI taxonomy): Eukaryota > Metazoa > Chordata > Aves > Accipitriformes > Accipitridae > Haliaeetus > Haliaeetus leucocephalus. Next base: position 4,434,055 of record NW_010972931.1, read on the forward strand.
ATACTTAGAGCTTCGCAATATAACATGCAAGAGACGGGTTGGATTCTCAGGCCAGCCAGGCTCAGAAAGGGACGAGCGGACAGCAAAACTGTGTGTCGGAAGAATAAACCCCACACCCATGGTGGAACAACAAGGCAGCCTTCAATAGGAGACGTTCTTAACAATGTGGCCACTTAAATGAATTTAGAAAGGATCCTAACAGGTGTGAAAGAGTGGCTGTTTCTGTCAACCAGAAAGATAAGTTCTTGGCTATGCTGTATCACAAATCACATTAAAAACCAAATTAAATAGTACCTTGTGCCATTACTAGAAGGTGTATTTCCTGGCCTTCCCTGCCCAGGAAGCCTACCGATCTCTAAGGACTACATGCGTAGGTGGATAAATGACACAAGAAAGAGAAAAATGACTAAGTAGCTAAGCCTATTGTGCATCGTATTAACTTCATAAATGTCCCTAATGATTTTGCTATGGGTGAAGTGCATGAGGGAACTAGCAGAGATAAAAGATGTTAGAGTGCATAACAATTTAAGGATTCCAAGCATAAAATAGATGCACCACTTGAGCTGAAAGCAGAATGATGTCCCGAGAAGACCACTGAGACTTCAGGTATTTTCCATCTCAAATATTGGGAACCTTAAGCGAAGAGAACAGGATCCCACGCACAGTTGCTGCTCCAGATGTTTTGACTGGCTTCAGCCTCTCTGGGCAAACTCTTCCATGCGAGATCTTCCCATTGTAGCCTTTTGATTTGGCTGCCCCCACAGCCCCCCATTCAGCCACACAGGGCTTTTTGCAGGAGAGACATCTCAGGAAAGAACCGATGCACAAAGGAGGGAGGAGTGAAGCCTACTCCATTCAAATGGGGGCTGCAAAACCAACTGCATTAATTAATACTTGCTGTATTCCTTGGTGCATCATTTTGTGCATGACAGCTGACCGTCACTGAGGGTGATTTGTCACTCATGTCTCACTGCATGAGATTTGTTCAGCAAGTATCTCTGCATCCTGATAATGATGAGGCAGCTCAATAGCTTGAGCCTCAACGCTCTACCAGCCTGAGCTGAAGGAGGCAGAAGAGAAACTTCTCCATTGTTAAAATTGCAATTGTGTTTTTCACTGTTGGGATAAAAAAGGCTCAAGCTTTAAAGCAACTGGCAGAGACACAGACATCACAGAAAAGTGGTGCCTCTGCTGGGTTCAGGGTGCAAGATTAGAAGGATATATATGACAGAAGGAGAGATGAGGTTGTTTAGAGCAGCATTTCTCTGCCTTGGTCTGCGGAATACCAATGATCTATCAGATATTCAGAGATGATCCTCAGAAAGATCCTAACTACTTAAATTTCAAAAATAAAATTTCCCCTAAATTCTTCCCACTTATGCAGATAAGTATGCCAGGGAACTGGGGGAAGGAAGCCAGAGGTAATAAAAGAACACTCGGAGTGAATCCTGTTGAACTTAGCCTGTAAATGAGCAGAGTTGTGACAGCGTTGAACGGACTAGTCCGTGACCGTCCTTTAAGGAAGTCAGATCAGAAAAGGCTGAGAAACACCAAGCCCTGCAAACAGTTCAGCATCTGACTTGATCCACTTGTAAGTGTTTCTTTTTTCCTTCAGGAGGCTTTTTGCACAGAGACAGTTGTTTGTTAAACCCCAGATCACACACTAATGGCCTGATCATCTGTGATTGCAGCAACCCGTTGCCTTTACGGCACTCCTCTTCTTCCTTCTCTTCAGCAAGGAGGACGCAAACCCCGCTGCTTTCTGTGGGCTCCGTCTGCAGGAGAGGAACTAGCAACTGTTTTATCGGAAGGTGGGGAAAGCAAAAGGTGACCAAAAGTCTCAGCATTATCCTTTTGCACCTGAAAAACTGCAGAAAGGACACAGGGAGCTGCCCTGGGGCTTGTTCGTGGCAGAGCCTACAAGAAGTGGGATTGCACATGAGGACACCATTTGTTAAAAAAAATAATGGACTAGCTAAATCACTCTCTTTCGCTTTGCAGTGGAAAGCTGGCACGTTACCAGCACACTGCCCTCGTGCCTGGACGGTGGTGAGAGCTGGGGCACGTAAACCCTATTGTCCTAAAGGAACAGCCCGTGCTGCCGGAGCGCTCGTGCTCCGTGTCACCGACACCGGCAGTGACCCCACTTTGGGACCAGCGTAGGAAAGGTCCTTCCCCAGTCCAAATGGGACACAAGGGACACCCCCCCTTCCCTCCTGGGAAACTTCAGGCACATTTTGAAAGCTTTCCTTGCATGTGGAAGTCAAGCATTTGGACCCAAATATACCATCGGTTTGGCCTGCCACGGTACCATCTGGAGATCGTTTGTAATCACTATAGTTCATGGGTTAGCGCACACCCCTTCCAATAGCTGGAGGAGAACTGATGATAACTACCATGAAAACAGCGCCTTTATTTATAGCAATACTAAGAAAGTGCTTAATTGGTTAAAAAGCTGCAAAATTGCTTTTCTTAATATAGACTTGAGTTCGGCAACAAAATTGGAAATAATTATCAGGAATCTGTCTTAGAAATACAATATTTTATTCATCTGGAAGTAAATAAGTTGCTTACTAGTGCATGCCAGGAGGGTAGGGCGGTGCCCTTTCCATGGAGTTCCCTTTCCCAAGTGTTATTTTATGCCTCAAAAGCTAAAAGACATTTTGCTGCTGCTCAATGGGAGAAAGCAAGCTTGTAGTGCAGAGTATGCAGGCAGAAGTAAACCAGTTTTTTCCAGCTGGAACTAGGTTGTTGCTATAGCAACACCCAAATGATAGACAGATTTTCTGAATGTGCAGTGGTCTACTGTGATAAGAGAGCTTCCAGCATTCCTACCAAATAGCTCCAAACTTGCTGGCGTGCAATAACACCAAATGCCACATCTTTGAAATAAGACAAGCAAACAAAAACCAGCGCAATAACGAAATCATTTTTTTTCACCTAGCTTTCAAATAAAAACCCCACTTAACACATGGCATTTATATTCCTAGACGATATCTTCCTGCCAATCTCTTTTTAGCACAGTGGCATTCCGAATGACAGACCACACTCCAAGTTTAACACCACCTACGGACAGATTCAATACAGCGGCACGCGAAGTCTTGTGTGCACAAGACACTAGCTCCTTCGGATTTTTTTTTTAGGCTGCATACTGCCTGCACACTGGTGAGAATCTCATTGAGTCAGTGAAGCTTCGCAAGAGCACACCGCTCTGTTCACGGCTGTATTTTGCAGCACAGAGACCTTAGAGACTAAATGGCTGGGCATGTGGCGGAACAAATATTATGTTCATAAACCATCCACAGAGAAGTTTCTCAGGGGCCAGTTCCATAGAGTATAAAACATACCTGCCTCGGCCACGTCCCCCTCGCACACCCTGTGCACGTGGTTTTCATTCAGAGCAGTTTCCTCCTCTGCTCTTCCTTCTCGCTCTGCTCCAGGGGAGGAGGGTCCAAGATTTTGGATTTCTGGGAAGAAATCTCTTCCTGAGCACAGCCAGGGGCTCATGAGCATTGCAGAGACATTTTGGCTGTGTCTCTTCATCATCCATTACCTCTCAGTGGGAGTGCTACTGCACCGTCTGCAGTCTGCAGCTGACAGAGTGTGTTTAATGTCCTTTTGCCCCCAGCACCCCATCCCTCCGGCAGTTCCTCTCCCTAGGAAGCTGCTGCCAATTATATTGGTGAAATCTTCCAGTGATCTTAGCCTGATTTCTGTAAAAGCAATTTCATCCCCGTTGAAATGTATCTGTAAATCCAAGACAGAGGGTTTGACCTGTTTGTGTGTATGATATGTCGTCTGTACTTAGATTACCCTCAACACCCTTAGGTCTGTAACTTAGTTATTGCTAGTGACTTTATCCTCACACAAGAGAATTGGGACATAGGAAGGTTTTAATTGCAGCTTTGATGTAACGGCAGCTGGTAACTTGGAGACCTTTGCACAAATGTGAAACGAGAAGCCTTGGGTGGAGCTGGAAGCCCAATTCTCTTCATTTCAGGGCTCAGACCTTATGCACACAGCCATTCTGCTACCAAACGTTTCCAGTTAATAAAGAAGAAAAACTTTCCTGCACCTGTATGTTAAAATCTCACTGATTGCAAGAGGAATTATTTGTGCAGAAGGGTGTCAGAAGCAGAAAATCACTTGCACGTCTAGGTATGATAACAGATACATAATTTAGAAATGAATTAATAAATGAAAGAATAACTTATAGTTTGATTAAATAGAGTTATATGCATTTGCTCTGGTTTTTTTTTTTTTAGTTATCTTACTACTTAAGATTGCTTTGGAACGTATTTTTCTTCTTGCTTACTTGGCTTATACAGCTTTGATAATGTCCTGCAATAGGGCTCAGCTAAATGAAAGGATGCATTGCCTTTATGATTCACAAGGCACTCTGACTAATTAATTACTCCGCATTTAGGGTTTGGCATTTGGTCATCAATCGTTCAAAAAATTCACATTTGTAAACATATCCTTTGCAGCTGGTCTTCTTATGTCAGACTTCAAAATGACTAGTGGAGATATGAGAGCGCTATAAATGTTTTTCTTTGAAATTTACTGGTTGTGCTCCAGTTTATTTCTTGTGGCAAAAATTAAGCAACAGATGTGGGAGGACAGCAGCTCTAAGGAAGAATGGTGAAGCATCTTGAATGATTCTCAAATGTACTTTCTTTTCCTCTTTTTGTTATTAGAAGTTGGAATCCTTAACTGCTCCTTGCTGTGGCTTGGGTCTGTGAGCATTTGTTCTGGTGGTAGGGTGGCTGTGTGAAAAATTTTGAAAAGTCTGAGATGAGACCTGTTGCAGAACGGGAAGAAAAGCTAACCAACAAAGTTTGCCTCCATTCAGCTCTGCTCAATAGGGGAGAGAAGTGTAAGAACCGCAAATCCTGAAAGAGTAGGCTTTATTTTTCATAAGACCAGCAGCTTCGCGGCTTACAAAAAGAATTCTTAATACTCTCCATTGTAAGACTTAGAATCATCTGGTCATTAGGTAGCAGAAATCACAACCATCTGAGCTAAAATTTTTCATGCTGAGGCTGAATTTTGAAACATGAGACAGATGTCCTACAGCTAGCTGATTCGCCCACTGCACAGCCCTGATTCCTCACCACCCAGGGCTGCTCAGTGCCCTGAGAAAGGCAGATATTCTGTGAGGAAAAAGAAATGCCACATGGTCATTCAGACAGACTCACCTTCAGGTGGCTTGAGCGATCTTACTTCTAGCATTTCCTAAGTTGCAAACACTTGCCTTTTCAACACATACACTTTGGACAAAGTGATTGGCAGTCACTATATGTATGCATATTTGTAAGTAAATACAGAGAGTGTACGCAGCATCTCTTTTTACAAATGATACAGGAAAAGGGGACTAAACACCATTCCTATTTAGATTACAGCATCTGTTGGTTTCACTTGGTTGCTTTTTTTAAAGCGTATACTTGTGCTTTTAAAATCAGATGCCAGCTACCATGCCACAGGGTGGAACTTTGATCTGCCTTAAATGCAGGCTTCAGCTATAGAGCTGTTGAAGGACATATATTTAGAATTAGAAGGACCTCCCTGGTTGACATGAAACATCTCCACAGGCTGCGCTGAAAGGGTAACTGCTGTAAGGAAGAACTTCTCCTGGGAGGCCACGATCAAGGCTTTTTTGACCAAGAGTAGACACAACTTCTGTGACTGCACAGGCTCCACATGCAGATCAGTGTAACTCTCACACTTGTTCGTTTTGACCTGCTGTGGCAAAGAAAGAGATTTGTGTATGGCAGTTGTCATACCCCAAGCTCTGCCCCTGGGCTTATGGCCCTCTCCCCTTCTCTTTCTCGTTGCTCCCAATATTCTACCCTGTCACTAGGGTAAGTTACGACCCTCCACACCCAGTATGTATTTTCCAATCCTGTTTTGGGGAGTGGAAGAAAAGGAGTCTTTAGTACAAGTAGTTTATGGCTCAATAATATAGTAAAAGGTGAGCAAACTTGCTTGTCTGCTGCGTATAAGACGTGGGCAAACTCGGAGGTGCCAGTGTTGTTAGCACCGTAGCCCAGTCTGTCAATGTTGTATGCATGCTCAATTCCCAACGCTTCGGGGGCAAAAGGGAGTCAAGAGCGGTGTAAGGGTTAGAGCGAGCCAAATCCCAGGGAAATTCACTTTATCTGCATTTATCTTTGCTTGCCTCAGACACTGGGGTGGCATGTTACTACAGGCTCATTTTTGCTGCAGCTTAGGGAAGAGGAACTGTCCTGCGCAGGGGCAACTCTGCCAGCTCCGAAGTCTGGGTTGTAGTGTCAGTTCTTCCCTGGTAACCAGGTTAAGCGAGCAACGTGCTCTGAAGTGTCTGGGGAAGCCCCACGCAAGGGAATACTTGGACCCATCAGAACACAAAAAATCCTTGAGGACCACTGTAGGGAGTTTTTTATTGATGTGGGATGGAGGTCAAAATGCGTAACTTGTGCTGCACAGCACTCAAAGGCTTGGGTGCTTGGAAGCAGTACTGAGGTATGCAGAAAGAAGAATCCAGGGGGAATACATCAATAGCACTGCATGATGTGTTACTAAAAACCTCCAGGAAGGTTTAACAGAGCTATCTAAATGAATGCAGTGAATGAGTTTCAGTATAAATTAGCCAGTCATTTCCTTCTCCTACTGATGCACATGATAGGGAAACAGATTTTGCATTGCTAAATACGGAAGTAATGTGGGGCAGAGATACTTTTGTATACCTTGACTAAGAGCTTGCAGTTTACACAAGTCTCTCTACTGTGTCACTTCCAGTCAGAATACCACATTTGCCTGGCATTTAAGCCTGGCCTGTGTTAAAGAGGCTTTATCCTGCTATAGCTGTTTTCAGTAGCACACAATGATATAGGCTTTTTTTGTGTGGATGTTTGTTTTACATCTATTTCTGGAAGCTGCAGTTTAGGTGTAGTTATACCGGTATGAAAGTATCATTTGGAATAGAGGAACTCATTTTGCAGCCTGAAGCTGAATAAGCTCTACCACTAGAAGCACACTTAACTGGTATAATTGCACTGGGACCCAGGGAAGTAAGAATGGCTTCTTTACTGGTGCAGTAAAAGCTGCAAGACTTGCCAGTGTAAACAAGTCTTTAGATGCATTTTTCCCACTCTAGCTGTTTTCATCCAAAACAATCCCGGCTTTCCCAGGTCCTTCACTGCAACCTGGAGTGCAGTGAGAGAGACAGGACTGAAAATCGCGGGATCATAAACTGCATATGTCCACATGCAGGGACTTCCTTGGATCCAAAACTTCGGAACTACACCTGCTTTCTTTCAGAGTACCAAACTAACAGGGTGGCCGGGCTACGTTAACAATGGTTTATTTTTAACCAGCTCGATTAGGGTGATGAACACTGCTAAAATTGCATTTGTGAATAAGGCCATTGGGTTATAAGCTTGTTCTGCAAGCACGGCCTGAGCTTGCCAGCCCTCCCCCAGCACACGGCTCCCACCACACTCCTCGGGACCACTGCACACACTCTCCTGCTGCCTTATTACCACTGGAAAAATGTCTGCCCACGTTTTGAAGGACACCGTTTCAGCCAGAGCCTTGCCAAGCGCACAGCGCCTCAGCATAAAGAGAACAGACAGGAGAGGATTTACTTTAAATTGAGCAAACTTAATTACACCAGGAGAAGTCTTCTCAGGGAGAACGATGCCTTTCTCATGGCTTTTTCTGCTTTCGGGATTCTTTTTGCTCTATTTACTTTAACATTCCTTTTAAATATGTGTGTGGTGCCTGAGGGCTTGGCTCAGGACAGGTCAGTGCTACGTGTACTTGGCCAGCCTAAGCCACGCTCTGACATCTCCTTCACTTTCTCAGAGCTTGAGTTCAATGGTTTGGATTCTGGGAGCTTGCCCCGGGGTTCTGTGGACATATTTGAAGAAGAGCGTCTCTGAGACGTCCTATGGTCATGTTGAGGTCAATCCTAAAGGCCAAATGTGTATGAAAGAACCACTGCAACACCGCCCTTCCTTTCAGTGTCACTTCTCATAGAAGACACGGGCTCTTGGTTTTGGCAGGACACTGAAAATGTCCAAAACTTTCTGCCTAGGGAGATACGCTTAAGGGGAGCTCCAGCTCCAGACTACAGACACCCAAATTCTGATATCTATACATAGGTGTTTACATGTAAGTTAGATCCATACACTCCCTCCCTACTCAGTGGAGAGCTAGTCAATACAGTGACGGAGCATGGGGAGAGATTTATCTCATCCTGAAATAAACACCTATTAAATGGTCAGCTCAATCACTTCCCAGACTCCACTGAGTGCACAGAGTTAGAGAAAGAGAAAAGAACATGGTCAAATCAAACTGAATACAATAGCTATAGAAACATTTTTCTTGACTCTCAGCAGAGACAGAATTAATTTCCTAAGCTTACCATACTCATGTGGATGCCAGAGAGGCGCAAAATTACTGCAAGAACTAAGAAACCAACATTTCTGTGGGCCAACCTAAACTGTTTGGTGTGAGCTCAGATTTAAGACATCTGAGAAAAGAAATCAAGCTCCAGCACTGAGAAGCTCAGTTATATAGACATAAGCATTGTTTTTTTCTCAAGTTTTTCAAGTATATTCTCACAGATTTTTCCCCAAAGTGTCAAAGACCTGTTCCTAGTAATAATCAACTGATTTGCAAGCCCTGCAGTGTTTAAATGAACAGTAAAGTTTTTAGAAATAAGGGGAGGGGGAGAAGGGGCTGTATCTGGAGTATTTGTAGATCCAGTCCAAATCTGTAGGACTCTGCATGGTGTCCTGGAAATCTGGGGATAGACTCCCCAGAGTGAAAGGAGACAATCTTGCTTAATGTCATTCATTACTCCAAGTTTTGTTTCACTAAAATGGATACTCAACTCCTGTATGAAAACATATTTGTAAATACATATTCATTTCCTGGTCGAGCTCTTTTGAATGCATTAAGAATTGTTCCTAGAGACATTATTATATGGAGGCATCTCTGAAGACTCTGAAAATAATCAGAAACAATAGATGAAGTGAGCAGAGAGAACCCACTCCCAACAGACTGCACTCCATGCTCCATGAAATTCTGTTCCCTATGGTATACGTACGTATTCCCTATGGAACGCACGTGGTGCCACTGAATTTGTTGCAAGTACAGACTAGGTCCGTAGAAATGCTTACCACCTGATATTGAATCTTGCACATTCAATAATTTGTGCTCTAAAAGCAGGGAAAAAAATGATTCCTTTCTTTGCCCTGACCCCTAACCCCTGAAAACCATACATAGCCCACATCCAGGCTTAACCCCTTCAGACATTTCACTATTTGAAAAGCAAGGCTAGCTGTTATTGTAAAAAATAAAACATCTACACAAACAGATTTTTTTTGTTGTTCTTTGGGGTAGAGAAAGAGAAAAAAAAAAACAACCGTTCTAAGGGGTAGGGTAAGATGTGTGCAAGGGATTGAATTCTCTTGTGTTAGGACACTGCTGATTTCTTGGCTAGATGTTACTCCTCTCATCTGAGGGGTGCCTACTGCATGCTGCTTGTCTATTACAAAGCAATAGTAATGCTCAAATGCCCTAAAGTATGTCAGAAATGAATGTCATGGAAGAGCTACAGTTCTTTGGTCCAATTTTGAACAAAAGCCCACCTAAAGGACTGCTGCATTGTGGCTGCATCCCTTCCCCACCAACAGGCATGGAAACAACACGTGAGTTTTTCAGACATGTCAGAATGGGCATCAGTTTCTTCAGATTAACGTGTTCATCCTCTTGTTTCAGGGACAAATGCAAATAAAGCACCTGAAACGATGTCGGTGGAATAGAAAGCAAGACTGCAAGTGTAATTCATAGCTCTGCCTCTGAAATCATATGACTGTGCATGAAATAGGACGTCTCTGACTTCAAAACATATTTTCTTTTCTAAAGATCAAAACCCTGTATTTTGATTTAGTATATATAGTACCATAGATTGGTAACTATATTTTATAGACTGGAAAAAAAACCCAGTTATGATCTTCTTTTAACTCTGTTGAAGAAAGTAACATGGAGGGTCTTGAATGTCTTCTGTCACCACAGCTGCTGTTTCAATACAACCCAGGTGGAAAATGCTTCACAAAAGTACCTGCGTCACCTCCATTTCTTACAGCTCTGTGGTACTGCCAGGGATGTGGCAAGACGCAGCTGCTGCCACAGACTTGCCAATTCCTTATGTGATACCCAACAGCTGTTGGAAGCTGTGTGTTAAAATTCATGCTGGGATTTGAATTTCTATATAATCTTCCTCAGGAAGTGAAAGCTGCAAAGCAATCTTTATGTCCCCTGACTCCCAGCCTCTGCTCCTATATTAAGCAGGATTCCACTTTGGCTGAGAACGTGCACTACACTATACCATTTTCTTTAATTCTTTTCCTGGACAAAACTACGTTTTGGCATGCAATCACTCCCTCCATCAGCCTGTTCCACATGCATGTGCTTTCAGTTACAAAGCACTCTGATTTGTATCTTATATAAAGATGCAAAGCTTCGGGAATACATCTCTGAGGTGTGCAGATTCAGGAGGGCGGCAGCTTTCTCAGGACTGGCAGCATCTGTCTTTCCCCTGCCTCAGCCAAATAATATACAGAGGGCTCAGCTCCAACACCATCAGAGCTGTCGGAGCTGATTTCAGGCTACTGCTCCGTTTTCCAGAGGCTGCTGAGGGCTTCACCACTGATTCCCCGGTTGGAGAGGTGAGAACCCGGAGACAAGGTGCAGAGAGGAGCAAACAGGGAAGCTGCAGGTAGACTATTGCTCCCCAGTCTAAGCACATCTCTGCCAGAAAGGCTCCAACAAACCACAGGAAATTCAGAAAAGGGCAACAAAAAAAAATGATTAAAGAACTTGAGGGATTCATTTCTAGAGCAGATTAAAGGAAATAAATATGCTTAGCTCAGTATCGCTAACTCAGGGGGAATTGGAGAACTCCGTGCAAGCACCTGCAGGTGCAAAGAAGCTGAGAAACCTTGTTTAAAATGATTTAAGGAATACCTAGTAACAAAAGAATGGCATTGATCAAAGGAAATGTAGGCAAAACCCTTGGAAGTTTTTTGTGGCATTGATTGTAATCAAGCAATGGATCGCTGAATCCTAGGAACTGATGGAAGTCCCCTTGCTCTGACCATTTAAAAAAAGACTGGACAAAGTCTCCAGTACTAATTGGGAATGGACAGGATGAATAAAGTCATAGGGCAAAACATGTACCTTTTTTAGGGGGTAGGAACACAGCACTAGGAAGAGGGTGCTCCTGTGTCACAGAGGTGCAATGAAGACTTGCAAAGGCTCCCTCGGGCTCTCCCAAAACACCTGCACCAGGAACCGAGCAGTTTGACTCAACGTGCTTCCTTCCTCACCCTTCTCTCCCTGAGGCTTCAGCATCTGCCCTGATGTGTCATATTTCCTCCCTTTGCTACCTGAGAGAAGTCCCTTTGGCATGTCTTCAGAGTAACAGGGACCCACTACCCTCGGGCTGATCCAGATGTGAGCGGCCATGGGACAAAACCCTTCAGACTTGCTGGTCATACACCAGACGAGCTCCTTTACCCAAGCAGATTTCTGCTGCTGGGATTAATGCCAGTCCCAGCAGTTCATATTTCAGACAGGAACTATGTAGGAGGATGAATCCCATCCTGTCCAGCAGCTACTCGGACCCTTTCTTTTTTTACCTCATGTGGTACTAAAATAACCCTGATCAGCGGAAGGGCTATACTGGAAAGACAGCCGGTGCAGAAAGATGCAAAAATGGAAAGTGTGCTTTGTTGTGGTGATGGAATCCAAACTGCAATAAACAGAACTTGCATTATCATTTTAGGGTGTGTTATGAAATGACTAAGTACAACTTCCTTCCTCAATATCAACAATTGCTGTTCAAGTTTGAGGATACAGGCTGGGGACGTTCAGATCTGCTGAAAAGGAGCTGGGGGTCCTAATGGGAAGCAAACCAAACACGAGCCAGGAGTCTGCCCTTGCAGCAAGCCGTATCCTGGGCTGCATCAGCAAAAGTACAGCCAAGAGATCAAGGAAAGCGATTGTCCCACAGTACTTGGCACTTTCTAGGCCACAACTGGAACACTGTGCCCCAGTTTGGTCTCCCTAGTTCCAGAGAAACATAGAAAAACTGGAGAGGATCCAGAGAGGTGTCATGAGGATGATGAGAGGACTGCAGAACCTGACATGAAGAAAAGTTGAAGAATTTAGGTTTGCTTGTCCTAGAGAAGGAAAGGCTCCAGGGGGATGTAGTCACAGTCTTCCAACACCTGAAATGCAGTTACAGAGAAGATGGACATGTGCCCTTCACAAGGATGCACAGAGTTGCTTTAAGGGAAATTCTGTCCGGATATAAGAAAATAACATTTCACTGTGAGACAATGAAACACTGGACTAGGTTGTCCAGAGAAGTGGTGGAATCTCCCTCACTGGAAACACTTATGACTTGGCCTGACAGGGCCCCAGGTAACCTAATAAGCAGAGGCTTTCAGCACAAGGCTGGACTAGAAGTCCCTTCCAGAGGAGACTTGGCAAGCTCACTTGAGTTATATGGCAAACTTAGATGACTTCTCTCATACACAGATGATTCTTATTCTCTTCCATTGCAGAAGACAAGCATTTCCCTATGTTTCTTTCTATACAGTTCTCTTAATTAGTTTTATTTTAAGGTTACCTGAGCAAAGACCTTTGAAATTTCATTTGTTCTTTTTTGAAGGATAGGTGAATTTCGCTTTCTAAGATCCAAAGGAATAGCTCTCCAGTACAGGGTCTGGCCACATTCTTTTGAGTTCCCTGTAGGCGGTTTGTTTGCTCTGGCATGGAGATACATCTCCATATGCATTTGGCCATAAAAGAAGTTTTAACATAAAGAACACTTTTTCTATCCCAAATCAGGTTTAAAAAAACGTTACTTCAACCATTTGTTTGAAATAATAACCCAAGCAAATTATCCAAAAGCATTCAGCTATAAGTTAATTGTAATGTTTGGTTTCAGCTTTGACACCTTGCTTTTATTACATTTCTCAAGCATGTCTTCACTTCCCTGCATAGGAAAGGAAAACTTAATTTTGAAGCAAAAAAATTCTATAGGTGATTTCAGCTACTTCAGTGTGAAGCCGGAGATTTGGCAAAGCTGATCCTCTCCTGTGAACTTTTTAAGCGTCAGATAATACTATTTTCCAATGCTGGACCAAGATACTTCTCTGGAATATTTCCAAGCCACTGAACTATGGACACTAACTTAGCAGAGTAATCAGTAGAAAGTATACGTGAGAAAGATACAACAGGTTTTTTTTTTAAACGCTCCTATGGAGCCCTTGCTGGCCAGGAGTGCTGCATCCCACATTTGAGCCTTTGCTTATAAAGGAAGACTGTGCCCTTTCAAAGAATAAAAGTGTGAGTGGTGAAAGAGGCAATCTCCATACTCTAAGTTGAACACTAATGAAGTTACCTAGCCTGAGAGGAAGAGAGTGGATGTTCCATCTTCCTCTGTCAAGCCAACATTTCTGTGGGCTTTTAAATTCCGTACTTAATGCTGATATGCATCTTTGTAAAAGTGATATTTTTCCTCCTGAGCCAAGCATATTTATCAATCCCGTGACTTGCATTTTAAGCAGTTAGAGATTTGAATGCTTTAAAACAAACCAATGTGCTTTAGGGAGTTTTTGGATAAACAGGATTCAGGCTGGGCCCTTACTTATTAAGAAGTAGCTATATTAACTATGAAACCACATTAATTTGAGTGGACTGGCATATTAATAAGTAAGGTGGAATTTGGTCCATGTGCTATAATAACTTGTCATTTAGTTGTGATATTCATAAAGTTCCAAACAGATGCTGAAAGCAAATCCTGGTACAAAAGATTTATAGTCTCAAATTCTGCATGCCCAAACATTTTCAGAGTCCTAAACATAGCTGCTTCAGCTGCTGTTCACCTTGTAGAAAAACTGAATTCAAACATAGCAGGTTAACTGTTCAAAAGAGAAGAGAGGAGAAGAAAAGAGGATGAAAGAAGAAAAATGAAAGAGAAAGAGGAGGAGAGGAGAGGAGAGGAGAGGAGAGGAGAGGAGAGGAGAGGAGAGAAGAGGAAGAGAAGAGAAGAGAAGAGAAGAGAAGAGAAGAGAAGAGAAGAGAAGAGGAAAGGAGAGGAGAGGAGAGGAGAGGAGAGGAGAGGAGAGGAGAGGAGAGAGAAAAAAGCCTAATGAAAATCTGGAATCTGAAGTAAACTCCTAATTTATTAAAAAAAATGAATTAAACACAAGTTCCATAGGCTTATAAGCACACATGCATCATGGGGATTAGTGAGAAACTTAATTGTCAGTGTACTGCCTTTGAGAGCTTTGCCAGATCCTGTATCTTTGACTGTTCTGATTTTCTTCTAGCTGGTGTCCCTGCCTGAGTTTCTCATGCAGCTAATTCCTGGACTAAATCAAAAGAAGAAAGCTTAATTTTAATGCCCTAGAGTCTTTGCAAGTGACTTTTGCACTGGAACAAACTTGGAACTATTTTAAGATGGAAGAAAAGCAATTAACTTTGTCAGCAATTTTTTCACTTGCATGTTTGGTATTATTTCAGCTGTGATTTTAAATGAGTTCTCTGCACCTCACTTTGCTTTCTACTTGATTTGCCAATGAAATCTGATCTCAGTGCTAGTCACATCACAAAGTCTTGCGGAGGAACTAACCTGAAGACAGATTTTACTCCTAGCCGAACCTACATAAGTCTGATGGAATGTGATACCCAGCCACTTTGCTACTCACTTGGTCAATAAACTGTAATCTCCCCTGAGGCTGCAGACAAGTTGAATGATTTTGAGAAAAACTAGTTGGTTTCAACATAATATCTGTGCGTTACAGCAAATCTGTGTGCTTTTGGGCTCAGCAGTTTGTCACACTTTAATCAGGTAGGCTTCATCCAGCAATAAACAGGAATACCATTTTACTGCTTGTGTAGCCTGTACCCCTGTATTCCCAAACAGGGCGATGGGCTCCTGCAGGACCAGCAAGTCTGTGCTGTGTGCACCGCGACCTGGAAGGCACCTTGTCTCCAACTGAGTGCTAATGAGGAGCAAATACAATTCCTCGCACATCCTAGACTTCAGAGCTTGTCCTCATCTCTGCTGCTGGTGAGGAACATGGCTCTGCGTCACACCTTGGAGAAGCAGGGTGTCAGGACACAGCTAGGAGACTCAAATCGTTACAGTCAAAGGTAATGAGACGTTTCTAGCTCGGGCCTCTGGCACAGCCCAGTAGAAGGGTACCTGTGGTAACGTCAGTTGTAGACATGAAAGGATGTCATGCCCAGAGGAAAATCACAATGGTGTTAAAAGTACCTTTTTTCCCAAGTTTTGTGTTTCCCATTTGCCTTCTGTTTTCGGGGTCTTGAAGTCGTAGCAACCTCCCTCCTTTTAGAGGCTCTTCCTAGCCACAGAGGCTAAGACTGTCTTCTCTTTGTGAAGCTGAAAGCGAGGGGTGCTTGGAGAAAAGTGAAATTCCCCTGATGCAGCCGCCACACATCATGCCTCCTTAGTGCAGCCCATGCCTCCCGCTCACATTGCCCCAGCAGTCCGATGCCACCAGTTATCTCCTGGCTGGCACATCTCTCCTGCCACAGCTCAAGGCTGACAGTCAGTGGCTGCCCTGGGGCTCTTCATTATCCCTGTGACCTTCTGCCTGCAGCAACCCCTTCTCCCCTCTGATTCGTAAAGTCCAGATGTCCACCTCCACACTGCAGCCCTCCAGCTGCTGCATCTCCTCCGCTGCTCATCCCCCCTTGGCCGGCAGGCTCAGAGCCTGATCCTGAACCCTCGTGCTTCCCTGCGTTGGGGTCTCCTTCCATTTGCTGAAATCTCTGGGCTGTCTCTCATGGAAGTGCTGAATTGAATCTGTGCCTTTCCCAGGAAGATCTTGGCCACATGCATGTCCTTTCCCAGATTTTCTTCTCAGAGAAGGCTGCTTGGGAGGGAGCTGATGGACTGATGGCCACAGATCCTGTTTCTTCGTAACCCTCACAGCCCGGAGCAGGAGGCACACAACTAAACCCTTTACCACCCGGCAGCTCTTTGGCTGCATTCATATCAAGTCTCAGTCCCGGGTTAGTAATGGTCCACGTGCGTTATTTCTCTTGGTTAATTTTCTGTGAAGTGTGGCTGTCAGTTATATACATATGAAGACACTGTAGTTCTCAACTGAAAAAAGAGGTTGTACATTGAGGTCTGTACTCCATCCTGCTTCTGTAGGAAGCGCTTCCCTCATACTGGATGAGCAGCTCGTTTATAATTAAACTGAGCACAGGGACAGCCCTTAGTTTGGTTTATTGTCTGCCATCTTCCTATTCAAGCAGCATCAAGGTGAGGGCAGGCAGTGGGTCTATTTAAAAGGTGTTAAAGCATATCTTTATCAAGTTCAAGCATTGCAAACATGTCCTGGGGGAGGAAGGGGACATTTTAACTGAACAGACCCCCTGGAGTCAGAGGCACAGGAGGAGAGACATGCCCCTAGGTGGACATCTTTTTGGTGAGGGACGTGCACTGCACCACAGCCTTGTTTAAGCATTTGATCTCACCTAAAAGAGCTGCCGAAGCATCCTGGCAGCTGCAGGGGTCAGAAAGGATGTCCTGGAGCTGGGCTAGCCTGTAAGGTTTCCCTTTACTTCTGTGCATCTGTCTGGAAACATATCAACTCCACCATTGGGTTTTGGACCAGAAAAGTCAGGTCCGTCTTTCCTTCTACCTTTACTTTTCTCTGGTGGTCAGAGTGATTTTAGGACAACCGGCAAACTACAGATGCCCCATTTCCCAATGAAACAATAAGCCATAAAACAAGCTTGCTGGAACATTCTTGCAATTCCCAGCACACCCTTCAAGACTTGGGGAATAACTGAGTGCTTCCACCCTAAACAGCAGGTACCACTTTGAATAGTGGTCATGGAGGACATGAGCCGAAAGGGATGTCCTCGAGGGACCGGTGTTAGCCAGCGCTTCTTGAGTGTGCTGTGCAGTGATGGGGGGAGGTTCAGGCCTCCCGCAAGTTTGTAACAAGAGCCAAGGGGGAATATGATTTTCCAAGGCTATAAGAACACCACTTCAAAGCAAAGGCTAAATAACCGATGCTCCCATCTAGTGGTGAAACTGTACCCAGTGGCTTAGACATGTCAGGCATCAACCGGAATGTCATTCCCAGGGGATATGGAGTTGGCTGGACCATGCCACAGGACAGTGTCACTCCTGGGAACTTCTGTAAGGCTTTGCAGTCTGTGACGGACACCCACACATATTCAAAAGCTTGGGAAAAAACAATAGTCTCAGTTAAAGCTACAGCACTAGTAATAGTAAATAAGAAAGATAACATCAGGATTGAGGGTTCTTTTAAGGCAAGGGAAGTGTGGAATAGCATTCTCAAAATTTCTTCAGCAACTTTCAGTGAGATGTAGGCGCCCACATTATCTTGGCTTCGGTTTCTAAAGCATGAAGGCCCCTTTCAAAATGTTATCCTAGGTTAGTAATTAGCAACACATCATGATTTGTGTTGTTGTTGATTATCATGTAATTAATATGCTAATGTTCTAATACGCTGCTGAACTTATAATTATTGGCCAGAATAAAACCGCGCTTTTTTTGTTTCTTTTTTAGTTTACATCTGAAACCTTACAGTAAGAGGTGAACAATTACCATATGCTCAATTTGTGACACTATTGGGAGTCACCCCATGATGCTATTGTAAATCACTTCACGAGGTCTGCTCAGTTCTTCCTAAGATGCTTATTTTCGATTGTTATGCTTGGAAGCTGAGCAGATCAGCAGGAAAATGGTGCTGTTCTTCTCACTGGATCTTTTTTTTAAAGGCACAGCTGCTGCCTACAAGATATACCCAGAAGCAAAATTCATTAATGATGCTGAGACAGTACTTGTCACAAGAATGAGCTGTACAATTGGGAAAGAACTTTAAAATATCATCTCTTGTTAGACTGTAATTGTCACTGCTCTGTTTTGACTTTACTGTCCTTTTTTACTATACCTATATATAATAATGCAAATAGCAAAATACTTCTAACACCGGTCTCATATATGCACTTTCCAATAACACATTTCAGAGCACTTCACACTGCCATAATCCCCATTTTGCAGAGTCACAATTCCCAAATCTCAATCCAGTGCCACC
Organism: Haliaeetus leucocephalus; assembly: GCF_000737465.1. NCBI lineage: Eukaryota > Metazoa > Chordata > Aves > Accipitriformes > Accipitridae > Haliaeetus > Haliaeetus leucocephalus. The sequence continues at coordinate 4,452,225 of NW_010972931.1, forward strand.
TGTGATAGAGCCAAAAGACAGGGCACTCCTTGAGAGGACAGAGTATTCCGGAGTCCACGCCTACTGTAGGTGAAAGACAGAAAGGCAGCATTTCTGACAAGCAGTAGGACTTCAAGCAGCAGACAAAGCTTGGCTTGCATTTCACTGGAGGTCGCAATCAACAAGGACCTACAAATTTATTTGTTAACCTGAGTAGGAAGGAGAGGGAGCAATGTGGATAGTGCTTGGCTAGATGTTAGCTGAATACCTAAACTATTCTCTCCAAAAAGCTAATCCAATATTGGCAAGCCATGAATTTAATGACACAGTACAAGATCCAAAGTGAACCCACAGAAAGGCTTATGACAGGTTTGTTAATGAAGGATTTGTGTTTATTGATAGGGATGAAATTAATCCAATACTAGGCAATCTTTGAGACAAATTCAACAAGAATTAATGCAGTTGACTGAAATTAAGCAAAAAGCACTGCTAAAACTATTGGGACGATGCAAGTGCTGCTAAAATCCACTTCCAGTCAAAACATCCCTGGCAGTGTATGCATGTTATGTGGAGGTTATACACCTGTAAGTGAAGGGAGAGTCTGTGGCAAATGAATGAGAACCCACAAATCCAGTGGGGGGCTGTCATGAGAAGTTATACTGCCAGAGCAAAAGAAAAATCACTCTGCAAAATGAGAGCAATGCAAAAGAATGCATCGGTAACAAAGAAACTAGAGATGCTGCCTTAGTGAAGAAGAAAGTTAAGGAAAGTAAAGATTGCATCAGAACTCATGTCACCTTGTCAGTAAGGGGCCAAGTGTCACTAGTAGAGATTATTCCTAGGATGAAGTGCCACTGCAAAGCCCAAACAGAATTCCAGTGCACCAGTCAAAATAATGCTTGCAAAAGTCCATAAGCAGTCACAGCTCTCAAACCTTGCAAAGATATCAGCCAGAGACGTTTTTGATAAAGGACAGAACTGCTGATCATCATGTTAAGCACACTGCATGCACAAACACATATGGACCCAACATTCAGGTTGTACAAAACTGCCACTCCTAAAACTAAAAACCTGAGAACTTCAGTCTGCCAGGATACAACATGATGCAAATCTGCATCACGTGCCAGAGAGATAAGAAAGGAAGAGTGCATCATCAGAGTAAAATATTTTCATCCTGTTTTTTTCAGTTTAGGGTAACCCTAAGAAATTGGCAGCAAGATGTGCTACTGTTGTTGGATGTTCAACTTAAAAAGATATTAGGGATGGCAATTTATCTTGCCAAGTTTTTACCTTACCTTTCAGAAGTCTTGGTAACACTAAGATCTGTTGAAGATTGGGTTTCAATGGGATGCTGGCAGGAATCCACCTTCATCGAAATGAAGTAACTAATAAAAATTCAGATGGATGCATCCAAGCAATGACTTGTGGCTCTGTTACTGCAGGTAGGGCAGTGAGTGGTTTATGTATGCAGCTCTTCCACCTTTACAGTAATAACCTATGCACAGATTGAAAAAGAGATGTATGCAATTGTGTTCGGCTGTGAGGGTTTCCATCAATATGTGTGGGGGAGAAGTGATTGTGGAATCTCATCATACGTTACCCATGCTGGCTGTATTGCAAAACCATCTGAAAAACCCAATCTATAAATATTTTTATTCCTGTTTGAATAATGTGGCTTGTCATTAAACACCAGGGCTCTAAAATACATACTCTAAGCAAATTTTAATTTTATATTAATTTAATATATCTTATTACTATTTTACCACTGTTAGGAAAGGGGAGGATGTAAAGGATCCAGAGGGGGTGCTACAATAGCCATATTTTGATTCATTTCAGCACAAAATTGGTATTGCTAGTGACAGAGAATCATCAGTAAATAAAGTGACCTTGAAACCACCAATTGTGTGAGGCATTAAAAAGAGGGAAGACATGACAAAAATGACAGAGCATTTGACTGTTTATTTCCACCTCCCCTGCATTCCCCTGTCAAAGGATGAAGAACAGAAAAGCATAGCATCTGTGCTAAGGAAATGTCTATGAGCATTAATTAATCATAATGCTAGTCCTCTGTGTGCTGGATGTGGTGTCACTCTCTCACAAACACTTTACTCGTTCCACTATCATCAAGTCAATTATTTGAGATGCTTCTCGGCAGGTGTATATGACGCTTTCTTTCAAAAGTTTCTTTGTGATGAAATATTCTCAATGGCTTAATGCATATTCCCTTATGCCACAGACTGTTAAAAGCCCAGTCACATCCCCAGTTCAAAAACCCCTCAGTAACATTCAAGCTGCCAATATAGCAAGAACCAGCCACAATGACAAGCAAATTTGTGATTTAGCTACCGAAGCCAAACAAACGACTCAAAAGCATACCACAGCCTGTGTGGGTTGAAGTCTATCCTTGCCTCATCCTCTGGCTTTAGCGTGAAGAGCGCGAGGTCGGGGTGGGAGCACTCGGAAAAGAGCCGAGCAGTGTCCCTTGGAGCCTCCTCTCTAGCCAGCGTGGCTGTGGGAGAGAGCACACACTCGGCACGGGTCGGCAGGCTCTGAGACAGCACCACCGGCTTGTAGCAGCCTGCTGAGTAACAGCAACCACTAAGATCAACAGGAGGACATCGCACCATTTTATCCTGCGTGCCAGAAAAAACTAGGCTCTAAGGGTCTCCCACGGTTCAGGTGAGATCTTTAGCTCTTGAAGAGATTTCCCCGTGCCTTTGTCCTCCTGCAGCCAAATGTAAGTCTTAAAGCAAGGGCTCAGCAGACACCAAAACCAAATCACAAATAACCGTATATATGTCAATCCACAACAGCTGGTATTGCACCTCCATCCTTGGTACCTGGATGCACGTGTTTTATTTGCAAAAATAAAAATAGTCCCCATACCAGAGTAAAAAAAAGAAAAAACGATGCCTCCATTAGTGTTGGCACATTGGGCGTATGTTATGTGTTCAGACAGCAGGTTTTACAGCTGACTTCCACAAAGGCGGGTGACAGTGCACGGCACTGGGAGATGAAGTCCTCTTCATTTTTTTCACACTCATACCTCATTAAAATCCTACCTTTCCCCATCCACTGCTAGAGACCAATCTGCTCCCGTCATACAAAATTATGAGAAAACTGTAAATGAGAAACCTGGCTACAGATATTCAGGAAGCCCCCTGCCAAAGGTTGCTCTATTTATCCACAGTGCAATGTATATGCCTTACAGATGTGGAATATAATTAATGGGGAATATTACCTGTCTCCATTTTTAAAGCTGTTGTTTCAAGATGATGTCACATACAGACAATACTCCCTGGCTAAATTGTACTCCCACGGCAACAGGGAGGGAAGAAATTTAGAGCTATTTGCTACACAAGCCCAGGTCCCATTGCTTCATTTTGCAATAGAAATGACATACAAGTAGGCTAGCTTGTGCTCAGACCCTTGTCTTATTTGCAGTTCTTTTGTACTCTTATTTTCATATATTATGGGGCAGCCAGACCAAAAACATGTTGTTGTTATAGCCACGTACAATCTGTTCTTTCTGCTTTGTGAATGTTTACTTTATAAGGCTGTTTGTCAGAGAGACAGAGGACAAATAGAGGAAGCCCATTTTATATCCCTAAAACTAAATTCAGACCTGATAGAGACACACAAAAGTGGTGCCACAGTTCTTCCAGTTAGGTGTTTCATCCTGCCTCTGAATTTGATCCTGCCTCCATAGGAAATAATAACAAATTTCCATTGATCCCAGAGTTAGAGAGCAGGGCTTGACTTTAAAACATCAGCTGAACAGCTCTCTGGTTAGTGGTGACATTTCTGACTCTCAAACCCTTCATTAGGACAGTATGCTGTAAGACACTTTGCTTTTCAGAGTTTGCTGGCTCGTTTCACACTTAACAAACTTGCTGCGCAATCATGAAGTTCCTGCTGCTAAGGGAGGTAGCCCATGGATGATATACATCCCCACCAATTCCCGTCAGGAGGGGTAGATGCTCCATTAAAATGCAGGTATATTTACAACTACTCCCATCCTGTTTGACACTCACTAGGCTTCTCTGTATTCCAACAGGATTTATGTGCTTCTACATTATTTAAATTTCAGCATGCTCCTGCATCATCTCTGGTGCCAGGTACTTGGGCACATTTCCTTGGTCTTACAAATGCACCTTGGTCTTACACAGGTGCATGACTTCACTGATACCAGGATCTCCCATAGTCCCAGAACTTAGAGTCACCCTTTTCCCAAACTCTCCCTGCTGTAGTTCTACTTTGTGTTTATGACCTTCTTCCTCTGGGACCAGGTGACAGTTGGCACAAGAGGGCATTGCTGGAGTTGAGGAAAACAGTCACTCTTTGCTTTAGCAAATACAAAAAACATATAGATCTAAATGGAATAGGACTATAAACTCAAACTCACGTTCACCATACTCTTTCCTTATCACTCTGAAGCTTTCTTTATCTTTAGATCAAAGCCTTGCCTTGCCTTGCCTTCCCTTCTAGTCAGTCTTTAAGCTCTCACTTCCAGAATTTTTTCCTCTTTCTCCAAATGGCTGGTGAACGATCCCAACCTTAGCAACACTTCCCACTGACTTGACCTGTTCAGACTTTGGTAACAGACTCAAATAATTGTCCAGTTATTTAAGGTATAGCGGCCAGTTATTAGCCCAAGAGGATTTCCATGTAGCAGAGAAACACAGATGTTCAGCAGTTCCCCCTTATTAGGTGTGTGTCATTGCTCCTTTAGTCTTCTTCTGGCAGGCAGATGAGCCAAAAGTTCCAAGGGCTGCAATTTGATATAGATAAGTATTCATGATCCCTGACGAGAAACAGAATAAACTTTATATGGAGGTCCCAAATTGATAGCATTGTTTGTTGCAAATTTCCCAGATGTTATGATTCAAATGTTTTCGTGATGTGGGGAAAAACAGCACTTTCCCTGCAGTCAGAGGAACTCAAGTCTTTCCAATTATGGTCACATGCTCAGTCTTATTAGCACAAAATTTAATTTGCGTTAATCAGACTGAGGTGGGTAGAGCGCGAAATTAACTTGACTTTCATTTTGCATTGTACAGTAAACTGACTTGGTGAAATCACTGTAGAAATCTGAGCTGTGAATGATGGATGAGATGAAAAAAACCCGGAGAATAAACAGTGTTGGGTAATCGTCACTGTACTAAAAGGGACACAATATTCAATTCAGTTGTTTGGAGAAATGCTTTATTTCCCTGGCAAATCAAAGGGCACGTTGCCCTCAGCTGCACCCATATTTTGACACTAAAGCTAAGAGCAGAGTTTGGACCCAAATATTTGTCTTTAGCATCCCCTCTATTCTAAGAGCTTTGTATGCTTGGTGGATCTTGCCAACAATTTTTCAAACTGTTATTTTTGCCAGAAAATCACAATTTAATGAAAATAGAAACACATTAGTTTCAGTGAAATTTCCATTCGCAGTTCAAGACTCTTGTTCAAAATCCAGAGGGAAAGAGAAGCATTTACTAGCAGCAAGCCAGAAGCCACAGGGTGTCCAACTGGGATATGGGTTTCAAGTGTCTGCTCCTAGTGAGGAAGAGTAAGAACATACACCTGAAACCTTCTACATCCCAGAGAAGTACGCCGATGGCTGGCTCTTCTGGAAGCGTGTTTTCCCTTGAACTTATTCCAAAGGCTTCTGTTTCACTTCAATGAAGAACAAGGTCTTGACATTTTCCTTTTCTTTTCTTCTCTTTTTTTCAAACCAGAACCCTATTTTCCAGCCAAGGCTAACATTAATTCCCTTTTCCCAACTCTCTGCCACCTTTCTGGTGTGGCTAAAATAAATGTTTGGGAGATGGAAGCTGCCCTATACACTGGAACCATAACTGCCTCCACCTGAGCCACTTCCTTACAAACAACAGGAAAAATAAAACAATGCTTCTCAAACACTGGCCTCCAACTTTTTCAATAAGATTTTAACACTTTTTCCCACCCCTTGCCATAAACAGAGAGATTTCTGTCTTGGGGCAAACTGCAAATTTGAGAAGGATACTGGCACAGCAAGAAAGCTGCAGAAAAGTTTGGAAGATAAAAGGGGCAGGTTCAGAGGGCAGGGAGGGGGGGAAGAGAGAGAAAAGCATCCATTTCCTTCAACAAGAGCACAGAAAACTGAGAAACAGTAAAGTTCACTCCTGCGCAGGAAGACCTGGGTGAGACGGGGACTGGGGCAACTTCAGCTGGGGTAAAAGAATCGGGAAAAGGGACATGTGCTTACAGCCGCGGTGACAGGTACCCAAATGCCACCTACCTCCTGATGACAGGACAATCCTGCCCCCCTTTATACCCACTGCTATATACAGGAGCAGAATGTTCCCTGCACAAAATGGTCTTAATTTTTTTTTCAGGGAAAGAGTAAATTTTATCACCAAGTGGGAAACACTGCTTACTGTTTACTATCTTTAAACTGTGAAATGTGCTGGAAAATAAAGACTTTAATTAAAGTTGTCTTTTCAATGCCTATTCCTTGCAGAAAAGTGACACCATTTCAAAACACAGCTTTTCTTGTATGCCGCTATTTACTTTCCCATTTTTCATATAATAGCTTCTATTTAACCAATTTCAGCAACATATTTAACTTCTTTGCAGATGTAACTGCAACACACTCAAGAGCCTTGCAAAGTAGAATAAAGTTGTACAGTATCTTCTGTGTCTCCAGAAAGGTGGGGAACACAAAATTAACCAGCCTAAAAGTTGTTTTCCCAGATTAACGTCAGAAGTCCTGCCTTTATTATTTAAACAAACTGGGTAATGTTTGCACTGTAAAGTTCTGATCTGAAAATACCAAAGCAAGATAGGAACAGGTTTTGCCAACTCTTCCTATTAACAGTGGAGGGTAAAAATTGCTGACTCGCTTCGTAACAGTAATTGGCTAAACCCCCTGTACTTTAATTGTGGTTTTAGTTGTCTTAAAAAAATGTATTTGCATATTCAAAGTATGATACATAGCCTGTATGTATGCAAATAGCCATTAAACCACAGCACTGTTCATATTTCTTTATTTGTCTTAAAGCATTTGCAAAGTACGCGTGATGAGAACAGCTTTGCTACGCTGATCCATCTGCACTCCCCTGCAGCGGAGATTGAGTCGTGGGGTTTTTTTTAGGCAATGTACAGCAGAAAGCAAGGCAGCATTTCCCAGTCCAGCTACAAAGTTTCATGAAACAATGTACTAGCAATAACTAGCGCTGGAGCAATGAATAACCAGCAACCAAGCCACTCCTGGGAAAGCTCCCTTGCATTTTAAATCAACAAGAAAACAATGACCCATTTTCAAACTATAAAGTAATTCCTGTCAGAAAAGTAACTTTCATCGCTGGTTCCTAACCAGGTGAAACCAGTGTACGTGACTTCTGCAAAGCCACAGTCCCGCTTCAGGCTATGAATCCTGCCCTCGATTGTGCCCGATTCGAGAGACACTTCTCTGCCTGCGGGAACGTTGCCCGTTGCCCTTGAGCAGCAAGTGCCCGTGTTTAGTGGCCGGACGACACTAGGAGGGATGCTTGGAGTGGGAGTGGGCACTGAGGATGAATTTTTGAGAGCTTTTCAATCAAATGGTATAAGAGCACTTTTTCTGGACCTTTCAGTTACATCCAATAAACCCTTAATGGATGAAGGTGGAGGCTGGACGGGGCGATCAGGACAGCCTGAAGGATCTTCTAGATCCCTTCAGGTCCAGGGGCCCTAAATCAAACCTTCCCAACGGTCAGCAGGAGGTCAGAGAAGGGGAAGCAAAACAGGAGAGGTCTCTCCTCGTCCATGCAGGCGCACAACTTGCTGCGACTCCGCGTGCTGCCTGGCCTGAAATGATTAATTCTGGCCTTGCACGCTGCCCTGGCCTCTCTCTGCACAGGTCAGGCTGCCTCTGAGCCGGTATGGGCTGCAGCGGGCAGGCTGGGCAGAAAGAGCTCTCTGCCTGCAAGGGTTTCAGGGAGTGAATATGTATTTGCCTCCCTGCTGATAATGCCATCCCAGCAAATAGGCATTTCTTCTTTGGAAAAAAAGTACCCCACTGTATGTTGAGAAAACTGTCGCTCCAAAAGCAATTTTTTTCTCCATTCTCCTGTCTTGATGATTCAGCAGATGCAGCACTTTTTTTTTTTTGAAAACCCTCTACATAAAAACATGTTTATTTCAGTTAACCTTTTTAACCAAAGAGCCAGCCCACTGCAGCTCATCAATAATGCCTCCATAAATCACACCCGCCCAGAGTGCAGGCAGAGATTAATTCTAAGTAATTTTGTGTATAAAATTTGCTCCAAAACTCATCTATCTCTAGACGTTTATTTACGTATACAAAATATCCAGGTTTTGAATTCCAGTGAAGTTTTGCACTGACTGATTTTTAATAAAAATTGCCTAAAGGCTGCAAATTACTTGAGCATCCTTGACTTCCATTGAAAGGAAGTTGACAAGAAGTCCAGGCGCATAGCACCCAATGAGTGCTGCTAATGGTAGTAAATAATGGGGGGGGAATGGACAGAAACTTCCAGAGCTTCAGCAGAAAAGTAGATGAGAATATCATTGGAGTTCATCAAAGCAACCAGCCTTTAGGAACGTTTTACTGCCCATGTCCTTAGGATGCTACAGTCTTTTGCTTGTGAAGGCTTTGCAATCTCGTTAATGTGAAGGACGGAAATTTACAATGTTTATGACTTTAATTGTGTGACTGCCTATAATGTTTGTGCAGTGCTATGAAAACACTGGCTGGAGGACATTAACTGAGGTCGGTGGGACTGAGCACCAGAGGAGACAGAAGGAAGCTCCCTGCCCTGCTCACGTTGAAGTCCCCACGCTGTTACTCATTTGTTTTACAGATGCAGCTGAAGTTCACCTTTTTCAAAGCTTGCGGATGACTTCTGCAGTAATATGACAATTGGCAGAAAAATCCAAGCTGAAGGTAGCTCGGGCACCTTTGTCTTTTTATTTCAGCTCTTTACTGTTTCTTAGGAATCTGGCTCTTGATGAGAAGTTCCAGAAGTGGGACATGACTCAGGCTGAGTGGCTTTGCACGTGCAAGGGAGTAAACGGACAGGTGACCCTGGTCTGGTTGAAAGTCCATGCTGTGGACAGGGAAGTCCGTGCTTCCTTCCTAAGGCAAGTAGGAGGGAGACAAAAGCAAAGAATAGGCTGTGACTGCTTACCAGCGTCCACATCTGAGCCAGCACTGAAGGATAAGAATTATTAATACAGGTCAAGTCAGCAGTAAGTTAGCACTTTTCCTCAAGAAGAGAGTAAACTAGAAAGAAATTGTTTTGAGTACCAGGGCTGCTTCAGAGATGGTGCAACTTATACTTGGTGGCAGGCTCCAAATTCCCTCCCATTCCATCTCCTACTGCACCTTGCTGAGACGCGACAAACACTAGCTTGCAACTGGGCTGGCTCTTCAGACACACCTGCAACAGGATAACACGTTTCTTCCAGAGATGATCTATGCCACGCTGGCAAACACCCTCCCCTTCTTTTTTTCCCTGTCTGTTCTGTGCAAACAAAGGGAGTTCCTCGAAAAACATTGTACACGCACCAGTACCCCTCAGCCAGGATGCGACAAGCCCTGCGAGCCCAGCCAAACCCGAAACTAAACCACCTCACCACTGAGTCAGGGAGGATTTCATCAGGATGTTTCTGAAGGGCAAAGAAACAGCTTGCTTTGGAGAGGAGGCAATTCTACCAATCACCTGCCATGAGATGATATGAGAAAAAGAAACCAGGCCACTCTCTCTCCTAAGGGAGAGCTGTTAATTGAGCTCTGTAGGCTCCCATCCTAAATCCACATCCGCATCTGAACTGCAACACCAAAATGCATCTGAGGCGCATAGAAGCCAACGACAGTATCTGCAGCTTATTAAAAACCTGCTTGATGACTAGAAACAAAAGGCAGGTCACCACTAACGAGAAACATGGTGTGTGACGACTGTAGGTCCCTCTGGGTGCAGCAGGACAGGAATGCCTGGCCGGAGGAGCCTTACCCAGAGGCAGTGCTGCTGAAGAGCTGGGAGATAGGGAACAGGCTGCAGCCTGCTCCTTCCTTCCCTGCCCCAAACAGGGATGGCGTGCACCCCACGCTGGTTGAGGGTTTGCAGAAAGAGAGCAGTAATCCGCCTAAGGCGTCCCCTCCAGGACTAATGGCAGAGAATGATCCTGGAGAAATCGTGAGAAGTGGGAGATGCACAACCTGCAGGTAGCCAGGGATTACTCACTCACGTAACCTTAAGGGCACGTCTTTTGTTCGAAACCAGAAAAGTTCTGAAATAAAACTGTAGTCACTTGGGTGAAACTCAGCTTTGGTAAAGTCAATGGAAAAATTCGCTTTTACATCAGTGGAGCCGTATGAGCCAAGGATGTATTCTGAAAAGGTTGAATGAGTTTGTGCCTGGGCTTTAAGGATCTTTGTGTACTGTACCCTGCCAGTTTAAATGATGACTACAAAGATCTGTTATATAACTTTTTCCAGGAGAGCTGAAAGCTTTCTCTGTGTCACAGTTTTTAATATACTGTGACTCTTGCTCATAGTAAATTAGGTTATTTATCCCCTTTATTTATATGCACTGCTCTAACACTGTAACAAAACAAAGTGATAGATGCACCTATACCAGTCGTCAAACTCAATAACAAAGCAACAGCAACTGTGTAACTTTACCCTATTGTTAGCAATTTATATAAAAGACAAATTCTTCAAGCTGTGAACGTGTGAAAGTAAATTCTTTACCGTTCTGGACTTGCCAGCAATTACTTTGTCCTCTGATCTCAAACCCTTTCCCGGGCTCCTCCGACAGCACAGGGGCCTGATGCTGATCCCGCAGACCTTATCCCAATTCACTTTCCTGGTTTCCAGGGAAGCTGTTCTTTATTACACCGCTGAAATTGAAGACAGAATCAGGCTAACGGTCAGAAGTACAGGAGGCAGAGCTCTTCCATTTTGGAGTTCAGAGTCTAAGCCAAAAGCAGAATGTCAAAGGCAGACGCAAACCTTATTGGATTGCAGACTAACTCCACCTGCCTTCTGCAGATAAATTTTACATTTAGATGTGTAGGGACGACTCCCACTGCAGTCAATAAAAATTGTGCTCAACCAGCGTTATTTGTCACCAATCCAACTGCCCATTCTGGAAGTCTTTTGCTGAAAGACAGGGAAGACTTCAGGCGACAAGCTCTCCTGATATTGTGTTTAAACTATCTCAGGTTCCCATGTAGAGTATCTTAGTGCTACCGGCTTCCCTGTAATATTCACTTAATTTATGCTATTCATTTACATTCTACTCCAAATTGAAATTCTATTTCCCTGGTATATTAAAAATGAGCCTACTAAAGAACAGCACATTTTAAAATAGTAACAGATGGAGAAGTCTGTAGAGTTCTACAAATTTAGAGTCCTACTTTGAAATTAATTAAATAAATTAAAAAATTGAGTAAGCACTGTCAACCTTTCACTCTGCTTCTTAAAACATGTGCTTATGGTTTATTGTATGAGCCAGCACATCATTTTGTAGACAGATGCAGCAAGCCTGGGCAAAAAGATTAATGGGAAAATATGCATACCTTAATTGCTAATTATGCTTATAAATTTAGATTTTTGAATGAATGCTATATGGGACTATCCCTCAAGCAGCAGTGTGCCCACAGAACCAATCTGTGGATATATCTACATCGCAGTCCCTTTCAATAGCATTTTGGTTGCCTTTATCACATGTATGTAAGACAACGCATTTGTATCACATCAGATCACACTGATAAATGAGGATTTTTATATTTTTGAAGAAATTAGCTCTAGGTTTGAAATTTGTTTTCACAATGTCCTAGGCCGAGGGGAAAAAAAATGTTATTTTTGTTCATGAATTGCAAAGCAATTATTGCAAAGCAACTTATTTAAATGGAATAAGTAAGTGGATGAATTTCCCTGGGGTTTACAATCATTACTTGCTTTTGGCACGGAGTGTTATTTCAACAATCATATTTTTTTAAGCCGTCAACCTATTCTTGATTGTGTTTTGTCTTCCACATCCTTGTGATGTCACCTCTTAACTTAGCAAACCGCACCTTTTCTACTTTAGTACTAACTGTTTTGATTTCCACGCTCGTTTCGTGGCGTTGAAGGCGTGCCTTTTGCAGGCAGGGTGCTCCGATCACCTTACCCCTTACAAACACGGGCACAAAGAACCGACGGTCTCGGATGCATTTACACAGCCGCTTAACTTGGGACGTAGATTCAGCACATTAAAGGTTCTCTGTCACTGCACTGATGACTTGTACGCGCAGACTTACTTCGACTATTCGCAAAGTAAACTGCCAGCCAGTCCGAACAAAGACAGTAAAACACGCTTTAAGGTATTTTTAGCTCTTCAGCAAGCTGAGAAAGGAGAGCAAGGACCGCACCGCCGGCGTTTCGCTCTCCGTGCCGCTGGAGCGGCGCTGGCAGCACGACAGGGGCGATCGGTATTTACCGTCCCTCCTTCTGCATCTATTTGATCTCTCCTTCCCTTTGTGCTCGCCGATCTAACAGCCCTGTACCGCATTGTTTTCCTACCCGCTTTTACGAGCGAGATAATGTGTTTCTTCTCAGGAGACCTTTAAGCTTAAAATATTTCCTTAATTAACGGAGCCTAATCTTAAAGAGCCAAAGCTGGCTGCGGCGTTTCCACGCCGCGTGGGTGCGGGAATCCCACTCCCCCCCCTCCCGGGGCCGAGTAAAGGACAGTCCTTTCAACTTTCCTGACCGGCCACAGGCAGAGGAGACCCTCCCTGGCCCGGCCGGGCTCCCGGTGCCAGAGCTCGGTGGTACCGGAGACACCCCCCC